>NC_050588.1:24486363-24796590 GCF_013368585.1 Megalops cyprinoides
AAAAAGAAAAAATTTCTACAGTTATTATTTAATTTCCCTCATATAAAATAGGTCAAATAAAGGTGGACTAATAAAATTCAACTGAATGTTTTGTGTCCATGGGGAGAAAAAAACACATTTGTAGGAAAACCTTGCTATGCAGACCAGTTCTTACAGAAATGAATTGTCTGCTTTTACAGAAGATATTGAGACACTAGCTACGTTTACATGCACACATTTTTTTCATTCAGAATGAAATCATTCCACTTGATGATTCCAAACATACTGTTTACATGAAAGCAATCCGATAGTTTGTGTGCATTTACATGTCACAAGCGTATAATCAGAATTGATACTCTGGCATGCGCAAGATCCCGCATCGAGCATTCCCACATAGCCAGCTTCAAATATGGATGTGCTGCGTATTATAGGCAAACATTTCTCAATTCTAATAAAGCAACAATTCAAAAGAAATCTCCTCTTTGAATAAGAGAAGGCGAGCATGGGGTGCTTTGTGCCGGGATACTGTCCTGTGCAGAACAATACCTTTGCTGCCCATTCCATCCGCCAAAACAAGACTGATGTGGATGAAAGTCCGAAGTAAGGACTGGTGGGACAACGTTGTCCTACATGAATTTACAGATCTGGAATGGAGAGACAATTTCAGGATGACACGGCAGTCATTCATGAAGTTATGCTCAATGACAGAGGTGTACACAGCACCAAAGGAGGTTACAGTTAGAGCTCCCATTCCTATCACAATGCGAGCCGCAATTGTGCTATAGGCCTACGAACTGGGTAGCTGTCCAGAATACCCCGTTATTTTGAACCAGTTCAGAGTCCACAAGAGCACTGTGAAAATGTTTGTGTACATGTTCTGCAAAGGGATGGTGAATGGACCCATTAAGCAGCTGATCCGATCACCAAATGAGGAAGAGGCATGGGACATAATGTTTAACATAAGCGTGGTCTCCGTCGTCAAACAATTTCTTGCACTGGCCGCCATGTTTTTTTAACTCTGTCATGCATAGTAAAATGTCAGTATGTCATTACTTCGCGTAATGAACATGCGCAGAAAGTTCCAAGTGCAGAAGGCAATCCGATTGAGCGTCTACATGGCTAATATTTTCCGATCAAACGTATTATCAGAAATCTACACCACCTCTTTCAATCCGATGGAATTCTCGATCCGATTGGAGTATTTCATTCTGATCGAGGTGTTTACATGAGACATTTTCATTCCAACTGAGCTTGAATCCAGTTATTAACAGAATATTAGGCTCCATGTAAACGCCCCCACTGTCTACAAACATGTAAAGGACTGCATGTCCGTTCTTTTTCTTGTCATCTTGCTCTTTTCATTGTGTCTGAGAAAAAAAAAAACACTACCAAGGTCTTCATTAAATCAGTGTTAGACGACACTGATTCAGATCATTGTCTCTAGAAAAATGCACATCTCACATAAGCAAACCAGCTTTTGAACAAATGGAAAATCCCCAGAGCCCATTACAGTCATGAGTTTGTGCCAGGATGGAAAGAAAAGTTATTCAGCAGCGGCTCTAGTCTACTCACTTCTAAAATCCGGGAACAGGAATACCTGCCCAGCATGGATCCAAATAAGAAGGTCCTTTGCATGCAACAAAATGTCACTTACATAAATCTCAAATGCATGCAGAATTGATTGAAGTAAAAAAATGTACTCGTTAAACACAATTCTGACTCCTGATTCAAGAGTGGGCAGGCTCCTCAGAGATACCTAAGCACAATGAGAAAAGCCAGAATGTTGCAGCCCAAATATCGACCCGCAACATATTTTTAAACAAACACAAATATTGTGAGCTGACACTGGCCTCACAGCCAGAGTTTTTCTCCTTCCTTCTCATTTCTTATTTGGAGCTGGGTTGCTGCTAAGGGCCTCTGTCACATGTGTCAGGGATATGGCTTCAGAGCTTCAGCGAAGGTGCAGGGCCCATGATTGCGAGCAAATGGCAGTATTATCTCCAGGGACATCATCAAATAGCTGTCACATAAATGTTTTTAGTACCTTTATTAGGCAGATTTTCGACACATCACAGATTGTTATCAGGGCTCAGATGGCTCACATAGAAGCACACATGTGTAATCAAAACAATTATTTACTGAAAAGGGAGGAAGGGAGGGGAGAGGGCGTGTACATTTTGAGAGATTAGATCGAGTGGAGCGGTTCAATTTATCCGTTTCATGTCCCTTCGGTCGGGTTAAAAAATGTGACTCTAAACCCGTGGCGTCAGCGGCATGTCCCTCTAGCGCTGCCACGGCCCAGATAAGCACAGATCCTCCGGTCCCGCATTGTTAATGTTCTGTCTTTATGAGTAATGGGGACACTTCCGAGGATTGTCTCCTACCCCTGGGAGAATCTATGGGTCCCGTCCCCCTGCACAAACTGCCGAAGACAATGCGCCGCATCCACATTTTTCACGCGCCAAATGTGGGTGGCTAAATTTGGAGTGCAATCCCCCCTCCCGTTGGGTGACTTTTTAAAGACTTTCAGCTCAAGTTGTTAGGATTGTCATTTTCATCATCGTTAATATAACACTCTTTAAAAGGAATAAGAGACTTTTTTAAAAAAAAAAAGTTCTGGTGGTCATATAAAAGACAAAATCTGAAATTTGTTGCCATGCCATTGCTTTTTTCCTTTCACTTCAGCTTTTAGAGATGTAATTTTTTTTCCAGATTTGGGAAAATCTGTGATCTTTAATAATTTAGGGGAAAATGGCGCTTGTGTTGATAGTACCACACACACTGTGAGTGTGCTGTCAGATTAGCGTGCTGTGGCAATCGATTATTAGCTTTGACAAGGAGAGCCACGTCCCAGTTCTGTCAGGCATCACAAGGTTCTTATTGAAGAACATTCCTTTTAACAAGTCAAATGCTCTGGCTTATTTCTCACAGTCCATGCAAGGGCAATCAAATATGGTCATATTACATTTTCTTCGTTGCACAATATGCTGTGTACTAGTTACAAACACGCAGAAACAAACACCTACTTTTTCACACGAGTACACACACACACAAACATGCACACACACGCATGTATGCTCATGCACCCACACATAGACGCAAATACACACAAACACACACATTTTTGCATGTAAAGCATGGTGTTTGCCGCATGTGGAGAATGAGCCCCTCTGTTGGGTGCTCAGTAGGACATGATTTCATGCAGTATTTTACAAGCATACGGAGGGAAATCCAAGGAAATCATGAAATCTGAACATTCTAAAACAAAATGAATTATTTTGTTGTGAATCAGATATAATGTAAAAGAGATACACATTTATAGAATAATGCAATTTTTTTCACAGAAGGCCATAGTAAAATAAATATATAAGTAATAATTACATAAGTAATAATTACCCGCAATATTACTGAATGCCATAATCAAACCATTCCATTAGTTAAGCCATTGAAAAGCATCCACTTCTCAATCCTGAAAATGATAGATTATAAAAAACCTAGAACGTTTTATTTTCATAATAGATTTTCCTTTCAGGATACACATGTATTTTGATAATTTTACCTACAAAATTAGTATATACCTGCTCATCTTCATAATGTACCAGGGAGGTGTTGAGACTAAAAACAGGAGTATTTACCTCTTTAAAAACACTGTTTTGTTAGGAAAACATATTTTTGAATTAAACTATGTCAAAAAATTGAAAAGATTCTGTAATACACATTAAAATATTTAATTTGATTCCTTCCTTCGGGATATATCATAATATCTGTAGTTACAGTGACTGCTCAGTTCCATGTGAATAATCATGTACCTCATCTCACTCCTGGAAATTTAATCAAATTTATTACAATAATGACGGTGTCCGTATTCCTATTCATTTCTGCGCCCCACTTCAAATAGTGTTCATCATCTGACACATTTCTCTTTCCATCAGAGTATCAGAGCACACACCCAGGGAGACAGATATGGTTAATTGACTGTACAAAATGAGGTAAAACTGCTACACAGAGTAAAAAAAAAAGTCATTTAATGGGAAATGTGATATACGTCTCCTCCACTTCATGTGTATGTTGAATCGTAATATTACTTCACCCTGTGAAGCATGCATCAGCATAACCACTTGTTGAAATGACATATCGTCTTGTTAATATGTCACATGAATCCAAATTTGTTGTGTATCTGGGTGCACATCGTCAAACAGACACACAAAATTGCTTTAAGTGACTTACTAGATTCAGATTCATGCAAAGTCAAATGCTTCAGTCCATTTTTGCTTAAAGTACAGGAAGTGAAGTGCATATTGCTTTGCTGTGTTGTTGCAAAAGTACCACAGAATGAATGTCATATTCTCCTTGGGTGAAGCACTTGTTCCCCTTCAGAAATGTATTCCATCATAGTTTGCATCCCACGGATACAGGTGTCAGAGTAGCAAGTTGACTTGTCAAGGTATCTGCCCTCTAACAAGCAAGAACAGGGGTGTCCAATTCTGTTTCTCCATGCTGCGCAGTAAGCCCACAGTAAGCCCACACAGTAAGCCCACACAAAAGAGTTACTCAAATGTGTAAAGTAGAAGCAAAGAAGGGCACTGCAGAGCAGCAAGGTGGGTAAGCGCAGCCAAATGAATATTAGACCTATACTTTGCAACACTTTTACACCCAAATTGCACTTTTATCGCAAAACTGAAAAATTTCGCCAGCTAATGCCTTGCAAAATAGTATATGCATTCATTAAATAATGAATAGGAGGAGGAAATATATTTATTTGCATGAGCATCCCAAGACATCAACTTTATGGATTATAAAACAGTATGTTTATCTGCTCTCATTTTACCATTGCATTGTAGGTAACATTTTATAAATGCAGGGTAAATATATGTTTACATGTAAGGGATGAAGGTTGAGTTTAGGTTATATTTATATAAGGGACATGCATACTAAGATGACAGCTCCAGTGTGTAATTATAAAACATCAGGCGAGACATAAGTATTGCATTGTAACAATATGCAGATACATTGTAGTTACACATTAGTAATATGTTAATACATAAACTACCTGTTTAATTTAGACTTAAACACACTCATGAGATGTTCCACTTAATACTGCAAATATGTGCTTCCACCTACCTTCCAAAGAAGCAAGGTCTGGCCAAATAGTAGCACTGCAAGAGAGCAGGATTGTGGGATTTTTCTAACATAAAGATTTGGGCTTGTGAACACCCACCACTGCATCGACCTTCACTGGGCCCTCAGCCACCGAAGACCTCATTAGTAACCTGACCACCAACCAGACCAGAGGAGCTCTAATCTTTGACCAGGGGAGATCACTCCCTCTCACAGATAGGGCTGAGATTGTGCTGCAATGCCTCTGCTGGACCAACTAAAATCTTACTGGTGCTGAAGCTTTGTCTATTTGTGTAGTTGCAGTTGTATACCCTTCAAAATAAATATGAGATTCCCACATTTGCTACCGCTAGGAATACAAATACTGTGGTTAAATACACTGTACTTTATTTAATATTTGCATCTTGAATACATGCAATCAACAGAGAGGTATTTGTACAGCAGACACTGATAAAACCAACAAAGTCTTTGTTAATATCAAATTCTTCACATGAGATCTAAAATCAAGGGTCTTATCTGCAATGATTGTATAATGTTAATTATGGCTGGACACATTATTGATCAAATCTATAGGAAGCATCACTTAATAACCAGGTGTTTATTTCAAATTGAATATTCCTACAGGGATCCATCATCCTCGGATTTAGGTGGTAACAACTGTCAGCTGTTACTGTCTGTCACTGGGACCACAACTGTGTATGGGCAGTCACTCTTTCACTGGGGTTTATTGTTTTGAGGAGGCTCTTCTAAGGTACCTTGTGCAAAGCTGCTAACGAGTAATTTAATTGCTCTGGGACAGTCAATAGCCCCCTAGCTAGCTAAGTTGCATGGTTATGAGCTTTATTGTCATGCAAAGACAGGTTTTCTCTTGCTAAGTTCCAATTACTGGGGTCTTCTACTGTGAAAGCACCTTTATTTTTTTTGCTCCTGAGACTGAACTTCCTTCATCCTACCAGTGGTGTAAACAGAACACTTATTGCTGATTGCCGCAGAATGGTAGTCATTGACATGCACCAAATCATTTGATTGGTTGAAGTGGTGAGCTTGCCGTTTTTCTTCCTATTTAATTCTGGGGTTATAACACTGTCAAAACAGTTCTAGCTGTGAATGTTCTTAAGGATTCTGGCAGCAGGTAGTAGCCTGCCTGCTCTCACTCTTAGTCAGTCTTATTGGAGTGAATGGTGAGTGTGTTGCCACATCATTGTTATCACAAATATCCCTAATGGCACTTGTACGTGTACCACTGTGTCTTGCTTCCCCATTCACCTTCATGTTATTTTGAGTAAAAAATATCAAAATGCTACCTCACTTGACTTTTAATAACGGTGGTTGTGATTAGTGGTTGGTGCTAGAATTTTTATAGCATAGTGAGTACTGTACTTTAATGCACACTTTCTATTCAAATGAATTTTGAAAAAAGTAGCCCTCCAAGCAAAGCAGGAGCATCACACAGCATGGTGATTTCTTGGGACAGATAGCCTAGCCATGTTACGTCTCAAGCAGTGTTGCTATGCTGTTTAATTATGATTTGTTAGTGTTTGCTAATGGTTTTGCCCTGCATGTTTTTAAATTTTGAACTGACAAAAAAACAACCTCCATGAATCCTAGTAGGATGAAGTGTCCTTTTCCCCAACAGAACATGGTGCTGAGCATAACCATTGTGAGTGCCTGCTTGTAGCAGAAACATACCATTAACATGATCCTATGGGCAAAAAAAAACTGTACGCATTCAATCAGCAAATTATACATTCCATTGTATCCTGTCGGTAAAGTGTGGTGTCTGTGCATCACCAACTTTTTGTGGAGATATCAGGGGTTTAAGAGGAGGTAATGGGGGTGGGGGGAGTTCTTTGATCCCAAAGACACTGGAGCATGGGTGCTGCACAAGCTTGACAATCAGTGACTGATTGTAAGCTCAGCTGCTGTCGTAGTTCATTTCAAGTCAATTAATCAAGTTGCTGTCTGAGTTGTACGCACCGACTGTGTTTCATTAATAAAGCAGGTTCTGGGTATTCATTATAACTATAAATTCAGTCAATACTGTGACTGAAAGGCCACACAAGCGTATTTGAATAGCTAATCAAGAGCCGAGTCCAGGTCAACGGTTCAGCAATTAATTCAAAGTAATGACTTCCAGTCTGACCCCTGCATGCGGGGATGACCCCAGAACCCCAGATTTCATACCGCCCACTTCCTAATGTCAAACAAGGTCAGAAATCCAAACTTACATAAGAATGAGCTTAACCACTGTTACCAAGGCCTTTCCTTGCTTGAAAAGCATTCTTTTCCATCTTCATTTTGCAAGGATTGAACACGGTTCCTCTTTTAATCAAACAAGTAATGATGTTTCGTTTTTCATTGGGCAGATTCACAAATCAGTTAACAGTTATCAATAGGAGAGATATCATCCATCTCTGAGAGTGATGGGCAAAGTTCTTAGGGGATTGACATTCTGTATCTAAATGGAAAATTAATACTTTGCTCTGATCACTGGCAGGGCATTGATGTAAGACAAATGGGCATGAGGAGGCCAGAGAGATGCTGAGAGAGTTCACCATTATCTAGTGTGATGCATCGATTGGGCTAAACAGTAAATTAACACCTGCGGAAAACCATGAAAATTTAAACCTAATTGCTTTCCGCTGCTAATCTTGACTGGAAACAATCAATATGTGGCATAGAAAAGACACTTAAAGCCACCAAAATGACTGAAAACCTATCCTGTGGCCTTGATGAATATGACATAAACTACACTTGTCAAGAGTTCCCCATAAAAGTGCTTTTGGGCTTAAAAAAAAAAATTCATCACCGCAACGCACTAGAGGTTATTTGTACCCTCAGATACACCCCTACTCCTCATCTGGAGTAATGGTCAATTATTCATCAGCAGCATTCCATGCATGGAGTGGAGTTATGCCTTTGTTCTGAGGCACTGTAGGAAGACAGACAGTACATGTCGACTACAGAGTAATGACCAGGCCATGTGGGTCGCTGGCCCCTGGTGTACTACACTGCTCCAATAATCCACTTCCCTCACATTTGGGAAAAGATGAGATGGTCTAAAGTTGCTGATGTTGTGACTTTCCGGTGCAGGGGGGCACTGGGGAGGAATTAGAGTGGATCACATCCGGGCCCTCCTCCAGAACAGAAGGTCACCTGGAGCAAGCCTGGCACAAGTCCAGCGTGCGTTGAACTGTGAGGTTGTGCACCGAAACTCTCACTGCTGCTTAGTGATTCAGGGAGAAAGAACAAAAGAGAATTGGTGAATTCCATTTGAAAAAAATCCATTCCATAAAACTACAGAAATGTTGCAGTCCATATCAACTAGTGTTCATTCTTGTGATGCGCAGATTTCATGCACCTTCACCTTGAGTAAAAACACAGTTTCAAGGATTTGTGAGCATGGACTCAGCAGAAAGATGCATGCATTTCAAGCAGACCAATATTTACATTTGACTTCCTGTACTTTACATATTCATCTACAAATGTCAGGCCAGTACTCATATTCTTACTAACACAATAAAATCCCTTTAGCTCAAGATGTCCAGTTTTTTAAGGCCATTTTGTTAATTCAATTTTAATATATTCATGCATATTTTGTATGCCATATATACTATGCTTTCAAGAACTGAAGACACATTTTTAAGAAGGCAAGAATCCCATTTGGGGTAATTTGAATTTGAATATTCCTTATCTTCAGTGTATTTGTTTGCCTATAAATCTGACAAATGTTGGTCAATCATGCTGCTAAACTTTGGTGTATTTTCCTGTGAAAGCGTAATTTAGTATTTCTGTAATATGCCTCTAAAATCACAACTTAGTATAATGGAATAACTGGAGTATAATGTGAAATATTTATTATTGATTTATTATTTAGTTTATTTATTTATTTATTATTTTATTTATTTATTAATTAGTGTTGGTGTTATGATGAATCCTGACTTTTGTCATTCTTCTTGACTTATCGAAGCCTGTCAGGGCTTGGCCATTTTTGGCCAGGAACACTGGTAACTCCCAAGTGTTACTTGGAACAATAACACAGCAATCAGATTTATATTTACTTACTTATGCACCCAATATTAGAAGCATATATAGAAGACTTAATATATTTAAAACCCAGGGAGACATACAATATCAATATCCTTCCTTTTAAAACATGTTTTAACATGTGTGTGTATGTTTGAAAATACCAGGACCTGCATTAAATAATAATCTCTGTATCTCTGGGTACAATAAATATCATTAATTTTGCATTCAAAGTCTGTTTCATATTTCAGCATCCTTGGTTAGACAGCATTTTAATCTGATCTCTGCCTCTATACTTTTTTATTCCAAAGATTGATTTTTCTTTTGCAGGTAATACTTCACCATTTTCAATTTAGCTGGAATCCTGCATTGAAAGTGTTGAATATAAATCCTACCGAGGCTTGTAATGAAAAAGAAAGTTTCCAGGTTTGCTTTTCTAAACATAAAAAAGAGAAAATAGAAAAGAGCCCCATTGCATTGCTGTTCCAGTGTCATGTTGCTAGATACTTGTTTGTGTGTGTAATTCCCGACAGACAGATCAACATGATTAAGTTCAGGAAACATGTGAACTACAGAGACACTGCAGGCAGCTGTTATAAAAAAATGTTATGATGAAATGTGAAATCAAAAAAAAATTAAAGAATGTGCCTTGTATTTCAATACAGTGTATGCATGTTATCATGCCGATAACAGCACAGAAGGTTCTACCAGCTCGGAGGTAATCAGAAAATAATAGAGCAGGATTTGTCTTGAAAAGGACAATCAGTGTTGATGCTTTCATGTGGAGCATGACGTCTATTAATTTCTTTCAAACATAAAAAGCTATAAAATCTGGAACAATAGCACCAAACTATACTCAGGTTGGAATGGACAAAGAGAAAGGTTGCTCTTTTTTCTGTCTCTGTGATTTTCTGATATGGTGGGGTTACTGTATAAGATGCATTGTATCTTTAGCCTAGCAGCTCCTTTCCATGTTATTTCCAGTAATTGAAGGCTAAAGTAGAGAAGGCTGCTACCCATATAATTACAATGTACTGCAGGAGCACAAGCATAGATTGCAAAGGTTAGTATTTATTACTTTGTGTGGAAACATAAGATACAACACAATCCATATTGCTTCAACCTTTTTGTCTCTTACAGAGCATTAGGCAGATCATAAGGTCGCTATGCTTGGGTGCAGTTCAGGCATTCAAGCCTTTGTTGTTCTGTTTACGTCACATTACATGTTTGAGTTTCTCATTTTGTACATACATAAAGCAAAGGCTTCAAAATCTAGAAGTATTGTATATGAAGACAATAGACAACGCTGTTTAGAACTCTGATGGAGCAGATGGTTCAGGTAACCCTTTTACAGCAGAATGTGGTTTTCTTTTTTTTTCTTTCTTTTTTTTACAATGCTCTGTTTGGATCTTTCATCATCATCAGTATATACCTACTGAGGAAACAGTCTTTGGGTTAGGCAGCACCATTGTGCTTGGCTCAGTTGCTGTGGATGTCTGCATATGCTTGGCTTTGTTTAACGTAAAAAAAAAAACAATCAATGCAAATGAAAAAAAGCTTTCAGGAGTTCACAAATCAAGGGTGATTAAATGAAAAGGTACACCCTCTATCATACATGGGATTTCTGTGTAATAGCTGCCACGAGACGCGTGCTGAGTGCAGTCGAAAATGAAAAGGGACAGAGCAATGCGCTGTGATTACTTTATCTCCTCGGATTGACACAGGGACCCTCGGATTAATGGATGCTCGGCTCCTGCTCTGAATCCAAAATGCACCACTAGTCCCGCACTCTCTTTGCACAGAGTCACTCCAAGAGCACAGGCAGGGCAACAGCATGCCTAGGATATCTAACACAGCCCAAGTCTCCGTGGTACCTATTAAGATGACACAGAGATGGTGCATTCCATTCTAAACTGCACTTCTGTTCGATAATAAAATACGCGTAGAGAGCGCACTGCGTGTGCACTGCATTTTGTGTTCTCCATGAAAAATAGAACTGCACGATATTTCTGATTTGCTGTGGAATGAGGAGAGGGCTGCCTGCGGAGAGTTATTATTGATTAATTGTTACCCTGTAACCTTGGTAACACCGACACCAGAGAAACTTTACTGAGGATGAAAAAGATGAGTAGAGAAAAAAAATGTGTTAAATGTTTAACCTTCAAATCCTGCTTAGCTTAACTCTAAATCACAATGATGTCTGGATGTAATGTCTGAAAACCATTATACTGTAGCTACAGGCAGCAGGTTAGGCATAAAGGGCGATGATGTGTACTATACAAATATATTTAACATGCATTATTATTTTTTTATATGCATTTATTTTTAAATAAAGTTAGATTACTTAGTTTAGAAAAGAATATTCCTTTTTTCTTATGGTAATCATCTAATGATAGTTCATGAATTGATTTAAAAGGTGAGGTTCAGAGATAAATGATTATTTTATGGCCATTATCTTTTTTTTTTTAATTGAACTCTAAACCTACAGGAATTTGCAGGCTGGATTGCAATATACCAAAATGTACCGAGGTTTCTCATGCATTAACATGCACACTGTGTGAAAATGCTAAGAAATTAAGAATGGAAAGTGTCAAACATTAAACATCTAGAGAAATTGCCATCAATTTTTTCACTTTTTCACTTAAACGTGTAAACGTGTAAAATGGAGTGTATGTCATGCAGGGTTTCAGCACGTCTCCAGTTTTGTATGATGAGCTTTTAATGGTGACCTGCTGGGGAATACGAGAGGGAAGGACAGTGTGAGGTCCCATCCAAACCGGGGAAGTTCATGTAGGATGCATTCAATTATGAACTGAAATTCAAGCTCGGATACAGTGACTCAAAGTTTCCATTTTACCTCTTACACTGTGACCCCCACATTCAGTGGTGAATGCTGACACACAGAGTTGAAACATAAAGTATAAAAGGTGCACTTCTACACAAAGAGTGCTTTTAAGGCAGTGAGTGGGCCCTAGGCCACAGATTCCCAGTGTAGGTCTATTAGTTTCTGCAGCCTAAAAGCTTTCATTTTTACTCCTTAAAACTAATCCATTCAGAAGTGAGCCACAGAGCAAAGAAAATGGATGTATTTTCTTTGGTTTAACAGACTCCTCTGACAAGCACCTGAAATGTGCAGGTTGCTTAAAGGACAGCTCTAAAAACATTTTTTTATGAATAATGTAATATAGAATTAATGGAAATGAATAGTTTACCTGATATTGTGCACGCATGATGCTTCCCTCTGCTTCTTTTAGTGATTGTTTGTTAATTGCATGTCTAGCTTGAGAACTGGTACAATTAATATAAGAAATAATCAAGTAGACATTGTGAATTATAATTTCTAAAGTTTTGCACTGAGCCATCAAGTTCTATCCTATTTCATTTGTTGTATCTGTTGAACTGTATATGTCATATGTCACATGTTCAAGTAAAGCAGACTCCATTAGCATGAGGTTAGTGGACCGTCAAAAAAAAAGTGTACTCGGTAAAACATGAACCAGCACAGTGTTCTGGGAATTAACCATTTAATGTGTAATGTGCCAGTGACAAATAATGTATGGGGGAACCTGTAGCATGAATAGCTTATGTGCACTACAACATCTTAACACGAGATGGTGCTTGGTTTTCTGAGATGTGCATTAGGTAGTAAGTAGACTTACCAACAGCATTTTTGTGCCAAACGTTTGGGAGATTTCAATAAATGTTAGAGAGAAACTGATTATTACCCTTTGGTAAGCATCATATTTTCGTTATATGATGTTATTGGGTTCTGCCCCTTATTAACAAATAGACAAACTCAAATACATGCAAACACACAAACATATAGGTACGGTACACATACAGAAAAATAAACATACATACATGTGTACATATGATCATATACACACATGCATGTATGCTCACATCCACCTTCAGAGGGCAATGGGGAAGTTAAAAAAATGGCTGATGGCTTACAGGAAGTGTATTGTCACTGGTAATTAGAGGTAATTAGATTTAATTAAAATATGAGATTACTGCTTCTTCATGCACTACAGTGATATCAAAACAAAATAATGATTAATCAGCCTTTGAGCAAACTGTTGTTGTACACAGCGAATTTCATTAGAAAACTAATTGCTTCAAGAGGGAATGCTGATAGAACACTTGAGACAAGTGTTTGTGGTATTCATACATGTAACCACAATGTGAGCTGCTTCATTCACGTCCTTTCACCTGGGTTCAATCACCATTTGTCTATATTACTGTATCAAAATTGAAAGCGTATTAGTTTTTTTTTTCAATTGTCAATTTTTTCAGTATACAACTAATTTTGCCTTTTTTGAAAAACAGTTAATTTTTGCATTAATCTGGTAGACACTCACAAATCTCTCTAAATTCTGTTAGTGAATCAAAAAGCATAAAATAATACTTGGGGCAATTAGTGATGAATTGATTGAATTCAGAGGTTTGTCAACATATTTGAGATTAATTTGTTGCCTTAGACTAAATTGTAAAAGAGAAAAAATGTTAGCTTCAAATTTTATGGTGAAAATCAAACACAGAGAATGGTTTTAGTTGGACAACACAGATAAAGATAAATAAAGATCTTTTTTAGAGGAAGACCTTAGGTTAAAAGCCAAAAGTATTTCTCTAAAAGTCAATTGTGGTACTCCTGCTGTTAATATTGTTGTAAATAATCCCAGCTCTTATCATTCATCCTTCAATACTTTTACAAGGCCAAAAGTCCTTACACAAAACATGAGCAATTTAAGCTTACCCAATATGTAATGCTAGTATTGATAAACACACACACACCATTGATTTCATGGACTAGTTAAACATCACTGGAAACTCCTCTCTACTGGATCATATTGGAACCCCTTTAAAATCAAACTCCACTTAATACTATATGTGGCAAAGGTGGTATTAAGGAAGTCACAATGTATGTCTAATAAGACTTGGACCAAACTAGACATGCCCAGCTTGTCAGGCTTGACTAGTCCTAGCCCATCTGGAGCTCACTATGTGATTGCTGTGCCTCTCTGTTCCCCCACCTCAGCATCCATTGTGATTGGGAAGTGGTGGTGTGAGATGGAGCCTTGCCTGGAGGGAGAGGAGTGCAAGACACTTCCAGACAATTCCGGGTGGATGTGTTCCTCGGGGAATAAGATCAAGACAACAAGGGTAAGACCTCCACAGCACTCCATCCTGATTCCTGAACACAGCCCGGAAAAGCTAAAAATAGTCACAGAAAACCACGCATACTCACTGGATACTGTTATCATTTTTTATATTCTGTATATGCTGTTTGTGAGTCAAATAGGGGCAGTTGAATACAGTAGCTGATTTTCATTTACTACAGTAGTAGATAGTATTATATATATACACACGCACACATGTGCACACACACACATACATGTTGCAGCTACCAACTGCCTGTTTAGTATCAATTTCAGCTATGCTATAAGTTGTTTGGTTTCAAAACACCCTGCATGGGTTCACTGACTATTTGCCAGTAAACTAGGTTAATTACAGGGTTGCATGCTGACATGCTGGTAATCAGGTTATCAATGTTTGATAAATAACCTCAACAGGAACAGTCTGCAATCTGCACAGCTATCATGAACCACCCAACTCTGTGATGCCAAATGCATCATCAGCTGACAAGCAGTCCAAGTCAAACAGTCCAGGGTTCCACTAGATGGCTTATTTTGAATAGCAGTTGATAGGGAATAAAGTGCATCTAAAACACCATTCACCAACAAGAATTTCAAAACATGACATGAAAAGTCAGAGCCTCCAGGTGTACAATGAAGCACATAAAAGACACCAAAGCTTTGTGGTCCTGTATATCAGAAAGGATCTCAAAGAGCTATGAACAGACTGTCAAGTGACCTGTCACAGAAGAGCAGAGAATCTGAAAAAGGAGGAACACTTTTTGGTAAAGATAATGCTTACAGTATTCTATACAGTAATATCTATATTGTAACTCATTAATATGACCACAGTGCAGTCTTTCATTTGGTTAAACTACCTTCCCAATCCCAAATCAAACTGGGTCTTGAAGTCTTGTCTTTACACATTGATTTGCAAGCACATTTGTGAACAAAAGAAATGGCGTGTAAACAGTGGGGGAGATCAGCCATGCTTAGGCAACACACAGTTTTTCAAAGCATTGTTCCCCTGGTTGTGTGCTGTTCCAAGTCCAGCTAGAGTGAAAAGAAGTTGACTGGATGATTCCATTTTTCAACTCACCAAGGTAAGATCAATGGTCCTAACCCTACCTTTAAAGCATTGCAAGAGCACATCCTTTGCATCATCGTTAAAGTGATTATAGTGATTTATTTACATCACAGTACTTTGTGGACCTACCTTCAACCTTTTTTAATATCCTTTTTCTTTGAGCTATTTTTAAGCAGTGCAATTGTGAAACATACATCTACATCAAGTCCCATGAAAGATGAGTTGTTACTCTTGATTACACATCAAGGTGAGAGAGGAAAATGCATGTGGAAGTGATGAATATACTGTATATGTAATTTGTCCATGACCTTTCTTTACAGAACACCCAGCCATACTCATCTTTTTAGTTCTGGAAGGAAAATGCAGAGGAGAGGGCAAAAATTAAGACAGAGTGGCATTCTTACTTCCAAAAAGGTTGGTTCTTTCATGTTTTTAAATTTGCAAACTGTAGCGCTGTGTGAAAGTAATTCATTTGGACATGTTGCCAGTGATTGCTCATTAACCCTAAGACTTAATCAAAACAATATTTGCAATGCATGCATTTTCATGCTGCTTACATTTAGATGGAAGCTACAAATTTGCTGAGCTTTCAATACAAGACATTGCCTATGCATCACCTCCAAAATTCCCTAAGAAACATGCACAAGCATACGCTTTGCTCAAGAACAAAATTTTTTCTCTGAAAAAAAAATGTTGATTTGGAGAGATGTGCCCACAAGCCGTGATTCATCATGACAAGCTTCAGCTTTTTTGCACAAAATGGTTGGGACTGGGATCAGGCGTGGGTTAGCTAGGTTATCCTGGATCAGTGCTTGGGGCCACTATCTTCTCAGAGCCAAACACTTAGGTGCCCATTACATGAAAAGCTCACCATTGGCTAACAGTAGGGAGGAAAAGGCTGACAACATGCTGTTTCAGATCAGTGTAATGCCAGGATCAAGTAGTTCTACTCGTTGGGGCCTTTGTTTCAGGTCTTTCTTAAGAGGGAGAGACCATCAACACACTGACAGGGTACGATGTATGTTTGACTGGTGATTGCGGGTATATCCACCAGACTAATCCTTGGCATGCTCTATCTGTCTGTGTGAGTGTCTCCTTGGGCAAAGACATGTGCTTACGCCATCTCTGTCCTTCTGCTCTGAAGAGTATTAGGAGCAGCCTTGTCTCTTGACTGTCCCTAAGGGGTGTACCAAGGAAGCTGTTTGTGCACAGACTACACAAAAGGCCTAAAGACATTTCTTTTTTGCCTTGTGCATGGGAAAGGCAATTTATGGATTCACATTGCATAATGGGTGAAAATGTATATTTATCAATGGAGTGTGAAGGACCCACTCTGCAAATACATTTTTAATTGACCAGACCCGTTTTAATTGATTTGTCTTCCGTTCTCTCATTCAAACATTAAACAAAGGCAGTGCTGTTACTAGAGTGCTTCTCTCTCACTGCATTGATTATGCCATTTTTTTAGAGGCTTTCACCCTCCTATATGACATTTTTGAGTTTAGACACTCTTGAAGTATAAAGTTGAAGTGGGGACATTGTCTCATATGAATTTTATACATAATGTGATCCACACAATCATTTACATTTTTACTACTGTCCATTCTGTCTGTTAATGGACCTCATCTTTCATCCTATCTGGGACATCTGAAAAACAGAACCACTACCATCAATGTCTACATAGTCACCAGCCCCAACTGAATTAAATGAGCAGCCATCTGCAGTCGATCATTTTGCTCTGAAAAAATACAAGCGAATGACACTCCGTCGCAATAGACAGGCATAAAGGCGAGAGTCCGAAAAGCAGGTTCCTGACTCCCTTGTCTTTCTCTCTCTTTCTTTATGTCTTTCAGAGAGGGACCTTCCTTGCCTGTATCACCAGACAAGGCAGGCATTTTGTTTGAGGAGTCTCAGTGAGAGGAGCTGGAGGCCTCCTTACACACCCCACAGCATAGATCCTCATTACCTGCATCACTGGCTAAATAGATCAATCAATTATGTACTGCACAACAATAATAAAACCAAAAAAAAACAGAGATGAGAGTTATTTTTCATCATCCATCCATACTCCCAGCATGGCCCAGTCTGGGGGGAAAGGGTTGGATCGTTGTTAGTCCGAAGAGCACACAGAAACATCAGCATAATGGCTGTCACTTCTTGGTGACACTGAAAAGAGCAAAAATATTTGTGACTCTTGAGATTATTACGTGATGCATCCTCAAAAGTAAATGCGAAAGTGTTTTAAAAACCTTTTGCCTGTGTGGAGCAGCAGCAGTGATTTTTGGAAGATCATACTATGTTGACACATCATGGCTGTTTTATGTTTTCTAAAAAAAAAAATCTGAGACAAAAACAGTCATCAATTTAGCTCTTTAATGTTTCAAGGACCACATGTTTCTAATTAGAAAAACAGAAGGCCCTTTATACAAGAGTATGCAAGCTTTAGTGTAAAGTGAAATATAACCCATCTGCTCCATGTTTCTTTTCAGAGCAAAAGTGATTTGCCCACAGATGAACTAATATCATAAAGATAAAATTGATAATAACCAACCACATGAATAACTACCGCAAACCTGAACAGAATGAAAGAGACCATAAGAGATTATTTCCCATGAACAACACTACCTGTTTGTTTGCCCTCTCTCTCTCTCTCTCTCTCTCTCTATTCTTCATTGTCAATGGTACATTAAATAGATTTTGATGCATTTTGTTGTCTGGAGTTTTCTTTTAATAGGGGGATATTTATTTACTTCCACTAAAATGCAAAATATATGCAGATGATATGACAAGTTGAAAATATAACATTGTGGTGAGTTTTGTAACTTGGCCTGATGGCATTGGAAGTCAAAGTCAAAGCATTTTAATGGTATGTATATATTTTTTTAAATGCATGAAGCAGAATTTCAAGCTGACATACTCTCCAAAAATCCTTTTTTGCTCTACTAGCCATCAGTTGCACGGTTCAATATAAGAAGATGGTATGTCACAGAAAACAGGTGCAGTGGCTGCAGTGATAGCGTTTGCTTTCATTCACAGCCCCATACAAAAACCCCTTAGGGATGTGGGGTACTGTTCCTATTGTCTGGGTTTTCCAATTCCTGCCTTACTGTGGGAGTCTGCTATTTAAACTAGAACAAGAATAAGATTGGCATTATGTAACACCAGGGTTGATGCCTCTGCCTCGTTAGGGAACACTCTTTTATTGAAAAATGAATGGTCATCAGGAGCACTGAATAAATAATCGTTCCTAGTTATGTTCCAAAGGGACAATTCATTATGTGGCAAGGAAAGTTTTCTGGGATCACACATTTTTTTAAATCTGTTTGTTTCTCCAAAATTTATTCCGTTGTGCTGGAAATTGCTCTGGATAAGAGTGTCTGCTAAATGAATGCAATGTAATGTAATGTAAAGTAAAAAGTCCATAAATGTATCACATTCCATCAAAGCTCAGAATACAGTGACAAAACATGCCATTTTAATTATTTAAAACTGAAATTTGTTTTACTTGAGGATGTGTATTCTGTAGGTTGTATGACTCAGTTAGTGATTCTACAAATATCGCTTCTGTATGGATATTTGGTATTTTAGATTTTGGTATTTTGCCATCACAGATGAGCTCAAACAAAGGATTTTTTTTGATGCAACTTTGTATTGGTCAATGGAATACTCTAAAGATGGTGCAAAAATGCCAAATAGCGTTGTCTAAATTACTTCTCAACTGTGAATTGATTACATTGCCTATCATAACCTATGGAAGCCCATTTGGCACGCAGGCAGGCTTCACACTTCAAGGGCGATGCGAGAAAAGGGCGGCGGTGACAGGAGTTTACCTCAGTCCGGGCCCATCTCTCAGCGTGACACACTCCACATCCTATGCCCCTGCCCATGAGCACTTGGAGTGCTGATTATCCATCATGAAGTGTGTCACACTTAGCAGTATCTGGGCTGGGGGACAACAGGGCCCCCACGTTCTCCTGCTTTGATTTTTTGCACACCTGGCCACCACCAGGAGAAATGCTGCATGTGTATGAGCTAGCCACAGGGTTAGTTTTAATCAGCTCCACTGTGTGCAGAGCTCCCCAGGCTGCAACAAAGAAGAATTGTCCTGTTGCTCTTTGCAGAGGTCTTTATTTTCCATCCAGACTTGCACAGATTTAGGGGAAAAAATGCACTGTTTTCAATCTAATTATTTATTTTAAAAATTGTTTTTCTGGGTGGAAGTGATTTGATTTCTTTGAGATGATACATCTGGACACATTTGGATTTTTCATGTTTCAAAATATACATTACTTAAAGCAAATTAAGCCAAGAACATCTCACAGCTACACAGAATTGCTCAGCGCTGAATATGTTAGTATATTTCAGGACGCACCTTTGAATTCAGCCGTATTGAGAGTACAGGCTGAATAAGAGTCCCTGAACTTAAGTGACAATATGGAGGAAGAATTGGCGGTGTTTCTCTGCTACACAACTAAAGATCCTGCTCTTCTCCACTCTGAAAGATTCTTTAGACGGATTCAGAGGAATAGCATGCAGAGAAGCAATTGGCTGCTTTCTGGAGGTGCCAGCCTATCTGGAGCAATGAATGCTGAGGGCAAAATGGTAAACAAGGAAATTAAACTATCGCCACGGTAACAAAACTCAATGTCGACTGATACAGCAGACAGGTACACGCGGAAGGTTTTAACTTTCAAATGCTCCCTCAGCACAGTGAACTTTAAATATCCGTCAGATAAAGTCTGTTTTTAGCATCAGTGGCAGCAGAGGGTGATGAGACAAGGTGTACGAAACATTTTGGTTCAAAAAGATTTCTCTTGTTTTGAAATATGGGATAAAAGAACTCCTGTGGGTGTAATCCTTATGCACTTGTTTGGCTTTGTACGATCTAAGTGTTTGTGTGTCTGTGTGTGTTTTGTCTCTGTGTTTCAGATTCATCCAAGGACCTAACAAAGAGCTCTCTCACAGGCAACGAACACGGACCCCTCTATTAAATGGACAGAATCATTATACCAAGGGCGACTGACTGGATTACTTGTTCCTCAGGCTTTCCAAAAAAGGATATCATTCAAGATAAAAGGGTACCACTTTACATGGTGCCAGGGATTTTAAAATCAGACTAATCCTTTTTTGATTGCTGAGTCCTTTGCTGGCGACTTTACTCCACACACTGTACGTCATATTCAAAATGTACATGTGCTTTTTCCTTTAAAAAAACACTTAACCAGGGCTATTTAGAGGATGTACAACGTTATCTGAAGACGTTTTACCCAGGCAAACCGAGTGTCCAAACCAAGGGGCTCTCCCCCAAAATGAGAAATCAGACTGGATCATTAGGACTTATGAAAGATATGTGAAAAGCAACTTTAAACTTGTGAAATTTTCAGCTCTCTGTCATCACCACTTCCTGTGCGACATCAGCATGCTGGCTCCGTTCAAGTTCCTTGAGTCTCAACAGTATCCGGTATCTCTAATAGTCCTGCCACCCTCTTCGTTTGCCTTTAGAAACAACAGGAGCCTGGGACAAAATGCCTGGAAAGGTCACCAGGTCAACTGGCAGCACAGTCAGCATCCTTGACAAAGATGTCACTTCTCCAGATGTATATCCCCAATTATTTGTTGGCATGCTCTATGTATTTCATGGGAGCTCTGTTTGTATTTAAATACTCTGTACATAAAAAAAGAAGAACTTTTGAAACTTCATAACAGTTATGTAGTGACACAGTTCACATGGAGATCCAGTGACTGAGGTCCTGACTACACCGGAATTGGTAATGTATTGAATCCAAGTCTCGGAGCACGTGGATCCCATTAAAGAGGTTGTATGTGGAACGCTTTTCATTTGTAAAGGACCATCAGAAGTCTTTGCTTGCGCCAAGAAACTCAAAATCTGCCTCTGGATAAAAAAGTGTCAGTCTTGTTTGCTATCAAGTGATGTGTTCAAACACCAGGGACCCCTGTAGTATCTGTGAAGATAAAACACTGTACAGTTTAGTCTCACAAGAGAAGCAAATACAACAGTATCCATGTTCTCTCTTCGGTTGTAAACTACAGTAGGCTGCATAGTAACAGGGCCCCGTCTTAAAAGAGTATGATTCAGTTCTACAGTATTACTGTTTTTAGTGTCTGTCTTTGACAGCAAATGTTGACTCAGCCATACTTGTTTGTTGGTAGATTTCACTCAAATAAATTCAGCAGGAGAAACTGACAGTGGAAAAAAATGGCATTGATAAAAACAATAGCCAACGTCAACAGACAACGCCACTAGACATACAGCCTTATCAGAATTAAAAGGGTTTTGTATACAAGCCTGCTTGCCTTGTTCTTTTTGACAGAATCACAGTGCCATGTGTCCTTCAAAAGCAGAAAAGGCTTCCTGAACATTACAAACCACAGATAAGGATCTTCACTTTACCTAAATAATACACTAAATATCATCTGTTTATTTTCCAATTTTTTTCAAGTTTCCATTATATACATCTTTTCAGAAGAGATTCAGAATGTCTCAGATATTATGGTTTGTTACTAATCTATCTATTTATTTATTTGTTACCTGGGTGATGTCAACTTAATTGCACATGAATATAAAAAGATGTGTTATTCAGCCACCAAAATTTTTGACTGAATGGTTGAAACTCATTTTCAGTGTTAAATCAACATTAACCAGGAACTGCCTTAAAACTTGCAGTGCTCTTCTTAAAGTAAATTGGCAATGCTCTGCAAAATAACTAAACAACAGCACAACATCAAGAACAAATATGTCTTCAGGACACTTTTTGAGACATTAACACAAATAAATGAAACTGATTTTTTTTTCCATTTAAACAATTCCCAGTGTGGCATGCAGACATTATAAGCCCAGCCTATTCAATTACTTTATTTGATTAGAACAGGGTTTTTTTTTTTCATTATTAAGTGAAGAAACCTCTGGAATGAATGGATCTAAAATAGGACCCCCTCTCCTATTTTTCCATGATATAAGCTCTGTCATTTCTCTACACAAATGTTGAGATTTATCCATCTTTGAACCAGCTGCACAAATGCAATAGGATTTTTCAATATAGCATTCTTCACAATATAGCCGCACAAGGGTAAAAAAAAAATAAAATGACAGTGGTATCAATCATGTTACATTTTCCCCCAAAATTACACAAGCTTTAAAATAATGTGCATTTTCTCTGGGTCAATGAGGCATTGTTTCATATCTGATGGGAGTGAAGAAATAGGAGATCAGCGATAAGAGAACCGTATGCCTTTCGGTTCACAGAAACAAAACAATATCTTGTGCTCTTCATGACAGAACAGCACCATTCAAAAGAAAGCCCTAGCTGTGGCAGAACAAGATTCCACAAGATATTCATTTAAACATGAATGAGGAAAACTAGAGGATTATACCCAAATACGGAAAACGAAAGAATGAAGGGCTTTGGCTCCGTTTTTATCAGTTTATAAAGTGGTTTGTCTTTTACAAGGTGCTTTGGGATAACTGGAAGCAATGTGCTCTGTTTTCTCCACTTTCTTTACATGCGGCACAGGAGTCTTGCTGTGTTGTGGGCTCTGCTCTATTTCAGGGAATAATTCTGCATAAATAACAGCCTCTCTGCCTCTCCGACTGATTGCAGTCCAACAGAAGGAACATCAATGGAGTCCTCCGACAGTCCTGTGAAAAACCTCCATGTCCACAGCAAACTTGAAAATCTCTGGAGACAAAAGGAACAGCACCAACACTTTGTGCACAAACACATGCTACCCTATAAATCTGCTTTAATGTTGCCTGTGCACAACTGGGGGTTTCCAGCGTAATAACTTAAATGGAGCAGATTGTTTGTGAAAGGGAATGATTTATGCTCTTGCTCCAGATAATTGTCACTTAATCTTCATCTGTCAGCACATAGAAAACTGCATATCATTTTCTGATAATGATGATGAGGAGGAGGAGGGTGATGATGATGAGGATGATGAACAGGTAAATGCTTAATGTTCTCAAAGTGCCAAAGACTAAAGTCATTATGATGGTTTGTGTCATTGGTTTGGTCTCAGCGTTGACTTTGCATAGTTTCATGATGCCCCTGTAATGCACCTGAAATGTATTAAACAGCTTAATAATGCCAGACATGTTTTTGATGGGGCCTCTAATGCATCCAACATAACCGTAATCACTTGTAATTAGCTTAAGGCCAATTGAAAAGCTAATGACTCAGAAAATGCTGATCAGCAGTGACATGCCTGTTCAGGGGCTTGTCTCCAAAGCCCAATGTGCACCACCGAGAAGTTCATGGCCTTTACAAGGTGAAAGAGCAGGAAATCACCTGAATGCTACAGCATCGCCCCAAACTCCAGTCTGTTTCTTCCAGCATATGCCCCCAGCCCACTACATCAGTGCAACAGCTAAGAGCCTGCACCATCATCTCAGGAAATTATCCTCTCCACAATATATATTTTAAGGATGCACTCATCACATCCACATACAAATACAAACATTTCCTTTATATCACAATTCTCTGATTCTATCACATGCAGGCACACACACACACACACATACACACACACACACACACACATGTACAGGCACATAGAAAGTCATGCACAAAATCAAACAAATCTTCCTCCATTGTTCCTCACACTGAAAGCACTGATAAAGTAAATGGTAAAATGCTAAAATGTTAATTGGGCTATTGTGGCTTAACAGTTAAGGATTTCTACAGACAGAGGACATATCCATCAACATCTGCATGCAGTGACACTAAAATGACTCCAGCCCACTCACACATTAAACAGAAATATAGCTTGACAGTTCATTAGTGTCAAAATTATAATTCTGATTATTTAAATCCACCTGTTTTTTTCTCTTTGACAGCCAAAGCCTTACTCAGAAACCAAAATCCTGAGACTGTGAAAGAGCAGAATCCATCATTTTCTCCTTGGGTGAATACTGTATGTTCACTACATGACAGGGCTTGTCCCATTAGAGTCTCTGCAGTTCTGCGGTGACTATATCCTGTGAGACTTCAAACCTCTGATTTTCTCTCTCCTGTTAAAGAAGGACCATTTTTCATTCCAGTTTGAATAAAACCAATGAAATGTCAGCATTGTGCTTTGAATTTAGTCTCTCTAGAGAGCAAGTGACCTGCTGATATATTTAAACCAGACACAGAAAAAGACTGAGCACAGCATTCCACTTTTAGGTGCAGATAATAATAACATTTTTCTAATAGATTTTTTTTATTGTTCTTAATTGTGTTATTATTCCATTTACTTGTGTAGGTATTGATTTTAGTAATAAATATTTATATAATTTACCATTTATTACCATTTAAAAATATTAATAATAATTCAATAGACAGTGAATTTATACAGCACTTTGCACATAGGGCATGACTTCCAATGGAAGCAGCCTTCCAAACAGAATTCTGGATGGATGCTTGTGTGCTGGCTTTTCCAGGTAAAGCACCATTGAAACAAATAAAAAACACACTGAATCGATGCTTTCTATTTTTAAATGGTACCTTTAGACTAGACTTAGTCTAAAGAAATGTGTGGAGCATACACTGAATATTTTACATGCATTTAAAACAGGGCAGCACCATCAGTGCATCTGTTGGGAACACAGCAGCTTTTTCTTTCCACTTCACTGAAGCTGAGGAAGCTGTCTCAGGTAAAGTGAGCACTGCAGATTCAGCTGTCGTCCGGAATGTCTTCATCCTCCCCTCTGACTGAATGGGATCCATTGCCAATGTGTCAAGTGCTCTTTTGGAAGAGTACAACTGAAAGAGGAGTGGAGCTGTCTTGTGTAGAAGTGGGTTTAGCCAGAGGTATATAAGTATACATTCATCTGCATCATGCTGTGCTTAATTCCAGTGCAGCTACATTTAGTGGCCTATAAATGTAGTTACTTTTAAATGCTTTATCTGAAAACAGGTATGAATAGATATATGTCCATAGATGCATTCTTCCTACAAAAATAACATGTAAAGTTGGATTTTTTTTTTTTGATTAACTGTAGCTTTAAAGACAAATGTTGGCCTTTCTTTCATATCATGAGTTCCGCAACTGAAATGGACTTTCTTGTGCCGCTATCATGTAAAATTGTTTTGTTGCATCAGTCTGATGTAGCTGGTCAAAGGAGGTTAAAGCCAGCTTTTCAGCTATTGCAAACAGATGGCTTGTTTGATGTCGTTAGTTGTGAGGGGCTTTTATGTACTGCACTCATTGCCACAAAATGGTGAACAGAACCAAAGTTGACCTGTGAATGCACTGCAATCACGTTCACATTCGGTCAGAAGATGAATGTAAACAAAGTGTACAACTTTCACCATCTTCTGTGAACAAATACAGCAAGCCCCATGTTTCTGTCACACCAATTCGCCCAAGGACTGAGCAGTTTCAGAGAGCAGCATCATCAGCATCCCATCATATGGATCTCATTAAGTAAAGACAGAATATGGACTCTCACTCACAGCTGTAATCGAGAGGATTTTTGGTCTGTAATCTTGTTTTAGAAGGGGCAGCCCACTGTGCAAAACAGATAAGACTGATTAGATTTAGTGACTCACTTGAAACACAATTTCTTAGCAGAAGAGCAATATTATGAGCAATATCCAGGTCTCAGATGATGAATTTTGTTGATGGGTTATTTTCAAATGATTTCATCAGCTGAAAGACTGAATAGTGTCCATTGAAGTGGCTTATATTGAAAAGTCTTTTTAGATTTAATTACATTAATCCTTTTTTTTCCTTGTAATTTATTAAGCCTCCCTGCTTTGTTCTTTCATTTGCCATGGCTGTCACCTCAGGAACATTTCCAGATTACATCCTGTAAAGAGGTCTGATCAGAGATGGGCTCAGTGATATGATAGTTGACAGAGCTTTGGTGTCAGAGACTCTTCTCACATAGGGAGCCTGTGGCAGCAGCCATAATGTGCCATATCAGCTGTCATTGCTGTCATGCAAGAATAATCTGATGTTTGAAGTTCTTATGATGTCAGCAAACATCACCACTCCCTCTATTAGCACATTGAGGTGTGAAGGGGTAAGCTTTTTTTTCCTTTGCTGAACATTGCTAATCGAACTGTGATTGCCACAGACACTCAGTCTGAGACTAAGTCTGCCTAAATAATTGGCTGGGTAGCAGTTACATAATAAAAATTAAAAATAAAAATGATTAGAGCTTAAGCATAAATTCCATCAGAGAGAGTTCTGGGCAATATCTATCTCAATGGACCCTCAGTAGCCAACAAGCACAAATGTGAACCTATTAAAGATGACTTACCTATTGCTTCCGCCATTTCAGCAATTCATCCCTTTCTCCCGCCTCTGCCCAACTGCCACCAGCTTCATTCCCACTTAGGGGGAAGAGGGCCTCTCATGCCCCTGTCCTCCTGCTGCCAGGCAGACACGCAGTGCTCTCCTTAAAATTCTTGCAGGACAGGAGCTCCCTGAAGGTGGGGCCTACGGCAAAAACCGTTCCCCATCCATCGTTTTTCATGTCGTCAATCCAGATAAAATCATTTTATACTGAAGTCTGTCTGACTGAACTTGGGGCGGTGGTGAGCAACATGAGGCCCAACAGTCCCAACCGTGCGGTCCAGGAGGCAATGATAAAACAAGCAAATACACAAGACAGCAATGAATAAAACATTTTTGCAGAAAATTCAGGACAGGTTTATAAACAGTGGGTAAAATAGTGGAATGCTGCATTTCAGTGTTGCCTGAACAGTGCCTGCATTGCATTTGTCAATTTCAGTATTGAAGCCATTTTGTTCTCTTCTTTTTAATGGGCACTACAGTATTGTCTATATATAGTCCAAATGAAAAAGTATAATAAAACCCTTTCACTTCACAGTTGAAGGTTGCTCAGTATTTTTTCTGAGCCACTTTAACCTGTGCCTCTCACTCTTTTGTAGTTTTCCGAATGCTGTCATGTTTTCATATGAAGCCATTAAACAAGCAGCACGAGGAGGTGCGCTGTCCTGCTGTAGTGTTCTCCCCATCAGCCTGAGCCTGCAGGAAGGGCAGGGAGTGAGGACCCAGAGCTTCACCGGCACCACACCATGCAGTCAGGCTGGCATCAATCACTACATGTGGAGCTTTGGAGCAACTAGTCACTACTGCCCAGAGCTGGGCCATAACAGCGTATCTACGTTCTCTCCTAGGTTGTTGCTTACAGTCAAACCTAAACTCAGCTAGCATGTTCATTACTAGCACTATGTAAAATTTGTGCACCACAAGTATTTTGAATATAAAAGAGCTTATCTGGTGTATACTATTGTAAACTGAATCTAAGACAACTGAGAGAAATTCATAGCAGAGAATGGCATTTCTGTACCTTGACATCCAACCAGCCTTGACAGATTGATGGTCAACATTTTCATGTATAGACCATGCAAGTACAATAATACACTCACTTTTGGGATGTGGTCAGCTATTAACTTATAGCTATGTGGTGCTATCTACTTCCCAATTTTCAAGTTGTAAATTTTTCCCTAGATAGCCATCATTTCCCTCATGTAGCCAAATATACAGTAAAAAGCCATAATAAATAATAAATAATAAATACACTTAGCTAGCGTTGTAGACTATGTGGTAGTAAGTTTGCCGGACACTATAAACACATACCTGAATGCAAAATAACGTGTCAATTTGCTCATGATGAAAAAGCTGTCTCTGTTGTGAAATGTTCATGTTGGATTTTTATTGTTGTTTGCTGCTGGACCAAACTGATGCATTTTAGTCTCAGAGGGCTGCGAACTGGATAATACTACCAGGCATTATCTGTACCTCCTTAGTGGCTGGTGTGGCATTTTAGCAATCACTAAGTTGTGCATTAGAACTCTCTTACGTTGTTCAACCCATTTGAATTTAGTATTGTAAAGTCAAACTTTGTAAATAATTATGCAATAAGTAGTATATAGACAAACTTATGCATTCCTGGTGCAACTGGCCCTTTACCATCACACCTGGACCTCCCAATGGATTGGAATGTTGCAAACAATAATTAGTGTGCAATTCTGCACATCTGCATCACACTTGCTAACGTCCATCAGGGTGATCCACACAAATCTTTGATTCATTGCTTATGAGGACCTGTCTCGGTTGCTGGGAAGCCCACCTCAGGTGCTGCTGGCAGCAGCATCTCTTTCCATTGCGTCAACAGGCATACAGAAGGTCAGCACTGGGCCCTGTGTGGTCATCTGGCTTGGCATGAAGATGTACTTCCCTCTTCACAGATGAACCGCTGATGAATAGGTTGTTCTGACCTGGCAGTTTTGATGCTATGGAAGTATTTGGCTGTAATGTCTTGCCAAGTCCAAAACTTTGCTGGCCAAGTTGCTGGCTGTGAGAATCCAATCACTGTCTTTCAGCCTCCAACATACCACAAGCTAACACAGGCGATGCAGCAAAGTCACATTAGTGAATTGTTTTCCTTCATGAATGACACAAACATATAATCAACATCCAAATTCTTCATTTTTCATAGATGCATAAATAAAGCAGCCATTGTGCATCTTGTTTAGACTTTGAAAAAATTCATCTCAAAGATTTCCCCTACTGGATTAATACCATACAGGCAGAGTGAGAGACAAATATGGATACACTTGCGATCAACGTGGGAGTAGGAGGGACAGAAGAGAAACAAGTTCAGCAGCAACAAAAATAGGTAATGACAACACCAAATCCAGAGAGGAAAAGGAGGCACAACTGGGAGAGAGCTGGGGGTCAAACAGAATCTCTGAACAGAATCGGAAGCTCTTTTGTCTAATATGCGGAGAGGCTGATTTTCAGCCTGCTGACTCTGCTGGTCACTTGGGTGTTTTAAATGGGTCAGTGCATGGAACAAATCACAGCTTGCCTACACTAATCACAAGCATCAATGTCCACTGCTGCTAATGTCCACACATACACTGTCCACGCTCACACACACACACCCTTTGCAAAACTGAATGAGCTCTTACAAAAATGTTCCACTGACAAAAATAAGAAATACAACCTACTATATCAATTCATTCAGCGAGGCTCTCTGCTTTTGACAGAGAAATTTGAAAATCGCCTTGCTTCACTGAAAGCACTGAAGCCTTCTCCATCCGTTGTTCTCAAAGCAAGAGCTGTATTGAGACATACTGTAGCTGTAGATCCCTTATGTCTGACCTTAGGACATCCATGGAGATTGCTGTCAACCAGACGTCACACTGAATGATCGAGTATTTCTACTTGGTATTGGAGCTAGTATTTGTTTAAGAGAAATAGTGCATTTATTAAATTAAAATTATAGACTTCTCGTGACATTTTCTATGTACTGCATTCAGTGGGTGCACGTGTGGGTACTTCCTTGAAAAACACCTTTTTTATTTTAAAACTTTTGTGTTGTATTTCTAACTTGTTTAATGTATAACTTCTCATTGTGTTTAGGGGTTATGTAAAGTGCACACACACAGGTCACAGAATCAACCCATTCACAAGCCAAGGTTATCCCCCACTGATTTAATGTAACTCTGGTAGGGTAAGCTGGTAACAGTGGCGTGCATTCCCTGTGTATTTGGACATTGTAAATACTCCAGTATTCGAATGAAGACATTAGCACAGTAATCTGTACTCAAATCTGTATTACTGTTTCCAACACACTGTCCTCACCAATATTAACTGAATGACTACTTGATGTAATCCATATAGCAATTGTTGTTACACTGGCTTTTCACTTTGATAAGCTCAAGGCTTTTGACATGAAAGGTGAGGTCAGGGACATAAAAGTTGTTTGCTCAGTAAAAGGACATTGTGTGTTTGGATGATACTTCAAACTAGTCACACTACCCAAATACATAAAATCTCCACAACAATGGCAAGTTTGGTCATACTTATTACCTATTTATTATCTAAGAGTCAGTACTAACACTTGGAAAAATTGCACAGGTTTTGGATATGTTTTGATACCATACAAATTAAGCCACAGAACAATTTGTGCAGCATTACCTCACACAAATTGGGCAGCAACTATTTCAACACAAACCCATACAATGTCTCCTAAATTGTTATGCCCAGCTCAGTCCTGTGTTTTTTTTTCACTAAATGGGGGGATTTTTATCTTATCCACATAAAACATTCCACTACCCCATCTGTCCCTGCCATTGACAACCAAAGCGAACATCATAGATTTTCTGCCAAAGACAGAAAGTGGCTTGCAACTGGCTACAATGAGCAGATGTATTTTTGTGGCAAATGGCTAAATGTGGGAAGAGACCAATGGTGAGAAGTATTAACTGAGGGCTCAGAGAATCATAGATGACATAGAGAAATGCAGCAAGAAAAATACAAAGAAAAAGAGGAAGAGAGTGAAAGTTCCAAGGTCAAAAATTTATTGCATGGCCATGTGAGACTGTGGGCAAAATCTGTATGTTTGTGGAGAAGCTCCTCACCAAAAAATGTGGAGCAAAGCTTACAAAAACAAATAATTTATTTTCAAAAAAATCAAAGAAAAGCACCAGCCTTGAGACACACACAACCAAACTCCTCAAACAAGTGAGCCCTCCTCAACCCAAACTTGCCCTTCATTAGACAGGTGAGGGTCATTTACCAATGGCTGGCACACACTGACAAAGACAATTACAAATGGACAGTTACCAATGAAACAATTAACCTGTTTCAGTGCCATTCATTGGAAGGAGATCAGTTAAACAATTAACCACTTCATTAAAATACAGGGCTGTGAGGCAGGTGAAGGCTCTCCTTCACGATTTTCAAGTGAGGCTACCTGGCCGGATCTTATGGCTCCGTTCCTTTCCAAGAGCCGTTCAAAAGAACGGCTCATTGTTCTTTTAGGGGGCAGGGGTTACTAGGTTTATCTGCGAAATAATCATATCGTACAATGATATTCTCTCTCTCTCTCTCTGCAGGTATTAAGCCAGCGACCCTTTAGTTGCAATTCCTGCTCCATAACCACTGTGCTACACTAACTGAATTTAGGGCACACAGTAAAATATGGGTGCAACGATAAAATGAACAGCTCTCAAGTACGACTTGGATCCCTTCGTTCATACCAAAGAGCCGTTCAAAAGACTTGGATCTGTCGCAAACGTAACATCACTACTTTGTAATTATTTCTGTAGGAAACCTTACCATTGACCAAAAAAGTCTTGATGTTCTATAGATATGAGGTATGTGCTGCCAACTCCAAAATGCAACATTCTTTTAGGTGTGTTTGAAAAATGCTCACATCCACATTCCCAACATTAGGTTAAAAGCGATCAATTTTGAAAATCTGTTTTGATCAAAGAATCAGTTGTAAACTAAAGCTTTACTTAATCTTAACCCATCTTTCAACATTGGTAAAGATCTTCATCCATTTTTGGTATTATTATTGTTTCTGTTTCTCATAGTTGCTCTAGTTCTAGTTAATTTGTTTGTGTTTGTATTCATCAGCTATTCATTGCAATCTCTGCCCCTTAAAGCTAGTTAGTTAAAAGATTTGAAGTGAAGAAAACAACTAACCCAGATCAAGTCTGTTTTTTGTCATTAGAAAGATGCATGTTGTAACTCTGCTGAAGTAGCTAGTACATCACCAAGTTTGATACCCATTAAGAAAATAAAATATATAGTATACATTGTAACATATACTGCAAATACATTTATATTAATTCAAAATATATTGCAACATACAAAAACAGCAATAATGTATATATTTTATATATTAGTTTGATCAATATATTATGTATAATAAATATAAATATATTCTCTCTGTATATTGTCCCTTTGTCCAACTCCAAGCCAAATTAAGTACCACTCTAACACATCAAATGCAACCTTCAGGCTTTGACTGTATGAAAATTCATATCTACTGATTTGCCAGTTGGACCACAAGTGAATGATGTACAAAAAGGATGAAGTGCAGTTGTACTAAATTAGTATTTGATTCTTACATGTGGTGTAGCAGCCATTTTATGGCTGACTGTGCATTTATGAAAACAAATTGATTTCAGTTGAAAATGAATAAGGAGAAAGCTACTTGCCAAAGTGAGCCACTGTGTGAAAAGAGGTAACGAACTGATTTTGTCATATTAATTTTACAAACCAACAATCAATGGAGAACTCTTCCCCACAGCAGTAGAATAGAGGGAATAAACGAAATGGTGAGATGTAGAAGGGAAATAAACACCCACAGGCACATACTGCAGTTGTTTTTCTCCTCCCACACTAGGTACCTAAAGGAGCAAAAACAATTGAACAACTATGTGCCTCTACCAAGACTGATGGAAGCATCAGTTGAGACAAAAACCACAAGATTCCCAAACATCCTTCCTGTTCAGCACAACAAGGCCAAAACTGCCCATGAACTGGGTTGCTGGTGTAAATAAATAAAGCAAAAAAACTGAGAAATTTTATCCAAACAGGTAAAGCTCTTGCTATTTATACTGCAGTGTCTTTCTCGATAAGGAAATAAGCTAGCATGTCTGAAGTGTTTGATATACCGTCTGTCAAATGCTGCAGGTGCACTGTCTGTACGGTGGAGGGACTATTTTTCTTTTTCACTATTCCTGGCAAAACTTATCACAGCTTGCAGATATCTGTTTCACATTGGCCACTCTAATGTTACTGTGACATGCTGCAGCTGGAATGTCACTTTAAGGATGAGACTACACCAGGCAGTCATTGGGGGATAATTGTGGAGGCAGATCCATTGCTAATGAGAAGAGATTATTCCTAAATCTGTCCACAGCCAATAAGCTGCTCCACACTCTGCGTTATGCAAATGGAACACAAGGGCATGAAGGGAGCAGGCAAGGGCGCGAGGCCTGGCACCGGAGGAGAGCGCAGTTCCCTGGGGACTCACGTCATTTGGATTCAGAGAAAGTCATTTTCATAGTGCAATGGAGAGCAAAGTATTCTGTCTGCATGCCCAGCCATGAGCATTCTGAGCAGAGATTCCCCCCCACAAAAAATACAAAGTGATGCATTTCACACTCAAGAGAGGTCCACCGACAGAGGCCACTCTGAATACAAATGACCGGATTCTCTGTGGTATGCAAAACGAATGGAACTTCTGAATTCTTCTCCGGGGCAGGTTTCAGAGTATACTGAAGAGCCGCCGCCACGTGCACCATCAACAAAGGATCAGCAATCTGTAGGGGAAAATAAGCAGCTGAATCTTTTATCCTTTTCTAGGTGAAAGCTTTGCATGCTCTTTGGAAGGTAGACATTAATACGGTCCACTATAGATGCGCTTTGTATTCCCATGGAAGATGAATAATTTATCACTCTGTGTATTTTTGTTTTGTTTTGTTTTGTCTTTTCTCGTTGTTTTTGCTCAAGCCTGCCTTCCAAAAGGCTAGGAATGTGGAGCAGTGGTTAGGTCTCCAGGCACTGGCCATTGATTCACATTCAGAGTGAGATGCTGCAGCTGTACACATCAGTGAAAAATTTCATGTGGATAGCCAAAGTAAAGAGACCAACTATGTAAACTCCCCAAATACAAAGGTAACAGTAGTCCAAATGAAAGTATGAGGGGGTTCTATAAAGGCACTAGGGCAGACAAGCATTTTGTCAGAATTGAGCTCTTAACGAGGTGAGCATTGCTAACAGAGACATGCGCTACTCCTGATACAAATTCTTCTTTCCTCAACAACCGTTTTCTAACAAGAACACTTGTCTGCCATGTAGTGCTACCTTTAATGCATTTTTTATTATTATTTTTATTTTATTGACTGGAATTAAAATTGAAAGCCTCTCCACTCACTCGTACCCATGATACTATCCTGAAATCAATGCAAAGCAACCCGCTTCAGTGGGTTTCCAGCATTCTCATGAAGATTTGTACCGACAAAATAAGGTCTGGAGTGAATGTAGTTAACACCTGGACTTTTGGTCTGGCTTCTATACTTATAGATACTGTGCTGTAAATTGCTGTAAATTATGCACAGCAAAGTGTTTTATCTGCCAGTTCATATGTTTTGAAAAGACAGAAATGTGTGCACATGCAGTGGGGTTATTGATTGGATACTGTTTTACTGTTAGCGTGCTTTTTTCTCTCTATTCCACTCTAATAAGATGTATCAGTTGACATTGCTTTGAAGGGACAAAGAAAAGCAAAGTGTTGTGCTATGCATCATCAACATAGTTCAGGGTGCAGAACTATCATCAACATTTACCATAAGAAACAATGTTAATCATTTCAATGAAAGTGTTGGTTGTGGAAAAACACAGTCTCTAACAATCTATATTAAATGCAAACATAAACTTGACAATATGAAACAGAAAACAATATGGAGATGAGCTGTCCTGCATGGCTTGTCACATTGTCCTATTAATTCTGCCTTCTGTATGAATTGCAACAATCTGTCTAGTGAATAATCTTCACTGATCATACACTAAACCACTGACAACCAAGGACAACATGATTATATTTTAAGCAGGCTTGTCTCGCTACCTCAAGGAGAAAGAAAGACAGCTGTTCAAAAACTGCCTGCAATAGGCAACCAGACAAGAGTCGACCATAACTTATGAGACGAAAGAGCATGCAATTTATCTGGTGATTTTTCCTCAACTAACCTCTTTTGTAGTAATGGAAATATGCAGTTGTTCAGTGGGGACAATAGGCAAGGGCATTACAGCAAGTGTTGTCTGCTCAGAGTGATTTCTCTCAGTTTCAGATGAGTAGTACTGTGTGATCTATTACAATAGTGTCATATCTATCACCAGCATCAGGTGGTCTATGCAGTCAGTAATCAGCCAATGCCCATGTAGTTTGCAGTGCCAACCATCAAAAACCTCAAAAAATGTAAAAAAAAAAAAAAAAATAGAGAGCAAAGCTTAATAGAGAGCAGCTGTTTAACTTGTTGATTAGCTGATTAGTATATTTGAGCAACATGGATAGCTGTGCTTCATTGAGACTGAAAAAAAAACACAATTTTGCAACATCCTTCCTTCCTTGGTTATTTTTAAAATATGGGTTGTTTTATTTTCTTCTTTGCAAGGCAAAAGAGGCTATGTTTACATGCACATTAACCTGAATATTAAAGTTATAAATATGTATTCCAACAGTGTCATGAGTCATGTGAATACCTTATAACCTTAAACAAGCTAGTATTTCAATTATAAGAAACTCAAGATACCAGGAATATTCTTTTATAAAACAGAATACTGAGTCATTTAAACACCTTATTCATAATTTTCCTAGTCTTACATCTGTGCATGTTTGATTTGATGCCAGCAATCTTAGGTCTTATTTCATTCACTAGCTGGCTTTCTTAATTGGCAAAAAGCTTGAATTTTTGAAGCAACAAGGTGACAGTTGTTTGCAATAACCTATTTTCCAAATCTCCTAAGAAAATAACACAAGATAATACAAATGCAGAATTGTTTTGAGCCATTTCCCCAAAAGTACAGTATAATAAAATTTAACACCAATCTTTTAAAAGGCTTATTCTGGATACTTACACAGGATTACCATGTTTACAGGGATATTAGTGGGGGTCATGCTTGAAAAACAATGTGAACGTGCAGTAAATGTAAACAACTTATTCAGAGTATGACCATAACCAGGGTGAGGGTCAGAATACTATGTGCATGTAAACATTGTCAGTGTTATTCAAATGTGGTGCTTTGCTAAATGAATATGTTCGAATACCTGAACAGTATATTGCCTTGTTGAGACAATAAACGTGATTTGAATGGATCACACACAGATGCTTGATATCTCCAAAGAGTCGATAGTTCAGCTGATGCAGCTGGTCCTAGAACAGCATGTGATATAGGCTAAAAAAATCATTTCAGGGAACAGAAGGCATTCATCATATGTGATGCCAAATGACAAAATCCGCTTTGAATATTTTAGTGTATTACTCTTGTTCTTATATTTATTTATGTTTCCAATTTTAAACTGTCATCCTTAAAGCAAAACAATGCTAGTTTTCAAAAATAGTTAAATAATTCTTTCAAGGAAATATATCAGTTTTTCTCTAATCATTTCAACAGTCTCTTTCAAGTTAAGGTGAAAACACACCTTTGCTTGAATTTTGTACTTATTATCATTTTACGGTGACAGCAACAGTGCTACAGCGTTTCTCAAACAACTGTCAGATGTGTAATGAGTCATCTGTGTTCTGTTTTGGTGGCCACTGCTCTCTTGTATTGCTTGTTGGTTGATGTTTTGTTTTATTCTTTTCTGTAAATTTTATTGACTGTGTTCCAGTGGATATTTTTTTGTTAGCTTGAGAGAAAGCCAATGCTCGGTCGTGTTTGAATAAATATTTGTGTATTCATGTACATCAGTCTGGCCAAACTATTGTTTGGCCCAACACAAATAGCTCCATGAATTTAGCTCGTAGATTCTGTTTGAGTGAAATTAAGCAAATGGATCCCACCTTCCCCCTGTGAACACAAATGGCTGCACTTGTTCTAAACCCCACCTCATAGGTCACTTTGTTACTCATAAACCAAAACTGATCTTGTTTATTAATTGTTTATCACAACCATATGGTACGTCTTTATCAAAACCATTCTTGATATTACCAGACTTGTATTTTCTGTAACTGTTCTTCCCAGGGCAAAAAGAAGGAAATCCTCTGCAGAGAGTGCAATGACAAGTGATGCACATTTAGACTGCACATAAACTCAAGCTTGGTTTGCAAGCATGAGTTTATTTTATAATATGTCGTGGAACAGCTAATTGTATGGCTGCATTTTCTAAATATATGCAGTAGGTTTCCCTTGCAACAGCTAGAAGCATCACTGTGAATTTCTTACAATAAATCGCAGGTTTACAAGAACACTGATTGCTCCATGTATTGTTTAAACATTAAGAAAGGCTAAACCAAAATGCAAATGTTATGATAATGGTATAATAATATATAAAATAATTATAAAAACATAGCAAATAACAGTCACATACTATTTATTTAAAATATTCTGGACTTGTTGCTACTACACATTGCACATAAATGATTACAATGTTTAACGATAAAAATATACAATGTCAGATATTTCTACACTGTAATGTATGTTTTGCTTGATAAATGATTACATGTTATCAAGCTAATTTATGGTTGTAATATTTTTCTCATTTTTGGAAAACTCTGTGCAAAAAAATATTATGTCCATCTGCTCAAACTAGGCTGTAGTCTTTGGGAGTTCAGCATTCGGAAACAAATGATCTCACAGAAAGTAGGTTAAGTCAAGGACACCCATCTAGACTGATGGAGAAAACAAACGTGACAGCTCTCAGTTGTCGCTTATTTTCAGTATCATCTTTTCAAATTAATTAACATATGCTAGTGCCAGTATATCTGTGTGTCTTTGTGTGCTGGGTTTACAGCTGTTCAATGTTGTTATAAAAAAAAATTTACATTGTTTTGGGGTTTTTTTTTTTTTTTGCACAAATTAATTGTCATTTGAATCGTTCTGAACTGCTTCTGAACAGATAGAAAAGTAAAATATGCTATTATTAAATTACTAATTACTAATTTTAAATTATTAGTTGTTGCCATGGTATATCTGAAAATCTGTCTAGCCTATTTCAAGAGGGGTTCATTGAAGCACTTGCCTTTTGTTTATCAGTGGCATTAGTATATCAGGTCTAAATTAAATTGTAAATTAATGATGGATACAGTAAATATACACTAATATTTCTAGACTTGTTGTTTGAGTTGCATTTTTCCTCAGAATGTTTTACTCCCCCTCTCCAATGCGCAGCAGTTTGTATTAAGGCATTCATCAACATTAAACCGGCTGTCATCAGCACTATAAACATATCCCACAGTTTCCTTCAGAATCAAAAATTTTACTGTCCAATGCAAAACTGGTGGCATGGATCCAATGAAAGCACACAGTGGAACCTAGATCTAACAGGTGTTTACTTTGTGACTGTACCACAGTGTCTGGTCCAAATATGATCAATGTGTGTATAGACAATGCAAGGGATGAAAATAGCCACAGCCTTTGTAAGCACAAAAAATGCAGCAGAATCAAAAAGCCTTTTCCTTCTCGTCATCTCGAAATGAGATTACACAAACTGTGGACTGTGAGCGCATCAATTTAGATGCTTTTAATGTACCCGCTGTGCATGTATGTGTGTTCCAGCAAAGGGCAGATTAAGATGGAGGCTCAGTCATTACAGCACAGGAGCTGGGCACCTGCTTTCGGCTGGATGCTTTCACAGTCTCACTTATCGGGCTATCAAGGATAGAGGGCAACAGCTGCTGAAATGGGGCTGCTGGGACCATTCAAAAATCACCCTCCTCCCCTTCATCCATCCATATTAAGCATATCTCCATGATAAATGAAATAGCAGCATCTTTCTGATGTAAAAGGTCAAATCGCACCAAGAGCACTGTGCTGGTGGAGCTCAGGGGGGACACATTGTCTTTACTGCAGTGCTGCAGTAATCCTCATCAAGGTTATATACAGAAGGAAAGGGATGGATCACCAGGAAACATCACACCAGCCAGCTGGTTAGCGACTGTTCTATTTGTCATAGTGTGCGCGTATGTCGTTGAACAGTGAGCTAGGTCATTGTTCATGTTTTCAGTTTGTTAATTACTATTTAGGTTGTTTGTTCTCTGAATTCAGGATTACTTTACAACGTCTTTTTCTCAAAATGTTTGGTGTGAAAGCAAAGAGGTGTGAAATGAGGCTTTTGTGACACTTTTAAACAAATTTCTATTTTCTTATCCTTTCTTTTCAGCATTCTTGAACAGAATATTTGAAATATAATATTTAAGAATATTTTGCATGGTCAAGACTTTACAGATTTTATTTTCTTGTTTACCCATGGACCCGTTATCACTCTTACAATGTTCAAGCTTTCTCAGAAATCAGTAGGACTCAAGAGAGGAGTGATCAGCAGATATGTACCTCAGGTCTTTCAGTTCAATCTTGGTTTAGCAAGACAGTACATCAGTCAGTCTCCCTTGTGGAAACACCTCCACTCTCTTTCATTTTAACTTTCCCCTATACCCGAAGTGTGGTTTTTGGGTGCTCTCTCTGATTAAATCTTCAAGCCTGTTTCCTAGAACCGCCTTGAACTCAAAAGGTCTCAAATGGTTTGTTACCTCCTAGCCAAGACTTACTGTATGACTGTGTAAAATGGAGAATTAAAAAGGAGTGTCTTCTAAGAAATGACTGAATTCAGTAGTGGGATAAGAGATGAAACGTTCCTGCTTTGCACTATTCCCATCCAATACGTGTTTAATTGAATCCTTTTAAATGCCTCACGTTGCACAAATAATTTGCATAGCAAGTTAAAAGTGTAAGAGTCAAAGAACACACAATTAGCAAGGATGAGTCCGACATCCAATAAGAGATCCAATTAAGAAAATTAATAAGGTGTCAGTCCCTTTCAGTGGCTGCTCGACACGGAGATTAATTGCAGGTCGGGCTAATTTGATTTGTGACAAGGAAGCAGAAGACCTGGTTGTCAGGTAAAAATCACCCTCTGAAGCACAAATGACATTAATAAAACATGAAAACAAAGACAGGAGCAGAAGTTCTTTTTCTCCTCATCTAGCTTTGGTCAGGGCATGAGACTGAAGACAATGAGATGTTTGATTTTCATCACCGATTCTGTCAACAACCTGAGGCATTTTCTTCTCCGATAGCTTTCAGATCTGTGCCGGTCACCATAGCCAGTTCCCTGTGCAGTTATCCTTCTGAGCGCAGCTATCAATTGCCATGGAGTCAAATGGCGCAGTCATTTAAAACTGGTAGTAGAAATCTTCACATTAAACGAAGAGGGGGCCTGGAGAGCGAACAGGTGTTGGGACTAAATTTCCACTAGTTAAACCAAAAGAAGACAGATTATATCAAAATCCATTTGCTCCATTTTGGGATTCATCTCGACTCAGGCTGTAAATCTTTCTGACGCTGAAGAAGTAATTAATCACTCTTGTCACGGGCCACAGAGGGGCCAGTTCTCTCCTGTGGAAGACGGGTCATTTGTGGCGCATCCGTAGTCTAGTTGTTATGCAACGTGCATTTCACGTTGTGACTGGGCATGGAGGATACCCATGTGTAAGTGGTACAGCCACAGACAGTGCACCAACCTGTTGGTGTCTGCCAAGGGTCTGTGGTATCAAGAGTTCTTCAGAGCTATTCCTTCCACCCAACTCAGATATCAGATATCTGCCAGATATCAGTTCCAAAAAGTCCTTAAGTCCTCAAAGTTGTTTCAGCTTACTTTGTCGTTCTCCCCAGTCCAGACCCCAGAGGTTTAAACAGAGGACAGCCATATCGTTTCCCACAAAGCCCCTGTGTGCCCAATCTACCAATGGGAAATACTGTACCACCTCTGGTATGTGTGAAATGCTGAGGTAGGCTGGTGGAACCATGCAGGTTGCTGATGTGAAAATGCCCGGTTGCTGTGAGACAGTACAGACACTGATTCCAGGATAGTCAAGAGGATTTAACTCACTGCTTGAATCAATCACTGCTTTGGCATCTTTTACATTACATAATACTCAATGGGTTCCACTGTACTGTACTGTATTGCTTTGTTTTTTATTAAGGTCTTCATGTTAAACAAATGTCTCACATATGAGGTTGCTCTAAGCCACTGATGTTACCATAAATGTCAGCATATTTAGATTTTATTTGTTTTTCGTTTTTTTTACTTGAAGGCAAAGAAAGTCAAAACACCGTATCATTGTTTAAACTCCAAATATGGCATTGCAGCAGCAATCAAAGATGAAATCAAAGCGTGAAAAAGTCCAATGAAATGGTTCAATAAATCTGTTTTTCTTATTAAGCACTTCAAAGATATGATTTGCTTACTTTTTGTTCTTTTTGGTAGATACATTTTAAAAGGTTTCTAGTACAACCATTTAGTGCAGCATATGTGATACACCTCAATAATGAATTATACTCCACATTTGTCTCTACTCTGAAATGCACTCATCTCCTCTGCATATCTTGCTAAAATAATTGCATGGTGCTGTGGAACTATGAACCATTAAAAATGGCAGAGCTTTTCTGCCCATATCAGCAACTGTAATAGAATTGACTACTCTGTGGACAGGTCTGAAATTCTGACAGCAAGAGTATTTGCTTTTGTCTACAGGAGATATGAAGCATAAATCAAGCATGGTCATTCCTCTAACATTTACTCTGAGCAAACATCACGATTTGTCTCATGAAACGCAAATATTCTTGCCCTGCCTGCCTCCAGTACACTTTGGCCTTCACAATAATTTTTAATAAACTTTCTTGGCAGCTAAGTGAAAATGCATATTAGAGAAAATGTAATAATTTAATTCAGAATTTCCTCAGTGCAAAACTGTGCTTGTGCTTAACCTGTTTAGTTCTGAATTAAAATGGCCCAATGCAACATAAGCTGCAAAGGCAGCAATGGTGCAAACTCTTAGTATCCAAGTTACGAGAATGGAATGAGTCGTTGCAATGTTAACTCAGTAACTTACAGCTTATAGTGCAGCTGTTGTAGCTAGCTTTGTCACAAAGCAGCATCCATCACACAATGTTAAGAGCTGGTACCTCATTAGTCTGGCTCCTGCCTATGCCCTGAGCCCTGGTACACCCACTGCTGAGCATGTAAAATCAACAGTCACTGCATCAGCTTTAAGTGACCCATGTTGTACACCCTCTGCTGTACATCCGTAGCTTTTCCTCAGAGCAGAACAAATGCCTCATTTGTGTTTGGAACGAAAGCTTCCCTGTGGAGGTTTCCTTCCTATTTAATGCTGAAATGTTAATGTATGCAGGCTCCAGGATGCCCAGCAGTTCCCCCAACTCCATTAAATGGCATTGGCTTCCTCGGCCTTCCTCAGGGGACCAAGTGTCTCTCGCTCTTGTGCTGCACAATGACTAGCGTGACGCAGCTGACGCTGATCTGTTCTGACTCCTGTCATTGCTAAAGTGAAGCAGCTTGGGATTTGGGGGGAAGGGGCAGGGGGTGGACCACCCCCCAGTGGACACTTCATGCCATATTTCTACTTAATGACTTCAAATGAGACCTCTGATCCTGGCATGAGGAGGGAGGTATGTATGTGCTGTACCTGCAACACACATGACACTTATCTTACATACCCCCAAGGGATTTAAACATTACCTGTCACAGGAAACTAATGGCCAAACTCAATTAGTGCTGCACATTTAGAACTTAATAAATGGGAAAGAAGAATACAGATTACAGTACATTAGTGGGGTTCCCTTCAGCAAACATTTCGGTATTGTAGCCAAGGTGCCTATATAATATTACTGTAATGTGAAGTCGGACATTAAACAAAGTAATAAGATTGCTGTGCATCATTAAAAATCAGAGGGATGATTGTGTTTTCAAGCACTCAAAATCCAATCCATCTCAAATATTAAATGGAAGATGATGCAACAGCATTCATCTGAAGTTCACATATTTAAAATCCATTGAGTGTGAAATACATTTATCTGAGAGATGTCAGGAGTCCAAATGTGAGATGATGTTATGTAAGGTAGCAGTTTTGTTTGCTTGAAAAACAATGCGCCTTTTAAAGTATTGACAAACTTGTTCAAGTTTGGAAGTACAGTTGTGATCTCATTAGTGTTCCAGCATTCAGGAAATAGATGGTGGCAATGACTACACTATCTCAGTAACAAGGCTGGTGATCTGACGGGAAAAACGAGCTGATTAGGCCCACTAGATCAGCTTGTCGAGAACAACACATACCTGTCAGAATAAAACACAGGTGTATATCCCCAGTAACAAATCAGAGCTACTAGAAATGCAATCTATGCATGGCATTTTATTAAATGGATTCCCACTATCAAAACTTTGGGGGTTTCCCAGGGCCTTCAGGTAGGTTTAATTTGACCTGAACATGTACTAGATCCTAGAGAGGCCATAATTAATATGGTTTGTAAAAGTGTGTGTTTGTGTGTCTGCATATTGCACTGACATAGAAATGGTTTTTCCAATGAAAAGCCAAGTTTGCTTATTTACAATTGTTGTTCATGTCAATTCCATTATAACCTATTTGTTCACATCTGTATTCTCAACGTGGCTTTTGTTGCATTAAGTGTATTAATTATTGGCAATGCAATAATCAGAACTTTGTTGCTCTGTAATTAAACTGTCACTAATGAATCTTAAAACCATACCCAAAAGCTAATTGATTCCTTCAACTTTCTCTAACCTCTTTATCTAGAACCTTTTATTGCTATTATTATTATTATCAGTAAACAATAGCCCTCATCCCAGTCGTATTTCCAGTGTGATGGCTTAATTTTCATATTCAATCCCTCGTTAATCCTTTGTGGTCGCTCCCATTGCATAAACATCCTGACAAGTCATTGGCAGCATTGTTTAAAGCTGCCGTGCAATCATAATTACTTTAAAGGTTAATTGTGAAATTGTTCATTCTCAATTGAGACCACAGTATGCAGGCCAGGGGGATGGGGGGAGCAAGTTGCAGAGAGCACATCCTTCACTATATGAAAAGGTCTCTCCATGCAATGCTATCATCCACCATCAAGACATTTACCACATGTTTAGAAATGACTGGTTCCTCTGTTTAGCGAACATCTCAAAGAATTGGCTTTTAGAGGGTAGATTTTAGCATATATGGGTCTTAAGGGATAGTACAGTCATTTTTTTCTTTGCTCAGTCAATATAAGATTCTGACAGGGGGTACATCCATATTAGTATCGCTTTTTACAACTAGCATTTGTTCCAAATTACCATGCAAGTGCACCATAATGTCATCACTCTGGATCTGACAGCAAGAGCGGCTAAATGGATAGGTGAAAGAGTACAAAAAACATGAGAAATATCTTGCCATTATTCAAGGACTCCAGGAAAGTACTGAGAACTCAGGCTACAAAAAGAAAATAAGGGTAATTGCAAATAACTACCAAACTATTTCACAAACAATAAGGAGAAAAGGAACGATGAAATGCCCTACCCATTTTTGGCTGTCTAAACTATTTTAGCACAGTCTGAATTATAGTCTTCTAAATTAAAGACAAAGTCATAGCTTCCCAATGTCAGACTGCATTACTGGGATCTGTATTTATGGAGTACTAAAGCAAAGTAATAATAGTAATACTAATAATTCATCTTCATTTTGTGAGGCAAATTCATCCATTCATCAGGTTCTTAAGCACATTGTAAGCTAAGGGAGTCTTTTCTTTGCCATGACTGACATGTGGAAGTACATGATGCACAGGAATCATTTTGAAACTGAGTAGTAGCTTCTTAGCAATTGATGTTGATGTGCTTTGATTTATTTTTGTCAATTAAACAAGGGAGATGATTATGTAGCTAGATTAAGACAACCAGATTGGTCAGGATGCCAGGAAAAGCATTTAAAGAAAAGGGTCTTGACAATGGCCACAGACATTTCAACATCACTCCAATAACTCCTTCTCACACAGTACATCTCAGTATCTCTATACCAGGTGATTATTTATCCATTTAATATACACAGAAGAATGTCTGTTTCTGGAATACCACATCTCCTACCAGATGTAATTGTTCTCCCATCCAATTTCTAATGCCACTTCCAACCTCTGAGATCATACAAAAGGTCATAATAAAGTGCAATGGCAGCTGACAACTCTTACCATTTGAAAGTTTCTGCGAGGTTTTTCATCAGAGGGTAATACAGTATATGTTAAATATTTTTCAGTTGCACTATCTGAAAATAGCTTTAGGACTATCATTCCCTGACATGGAGATGGCTCACAAATCATATTTAGGACTTGCATGCGATGACAGCTGGGACCTTTGTGAAAGTGAACAGGAAGTCACATGGATGCCCTTGTCATGTGACTCCAGAAGACAGTCAAAGGTCGAGCTGGATTGCAACAGAAGGCACCCCACAGATGGAGAACGTGACAGACCTCAGTTGTCAAGTCGCCACACAATGTACTGTACTGCAACCCCCCCATACAAGCACATACACACCCACACACACACATGCACACACCCACACACACACACACACACACACACACCCTAAGGGTTCTCATCCTCCTCCTTTTCGTCATCCTGTCTGATAATGAGACAGAAATGAGGGGCCGGAATGGAAACACGCGACTCAGCATACCTTAAGTCTGCAGAAGCACCCGTCCGGGCCCCCAGGCCCTTGGCATTCAGAGACGCGGAGCAGGTGGCCAGAAGTCAGGCGAAGTCCTCACGGAGGGCACACGCACTCTGAATGTCACTTCCTAGGCACGCAGCCAAGAGAAATGCACATTCATCTGTGGGATTGTCATTGGAACATGCGTGATTGCAGCACAACAGGGAGGGAATGGGCATAAAAACCGGAGCTCAACAGACGCCTCTGCTCTGTTTAAAAAGATTCAGACAAGGAATGCAAATATATGGTGACAAAAACCAACTTCAAAATACTGTTAGGTTGTCTTAATGAATGGCTTTCTTGTTGATGGCATGTGCTCACATTTATACTCATTAAAACTCATATCAGCTGACACACAGACACATATACAAGGTTACTCACACAACTATATGCAAGATGTATCTTCCCTATGCTCCAAATGGTATTTAATCTCTTTAATTATGCTCAGAAACTTTCACTGTTGTAATTAAGCATTAAGTGTCAGTGATTCACTAATAACACCAACAGATGATTCATTGCATGTTTTTTAACAAATAATATATAGTTCCCCCAACATCAGCACATTATTTAAATGTAATAAAATGCATGCTTTCATTAGACATGTGTAAAGACCCGCTGCCACCATGCTTGAATAATTTTGATTTGCATCCTATAGGATCCTCAATTATATGAATATGAAAATATTCACTGCTTACCAATAAAGGAAAAAAAGCACAGTGTTTGCAGGGGGCCCAGCATGGTGCAGCTGTAAGTGAATGATATATCACCGCACACTGGCTAATTGATGTGGACTGCAGCCATGGACTCTGTTTGAAGTACAGTGCGGACTCTGTAAGTCAGCTGCATTTATCATTAGCGGGGTTTACCCAAGTAAACAGCCCGTCGTCATTACCAAGTCTAATTACATCTGGATCCAAGGACTTGCTGTGTTCCCCTGTCTCATGTAGGAATTGCAAAGTCAAGGTAATGCAGAGAGAAATGGATTTTAATTAAACCAACGTCAGTTACCTTTCACTGAGCTCTCTGGTTTTAATCTGAATTATTAACTGTGAGAGCACTGGGGCCAGGGCTCAACTCAGATTCATAAATGAACAATTAGATGACTGGAAAGCATTGGCCAATCACACACTCTGATCTGACACCAGCAAAAAAAAATCTTTGATTCCCTGCACTTCAGCAGAAGGCATCTGAACATTACACAGTGTCACATTCATTTTGACTGTGTGCAAATTCACCACTTAATCAATAATGATTTTATTCGTCTTCACTGATTGGGGTGATTCTAAAGCCAACCATAACCATGCTCTTAGCTTAAAGGAATATCTCTGTCAGGGCTCCGCCCCCCTAGCTGTGGTGTTTTTGTTTCTCCCTGTCCATGTGCTTTTTGTTTTTCCTTGTGTTCCAGCCCCGCCCCGCTCCCCGCCTGGTCCCCGCCCACCTGATTGCCCCATTACCTTCACCTGCCCGCCTACTCACCTGCATCCCATCTCCTCATCAGCCCAGCCCTATTTCTACCCTGCTTGTTCCTGTCTTGTTTGCCAGTTCGTTGCAGTGTGTTTTGTACCTGTTTCGTTCCCGCAGTTTTTTTGAATGTCTGATTTCTCCGTGCTTGACTCTGCCTGCCCTTCGTCTTTGTTTTCTGCCTGCCGTTTTGTCCCGTTGCCTGATCGTTTGCCTGCCCGGTTCCTGACCCTGCCTGCTTCTGTTACCGACCCTGCTTTTGTCCACGGACTGCCTTCCGGTTTTCGACCCTGCCTGCTTTTGTTGCGCAACTTGCCTGCCGTCATTAATAAACCCGCCTGGAACCTGAAGCTCTCTTGGTCTGCAACTGAGTCCTTGCCTGAGTCCTTACAATCTCCTTCTAATGACAACAGCGGCTCCTCTTTTAATTAAAGTGTTATTATTTGAACTTGTTTGATTTGCTGACCCCCAACATTTTTCATTATGTAGTTGCAAAAAACAGACAGCTTGGTAATCCCCCATGATTCATATTGTATTCTAGTTTAACATATTCATTTTCAGATGGAACTCCATGGAGGAAACGCAGTCCTCTATGAAATCATTGCAATCTTCTTTGTCCTTAACTTTGAGATAACAAATTGTTACATTAAGTCTTACATATTTCCTATTATTTTTACACATTTTTAATCAATCCAGAGACCTGTGGAAGACATAATGTTGAAGATGTATTAGGAAAAATGCAACACTTACTTAAGCTCATTACTGGAAGGTATGAAGAAGGCAGACGTATTGCAGTTAGATTGACTAGAGAACTGTGTAAGTGTAACAGCAGTTATGTATGCTGGATTCAGACCTGAAAATATCTGCTGGTATGTCCAGGGCCCTTACCATGGCCCCAAAGCAATGCAGATGGGCTGCACCGATTACATCCTGTCCTATGACAAATACTGTCACTGCCAGTGGGAAATATGCAAGGGATGTTGAACTGCTCTGGGTCTCCAATCTTGCTCATATCCCCTGTCCTCACAAAAAAGATAAATGTTAACCTGCACTCTGTATTATTTGAAACTGAAAAGCAACTTGGCAGCGCCAGTTCAGCAATTTACAGATCAATGATCTCAATATAGGTAGAGTTCTTGACTTTGTTGACTCTGACATCTTGTCACATTGACAAGTCTGTCTGGTTGGCATGGCTCTAATTCTCAGAAAAACACAGACATCTTATTGGCCTGGGATCCACAGTTTCAGCAAATGATCTTAAGAGGACGTCTCATTGCATTAAACTTGATGGACCACTGACACCTCTGGCCAAAGGAGACCATCTGCTATGCCAAAAAGCCACATAAAGCAAAGCCACAACATGACTCTGGACAGAAATGGAGTTGATAACAATGAGTGAGATGTCAAATGCTTTAATCGATGAGAGAAGGCACATTTGCGGGGTTAAGGCAAACACCCCGCATAATTACAGTGAAATCAATAAACGCCTTTAAATAGGATGTGTCAGTACAGCTCACATGAAAAAAAAATCTACAACCTTGTGGTGGAGTTTCTGGTTTTATTTTTTATCTGACTTAATTCTCCCTACATCTCAACTCATCTGTATGTTACCACTTTTTAAAAGATACTGAGGTTTTTTATGACTGATATATTACCATTTCTTTTTATTCATTGGTTTTTGTTAGGCAAAATTTAAATTAGAAGACACCATCACATTTGTCAGGAATGGTTTGTCCTCCACTGTTTCCTGACTACCTATGCCTGAGCCTGAGTGTTGGCTGGATGGAACATTCTGGATTAAGGTCTTCCTGGCTCTGGGGCTTTGCTTTCTCTCAGCCACCATCTGCTCCTTTGTTCTTCTCATGTCTGCAGCCTCCTCCCAACTCTGCCAGGGTAGCGGCAGCCATGCAGTCTCGTCTCGGGGAGAGATGGCGTGAGTGACAAAGTAAGAAGGAGGGAGGGAATAAGGGCGATAAGAAAAGGGAGTGAAGAGAGAGGTAGGGAGGGAGAGAGGAAGAGATTGGGGAAGGGAGAGGGAGGGAAAGAAAGAGGGAGGGAGGGAGATAAAGAAAGAGAGAAATCTAATTGTTGTTGCACCAAGGAGGCTGGCTCTGTTTCCCCTCACACAGCTAGAATCAATGCTCAAAATCCCTCAAAGCCAGATTCTCTTACAATTCATCAATTATTCACCTCTGTCTTTTGTAGAAAAGTTCCTGTTTACAAGGTTGAGTTGTAATGCAAAATGTTTGCTCCCCTTTGGATCCCTGTTTGATAGCATTGGTGTGGGAATTTGTCAAGGCATCACTGACGGGCACCTGTTTTGACAGGGCTTCTGTCGCTCGTCGCACCGACAGCCGGGGAAATCAGGGGTGAATACGTTAGTGCACACGACTTACAGTCGCCACCCACTGAGAGAGGCAGGAGTTCAGCGCTGGGCACTGGGGCTGCATCTGGCTGCTGTGTTCAAGATCATTCTCACAGCACCCTGGCAAACAGACGGCACAGAATACAGACACAGCAGAAACGCTGCCGTATATCGTCATGTTATAGTGTATAACATAATAATAATATTATTCCTGCACATTTTCTTTCATTTATGGTCATGTAACTAAGTTTGTCAAAAATGCTTTTCGTCCTGCTGTGATTGTTTAATTTATAAAATGTAAAAGGTTAAAGGGACAGCATCTGCTAAAGGATCGGATGTACTGAAAGTAAACAAAGCAATTATTTGTTTAATTAAAATATGCATTTTGAATAGTACCTATAAATTGCATATATGTCATTAACTGTAGCACATTAATTCCTTTTGATACCCAGGCCCCTCCAAACCTCAGGTGAGCAAATGAAATATGGATGTACACTCATACATACACTCATCCTCATACATACAATCAGCAGCATTACAGCACAGAATATACACTGTGCTGGTCACATACTGTAAGCCTGGAAATATTTCAGCAATATTCTAACACCATTTTCTCAAATGAAAATAAATCACACAAAACATTGATTCCTACATTGCTTCCTGCAGTTAATGATGTATTTTATTATGGTTTGTGTGGCTGAAGACCTTTGCGGTGACTTACAGAGCACTAGAAGTTACAGAGCAGAATACAAATAGCAAATAAGCAAGCACAGTATAGCACACCAGTATAGAGGGCAACACAGAGCTATATTATCTAACTGAGGTATCAATGCTATTGAGATGTAGGCACAGTGTGTACTTTAGGTCTTAATTCAACCTGAAGATTGAGGCAGATACTGGTCATGTGAATCAAGGAATGGTCTGAAGAAGTGAGTCTTCAACACAAAATATTGAGTGACGTTGCTATCACAAGCAGGCTGTTTGGCTCTTTTCACCACTGGGTGAAAGCTGGGTATGAGTGGGGCCCTCCTTGGGGAACCCTGTGCTGGGTAGACACACAGGAACTCAGAATTGAGGAGGTGCATACGCATGAGTCAGATTGGAGGGAAATGAGAAACTGTAGTTGACAGTGGTGTGGTGGGACAGCACCAAGCCCTGGACTAGAACTTCAGTGGATAGTAAGGATTGGGCTAATTTTCAGTTGAAAGGCATTCATCCAGACAGAGAGGTCTGCCAGACATTTATCATCTGCATAACAATGAGATCTTATGAGGGGACCCTGGGCACTGATGTAAACAGAGAACAGAGAACAAAGTTACAGGTTTAGGACTGTGCCTAACAGCGCACCTCATCTGCTTAGTAATAACGTATTTGCTTAGTATATGTCTGATCCATGGAAACTTTTGTATTTCACATTGTTTCATGCTATCTGTTAACAAAGCAAGATATTGTCTTAAGCAATCCAGGACCTTACCCTTATTGCTAAGGAAACAACAGCATCCCACTTGTGAATCAGACTTGAAATGCTCTAAGGACATGCTCAGAATTCCAGAATTCCTCTTTGTTACCCCACAGCTGATTTTATCCAGAAGAATTGAACCCATGTACAGTACCTTAGCAGTTACCAAAGCAGTCTGTCCTGGAAAGGCTAGTCAGAGTAAGAGTCAAATAAGAGTGCTGTTGCACTCAGTGGAACTGTCTTTTTGGTGTTGGGTCATTCCTACATTCACTAAAAATAATTTGCTGGGTTTTATATGTTTAAATTCAATTTCAATTAATGTAAAGAATTGTCAATGAGACTTCTGGGGGTGATCTGTCCCAACCATTCATTACTGACTGCTTGCCATTTGACTTTGTGCCATGTGTATGTGTTCTGCAAAAGCACAAGGAATCAGGACTGTATGCAAAATACTCACCGTTACCTTCATATTGTGTTTGTTATTTCTTCATAGTTTGTGTTAAAGTGTTATTGTACAGTTGGCAAAGTAGTTTCATACCGTATAAACAGACCAGTATCAGGACCACCAGCATACCTGGAGTGAAGTGTGTTGTTTTGAGAATTAACACTGGAAGCTATGTCGCCTTAGAGATTTTCATCAGCTTTACAATAAAGGGTTACTCCCAAAACTTTCAGTGGAAAAATAACCACTACATGGGAATTACTGGCTGTAAACTAGTAATATTTATCTGTATAAATTTGAGGCATTTTCCACCCTGTTGTTTTCAGTTTCCAAGCATTTTGCCTTGGGTTGTGCTGTCTTTACTCTTGAGCCTATTACACATTTGACACTAATATAGTATGACAGGAAATCACATTTCCTCAATTTAGAGATGCTCTACAAATGGCTAGAAAATATATCAAATCCAGAAGGCTATTCTAAACGACAAAGCTATTCACATTTCCTTATTTATTTGTTCCTGAAGAAATGCATGCTGCATGTTTTGTGTGTGTGTGTGTGTGTGTGTGTGTGTGTGTGTGTGTGTGTGTATACAATGTGCTTTTGTATGGTGGTGATTCACACTGAGGACTGCTTAATTTGCACTGAAGAGAAAACGTTCATGCCAAGCTCAAACAGATACCGTGTCTTTCCCACTTCACCTAACCTTATTTCAACTTTCCAACTCACCATTCTCTATCCATCCTCAGCATGTTGAGGGACAGTGGAGGTGGACTCCCATTTGGCGAGAGTGGAGAAATGACAAGGGAGATAAAGAGGAGCAGGTCACAGGGACATTGTAGAATACATACAATGGCATTATCAGAGCCTGATGCAGCAGGAGTTTGCTGAATGCAAGACTGTATGTGTTGAATATGGTACTTGGTTAGCATTATTTCCTACTGGACTAATAATTCCTGTTTCTTTGAGAATCAACTGTGACCAGAAGACCAGGGAAGGAAAGGCCATTTCAACAACGCCACACTAATAGAGAGAGTAGTGGCAGACATGGGTACATTTCTCTCTCTACAATCTCTATAACACACAGTGCTCTATTCAATTATTAACATGAACCATTCAATTTCACTTTGAAGTGAGTCACACTCTCATCTGTTAACGCGTTATTGGGAATGGAAGAATGATTGCTAGGGAAGAAAGTAATCCAGTTTATATATATAAAAATCTAATTAGACACATAAGCAGAGTAACTAAATGAATTATTCAAACAATCCTTTGGAAATTGATTTGTCCTGGAGTTCATGTTTTTTTTTCTGTTTTATAATAGCCAAGTGGCAGCTATGCTGACAAAAGGACTTGAAACACATTCGTTTCCTGCTAATGTTACACCTCAGAGATGCTAGATCTGCTCTCAGTTTTAATGAATTCAGAATCACTTTGATTGTTTTTTTTTTTTTTCGTACACAGCTGGAATAAATGATTTTCAGAGCCTGGGTGAAATCCTATTGGACCTGCTGGGGGGTGCCATGTTAATATTTATGTAGCTCCGGCGCCATGTCCGCCACACTTCGTAAATACACTCCTGCGGGGCCAGTTTTATCAGCAGTGGTCACATTGGCACCTCCACTGGCTCGGGGGCTCAGAGGTGGATGCCATGCTAATATTCCTGGCTACTCAAACAATCATTCAGGTCAATAGAGCCTCCAGTAACTAATTGCTTTTGGGAGATAACAGACTTTGCCTGCATACTCCAGAGAAGCTCAGAGAATACCCGCATAATGAATCTTTAGCCACACCAGCATCAATATCATTCTACACAGACACCGCAAATTAATATTAAAAGCTTTTGATTGTTTAGCATTTAATATTTAATTGAATTTAAATGTAATTCTTTAATATGTTCTGTGCTGCACAGTGAGCATGACTAATGTAATTAATCTTTGAACCGTTACTAAAGGTGGGCACAGTGTATTACTGAAAAGGGTGCCATGACAGTATTGAAATACATCCCATAACAATAATTGCAATAATTAGGATGCCCGGCACACTCTCTTGAAAACAGAAATACACAATGGTGAAAGAATGCTTGCATTACTTATGCCTTGTATAATCTCCATTGTGGCACGTTGTATACATACCGCAGGCCCTCAAAATGCTTCTGAAAAAAAAAAGCAGCATTGTTCTCATTTTAAAGCCATGCAAAACAATACTGGTGGTACTCTTTCCATCATAAATGGTATACTGCATTGACAGATCTGCATTGTTTATTGTGTCGGTGTGTTGAAATAAGAACCCTTGCCTCCGCCAGCTGTGATAAACACATTTCACTGAATGGAGTTCAATAGTCAAATACATGTCATTGCATATGAGTTCCTTGTTCATCTACGTATTACATTCACTCCAAATACAAATATGCTGTGTGTTTGAGGATTGCTTTGGGGAAATACAAATTGGACTCAACCAAAGATGACAGGATAGCAAAATAAATCTTTTTTACACCTGTTCCCCCCCCCTCAAATTTTGATTCTTCAAAACGGTAGGGAACGCGGCAGATCTGCGTAAGATCGGAAAGTTGCTAATGCAAGCCGCCTCTCGGGAGGGTGTGCTTTGAACACAAACAATAGTGTACTGTAAATACCTTAACAGAGGCAGCTTTCTCTCCTGCGCACGCTGATTAGCATTTCAAACGGACCTGGCTCGCTCGCTCCTGCACGCCGATCGTGCGCACGTGTGCCGCATAGCCTCGCAGGCGGCGAGTCGAACCCAGGCAGATGAAAGGGCGCAGCCGTCAGAGTGCATTCCACCTCTCATCAACCTCTCGCCCAGGTGCGCATCAACCCCGTTCCAACACAGAGTCACAAAAACGGTCACACAAGCACCCACCTATATAGGTAAACGGTCCAATTCAAGCTGATGACCCAAAAGCTGTCATTAGCTGCTGCAGTGTGTGCGTTGCCGCATCAAAAATGTGCCACTTTGCATCTTTAAACCAGCATTCGTGACGCGTCCCTCGTCTGGTTTCTGCACGGCATTGGCCTGCTTCCTTTGCATTTGCTGCAGGACTTACTGTATGATACACAGCATGTTTTTTATGCATGGCTTCACCCATAACCTTTAAACTACAGTGACTCCAAATTCGAAGAAAAACACATCTCATTTTCTTTTCTCTGGTTTCACCGGGGCATCTCGGTCCGAGTGGTTGCAGCAGGCCCCGGAAAAAGAGGAGCTGTGCTGAATTGTCTTCAAATATTGATTCTGAGGTAGAAATCCATGTAGGATGGGACAAGGCGTCAGGTTCATCTGTGGCAAGGACGTCCCTAGGGAGCATGTCTGCCACTCTGAGAGAGAGCTGTCCTGCCACTCCAGCAACCCTCAAGCCCCTTATCTGAACCAGGCCCCTCTGAGTGCAAAAGAGTCACACCGCTTGTGACTTTCAGACAACGGATATTGGCTCTACACCTACACACACACACGCACACACACACACGCGCACACACACACACACACACACACACAAATGTACATGTACAGACTCACAGATACAACTGTTCTTTCACACACACTCAGCCACTCACATGCATGTACACACGCACATGCGCACACACGCATCAATACAGATATTGACTGAATGATAAACACATGAAAATATACGTTCAGGCACATAAGACACACAGATGCCTGAATATACAGACACACACAAACACACACACAAGATCATATGCTGGTGGCCTTCAAATTCATCGCTGACCTTTTTTAATAGAAATCTGAATTTCAGAAAAAAGTATCCTATATTACAAGATGACTGTGATGGTGGTGATGGAAGAAAATATATTATTGTTTAATAGAGCAATTTGACCTTTAGTATGTGTGTATATAGGTTCATGTGTGTGCGTGTGCATCTGCATGTAATGCCTGTCTGTGTCTGTGTGTGTGTGTCTGTGTGTGTGTGTGTGTGTGTGTGTGTGTGTGTGTGTGTGTGTGTGTGTTTGTCAGAGGTCTGGTAGAGAACAGGGACTTGAGCAGCAAATGCTACAGAATGCTGGGTCCTAAAAATATGTCCCTCCTCCCAGGAGAGGAATAGCAGCATCCAGCCACAGTAATGAGAGTTTGGAGCTGCCACTACCCCGCTGGTCCCCAGTGGTCTGGGCTCCGCACAGGAAACGCACCAGCGATAGATTTATCACAGTTCACAAAGCGCACGATTTGAAGGGTCCCTCACCCTGGAAAAAGCAGCCATGCTGGGTTTGGCCGAGGGCACATCGACACAGTCATTTAAGACAGTGCTTCATTCACCAAACTTCACAATGCATGGAAAACGCCAACAGATGCAAAGATTTGGGTCTCTTTTTCAACTTATCGCTTCTCATTAAATGTAATTAAAACAAAACTCACACTGAAAAAATGAAGCAACAGGTTATACAGCAACGGGCAATGTTTGAACACAAATTAAGATTAGGAGATTGAGATGCCTAAAGATTTAATTATAAAAATAAATCTCTGAGGCATTTGAAATTGGCAGTTGTCATTGAAATAATTAAGTCAATGAATTAAGTTTGATGCAAGTGATCACACTGCCTGTACCGTGTCATTTATGCAGTGAGATATCAGTTGTGCTGACACCCGTGATGACAAAGCTGCAGGCCAGTGGAAAGACAGACAGGAAATAAATCATTAGTTTCCACACATTTTAAACTGTGCTGAATTACATCCCGTGTTGTAACTGTATTACAACGAATCAATTTACTTCAATTTTCTGAGTCAATTTACTGCCATTTTACAAGCACGTTATGATGGGAAAACAGGATTGGACAGGTCTAAAGTATTATGCTCAAAAGCTAGTGAGGAAGTGGAGGCAAAAATCTTATAAAATAAGTTCTTTAATTTTATATGACATCAACAGCAAAAAACATGAAATAACTAGAAAAACAAAATCCAGAAAACAGTTTCAACTAGTGCAAATATCGTACATGAATTTTTAATATGCTGTTATGATCCTATCAGCGACCTTAATCAGGACTGCAAAATGACTTTCAGAAAACATTACATGGTAGTAACTTGACCCACAAGAGTAATTTAACAATAATTTGATCCAAAATTCATGAGCAGTCTCCTGCTTGAGCATATAAACTCACTAAGACAGCTGAACCTCACAGCAGCAAGACTCAGCACTATCTCTTGGGTTTCGAATGCTGCACCACCCAGTGCAGCAGCTGTCAGTATGACACAAGCAGTTTGTCTCTCCAGTGGTGGCACGCACCTTAAATTCTTAGCAACAATGCCATATTTTGATTTCAAAACTCCATACACAATGTAGATATAGCACTGAAAATTATCACTGTTATGAATCAAACTAGAAGTGTATATATCTGTGGTATTGTGGGTCCATTGTCTTGCTGCACAACACCCTTTGTATCCCGTGTTCTTCCCTCCATACTTAGCGTCCGTGCTTCATTAGCCATTTTTGGGCTTATACGAGTGACTGATTGCTTCATTTACTTTATGCTTCTTGGTCCAGTTGAATTGACTGGCATTGTTCAGATGTGTGGATTGCCTCTTGTTTAGACATGGAAGTTAAATATATTAAGTCTTAGGTTTCATAGCTGGTGAGCAGTTTCCTTGCTACCGTGTAACCTAAAAAGAAAGAATGACAAGTTTAAAAAGGGAACAAGCAATTGACAAAGGTTCAATGCTCAATAATAATTGACATTACCAAGAAAAAAACAGCATGCTGATGATCCAATACCTACACCTGATACAATATGTGGTCTTCTGTGGGTCATTAGTAGTTAGATACTTTTGGCAAGGTGTTTCACATGATTTGAGCTAATACAGTAAACATGACACATGGCTATGAAATTGCTATCCCACAGTGGTCTTCATTCTTAAGGATGATTGCTATTTCTTGAGCAAATAACATAAAATGAATGCTTTTGAAAAAGTACAGGCAAGAATCAAAAGGGAGTGTAGCATTTACAACTGTAACTAATCAAATTAATCAACTCTAGTAGCTCATAGTATAAAGGCCACGGTTTAAACTTTTCAGTGTGAACACTAAAAAAACTATTGAAACATTTTTTCCCATTGGAATATATTTCATTGCGTTTTACTTTCAAGGGGAATGTAGATTGTAACGAATAGACCTGCACACTGATATAAATCTCCCATTGTGTGATTTTTTTATTTTACGCAAGAGATTTCTGAGTGTGCAGGGATCATTCATTCTTTCGTGTTAGAGCCTCCACCTTGCACCGGAAAAATACATCCAATGTGCATATGCTACTTTTGATTGACTTGATCTGTGTCATACTTTATACCATCACATCAACTTCTGCCTTCTGCAGATCTAAATGGGTTTCACACACGCAACCTTGACAGATGGTATTAAGGAGGGTGAGAGAGAGAGAGAGAGAGAGAGAGAGAGAGAGAGAGAGAGAGAGAGAGACAGAGAGAGAACCAGACAAAGGGTAAGATAGAAAGAAAAGAGGTCAGAAGGGAGAGGAAGCATGCAAGAGAGAAACAGAACACATGCAAGAGAGATGGTGAAAGACTGAGAGAGTATTAGAGAGAGGGAGAGAGAGAGCAGTCATCATGCAGTCTACCGTGACATCTGCTACAGAGAGTCTCACGGTAACTGCGCTCTTATTTTACAGTGCGTAAATGGAGAATTAAGGCCCACTGATGCAGCAAGGCACATTTCCCTGTCCGCCCTCTCTCCCACCCCCTGCAGCTGATTGGTTACTCAGTCGTGGAAAGAAAAAAAAAAAAGATGACCGAGATAACTTCACCCATCAATCGTTCAATTGCTGGGGTCATTAATTCAAATGGTCCTTTATTCATTCCTCATTTTTGTCCACACTCTTACCAATTTAATTAGGACCCTTAATTTTAAACCCTCCATGGAACTAGTAGCCATAATGCATTTTAATGAATGCAACAGATGTTGCACTGTTATTTCGTTCCCTGAGTAATTACTCTTATAGTGTTTCTGTACTCTTCACAACTGTTTTCTTTTTAATATTTCACCTGTGAATAAACTGCACCTGCTCAATTTAACAATCCACAAGCGGCCCACAAATTAACGTTTATAGATCACCAGATTACAAAGGCCACGAAGGCCCCATGTTTGAATCAATTTCTCTGTCTTTAACATGCGGCTCACTCACACATGAAAAGTTTAATTAATATAATGATTGTTGGGGTTCGGCATAAATTTGGTTTACATGTGCACGAATTGTCTTCTCTAATCCTTTTCTTTCTTTGCTTAATCTTTTGATAAGATTAACAAATGAATTTTACACAGGCTTTCTCATTTGACTGGCCATTTTCCTCAGTCGGTACTTTGAGCACTGTTCATTGATGTTACACACAAAACTGAAATGATGCTCAATTATTTCGCCTTTTATCATCAAAGTATTTCTTGTTTCATGGATAAGCCTTAATTTGCTTTGCGTACAGCCTTTCATGCCATCATTGCATCAAATACGTGAACAAGTATAATCTTCGACTACATGAAAGTTTATTTGTGCAGCTTTAATTGAGACAACGATTTTTGTTTCATTTCATAATGCAACTGTCAATGCAATCGACATCCAATACTACTCACACTGAAACACAAGACGTCAGTGTGTATATGAAATAGCATTCTTTATCAGCCTATTCCTAAAGGAGCACTTTCTGTAAATACAAATTATATTTTATTTTGTATGAGACCTGGATTTTCTGTGTTTATAGTACAATTCAGCAAAGTCTGGAAACAGATGAACCATGCTTTCTCATAGGACGTTTCGAAACATGACAAAAATACTGTGTTTTACTGTGTTTTAATATGTTTTACTGTAGTATGATCCTATCGATAGGAGTTGACACATACTGCCACTAACAATGTAGCGTTACAGGATTTACCCTTGTTAGATAAAATCTCAATGCATTCCCTGCCGATTGGTCAAGATGCTCCATGTAACATATCTAAGCCAACAAGACACACCTGAGCAAACCTCTGCCCTGACACCTCTAAACAATAAAGACCTGCCGTCCACGTTCTGTACAGCATCCTCTCCTCACCTTGGTTGTCTTGACTTTGTTTCCAGTGCTGCAGGACCAGCCAGTGAGATCCGGAAGCACTTTACACTCCTCTCCATCCAGACAGGGGTGCATCTGACACCACCACTTCTGCAGCACGATGGAGGCTGGACAAAAGTACAAAGGAAGAGCACAGATGAGAGATAACCCCAGTGCACTGATCAGTCTCATCTAGACAGCTGAGAGATAACTTAAGGGGACTGTCACCTGAGTAATACAGTAACCTCAGTATGCTAACACAGTTCCATTCCAAATGGATACGAGATAACCTCGGGACACTAACCCCTGCCTGATACAGACAGGTAAGAAATGACCACACCACACTTATCCAGCTCCATGCAGACACCTGACAGATCAACCTAGTGCACTGATTCAAAAAGCCAACAGATAAGCCTGGTGACCTAACCCAGTATTACATGGCTTCTATACTGAAGCAGCAATGATCACTGTGTTTAAATAAAGGGCGCCATTCCATTATAGTCAGGGGCACCTCTGCAATTGCCACCATATGAGTATAAGTCCTGTGTAGATGCCAAGACTGGTTTGATTTCTGTTGCTTACCAGCAGCAGTGCTTTGTAGTGGTAAGGAGCCTGTTTTATGTACCTTTTGGCAGGGTTCTTAACCCCATTTTTTTTTACTCATGGACCAATACACATACCCTACCAGAGTTGTTTGAGCTATGCAAACCTGGCCTGGACACACAACTGTGGTTATCATACAGCTTTGGTTTTGCAGCAGTATCACTCAGAATGACTGGAAATAATGTCAATGTACTGACCAATCCTCACCAAACCAGAGACAGACCCATCTAACCAAGCAGGGGACTCAGAAACAGGTGAGACGAGACTAATCAATAACCTCACCTGCCAGTCAGATCAATAGTCTCAGCTGGAAAGAGTGCGCAGGTTTTAGAAAATTTTGTCTCCCCATAATTACAAAACATTACTAATATAAAAAGCATCCAGTGACTGCAGCACAAAAATAAAACAATTTCCATTCAGCCTGAGTGGTGATTAATATGAAACATTTGACTGACAAAAGGAGGGTGAATAAACAGGTCCCTGTAGAGGACTTGTCTTTGATCAGGTGTAACACTAGGACTGCACAAGCTTTTGTCTGAGGCTTTCATTCAGCACATGAATGCTTTCACCTGCTGATTAAAACCCCCTTAAAAGCCAAAAGCACTTTCACTGCGAGATTGATTGCCAGGGATACAATATGAGCCGCCAGACTATTGGAAGGCCTGCACTGACTGTATCCCAGGATTTCTCTTACATGAAATACAGAACAGTGCTGCTTCCTGCATGGGAGACGGCCAATCTCACAGCCTTCAAGTGGGATACCATTACATCCAAGGTATTGCTCATTCATTTCCAGCAGGCCTTGCAGATTGCGTCAGATGGAATGAATGTGGAGTACAGGTACAGGTTATGGTTTTGCAACTCGTTCAAGCTGGTCTATCAAGTAAATGTTGAAAGATGGAATTTCTTCACATGAAAACGACAGTGGAATTTTATCCAACTGTTTCTCAGTTATTTTGTGCCCAATAGAAGAATGCCATGTTTAGGCACTGACCAGTGTGGAAATAGTAAGGAGCAGGGCATTTCAAGCGTGCCCTCACACTGCACTCCACATGCGTGTAGATTATCTGAAAGCAATTCTCCCTGCCATTTTAGACTCAAGGCAAAGCTCCGAGTCTTTTCCCCCCTGACTTCCTGTCTAGACTGCTGGAGCCCCAGTGAACTGCCAACTAAGTTATTTTAGCCATCACACAAACTCAAAACCGAATTAAACCTTAATAGAGGAATCAATTAAATGTCCAAAAAAATACATAAATAGAAAAATCAACCTCATTCAGTGAAACTTTACAAATTCTACTTGAAGCATCACTGTTTCTAGCAAACGGGGAGGAGGCAATCCCCAGGAAAAATGGGTTTAAACCAAATTATGCAAAGAACATCGGCAAATCCCCTCGTGTCGTGTACGAATCCGATTGCAAAGGAGAATCAGGGGGTTAGTGGGCAGAGAAGGGGGAATTCACTGCATGACTTACTGAGAAGGTTACATTTGTACCAGCTGAAGAGACAAACCAGACAAGACAGTGCATGATTAAAATGATCATATATTATAGAAAGTAAATGAGAAAGATTAATATGTGTATAACTATAATGTGGTAGGAGAAGCGTTAAAATCTGCATGCAAATACAGTGAGTTTCTACTGTGCAAGAATACAGTGCTGCATATACTGAATACAGTGCTGAATAAGCTGTTTCAGAAATGTACAATGGCACAAGTAGCTGAATTAAAGGTACAAGGTATTCCAATACAAAACTTACTTGTAGTGTGACATTACTGCTTGAAGCAAAAGTTTACTTATTTCTCTGGTACAAGAAAAACATTTGGAGCTGATATTTTATAATCATTGTTATATCTTTTAATCACATCTTGTTCACCTGTGAACCATTCAGAAGCATAAATTGAGAGATTTGAATGCACATAGCTAATACACACTGTGATAACTGCTGAAATCTGTTCGTTTGTTTGTTTTCCTCAAGATGCAAGATGATGGAAACTTAGTATAAAGGGTGTCAATTATGGTGTTTATAAATGAGCAGTAATCTGATTCTCAGATTTGTCGACTGCCATAAGTAGAAATGGATGCGTCATGCACTAAATATGTGTGAATGTGAATGGCATGTTAAACTACATATCATCCCCCTGGAGTGAAGGCAACAATTTGTGATTATCATTATGTTTACAACTAGCTAGCTCTCATTACTGTCCCTTGTTGATGAACCCTCGCAATGTAGCTGGTAAACTTCATACTTAGCTGGTAAACGCTTACTTAATATCCTGTTAGCAAAAAATTTCACTATCCAATGGCCACCCACCACATTTTGAGCAGAGCACCTCTCATCCTGTGTCCCTGCTAGAGGTCACCCACTTTCACTGATACTTCTTCCCTTCAGTGAGCTCAGTGCCTGTCCACTCACTTTCTCTGTACTTCTGTGAGCTAAGTTCCTGTTCTCTCACTCCCGCTCTCTCCTGCCCTTCTCTGCATCCAGCTCCTAAACTCACTCGCCAACTCCGTCCTTCTGTGAGCTAGGCTTTTGTTCCCTCAATTGCTCTCTCTCCCTTACCCATCTATGAGCTCAGCTTCCACACTCACTAACTCGTCCAGTGCTCCGGTCCTCAGTGAGCTCGGCGCGTGCCCTCTCTCCTGCCCCACTGGCCGCTCTCTTACACTCCCTCTGTGCTCTCTGCGTGTCTGACCCCACGGAAGTGAAGCGCAAAGACACTGCGGATGTTTTCCACCTCCCTGGTTCTGAGTGCAGTGCTGAGTGGGCATGGCAAGGCCAGCTGATCACACAGGGAGAGCAGGACACGGGAAGGGGGGCAGAGCCGGGGACACTCAACACCACCGCTCTGACACTCGGCCGATCAAGCAGCGCAGAAAAAAAGAGGAGAATGCAGAAAGGGAGAAGGACAGGGAGGGAAAGGGGTGGTAAAAAGAGGAGAAGGGGAGGAAGATGGAACAGGTGGAGGTGGAGAAAAGGATTTAAGGATGATACTACACTGGCTTCGCAGCTCCAGCTGTTACCTTATTGAGCAGGAGGATAGAGGACAAAGAGAAGCAAGAAAAAGAGCAGGAAATGACAGTCAGCACTGCTGCCCTCACAGTCAGCTGACCTTGCAGGACGACTTCAAGGAGAAGACATCAGTTGCATGCTAGCTGCCAATCCACATTGCACTACTGTCTTGGTATAATTACAATTTACAACTGTTTCATTAATGCCACTGGAAGTATGCACACAAAGAGGAATAAACTGAATTGACTTTAAATTCTCATTGGAACTAGAATTGAGAATTAATTGGTCACAGAGGAAACAGATATAGCCTAATTACCAAAATGCTAATAATAACAGCAATTGTCTCTTGTAACAGAATGACCGGTCTATGGAACTCGTTCTTTGGCTGCTAACATCAAGATAACATTTGTGAGCTTCTTTAATCCTCCAATTTAATCAGTAAAGTAATATGCCTATGTAGGTAAACACCACACCTACATGTGTTATTACTGGTCTGTAACCACAAATGAGTTCAGCATGCATGGTCACCAGTGGCTGAGAGCAGATGGTCATGTGTGACCTGACGGTTCGTTCAGTCATTTTCTGAGGAAACCATCTCTAGAAGATGAATGGGGAAATGTCAGGGCTGTGTGACGCCTCATGTTTAGTTTAAGGGAATGCATCGGCCTGATAGAACACTGACAAATGTCACTGATTGTGTCAGAGTGGATCACCAGTCTCAGGATGACAGCTTATGCAATGTCTGGACTCTCCTGCCACTGACGCACTGAATAATGCATTCAAACCAAATGAGGGTGTGGAAATCATTCCGATACAGACTGAAAAACAAGCACAGAGGACGGTGCAGAACACTGTGTGTGTGTGCGCGTGCGTGTGTGTTTGTGGGGCGCGTGTGTTCTAATTGCACAGGGTATTTGCATGCATTTGGAATTTCATGCATTTAACAAAAAACATCAAACATGTCTGTAATGAGGCTGCCTGTGGAGAATTAAGGGGAAAGACACTGTGGTTTTCCTAATATGACAACAACTATCACATTTACAGAGCGTTTCCAGGCTGCAATTTCACATTTCTACTTTTTTGGCTGTTGTTGAAATGTTTCTGACCTCATGTGGACAATCTGGTAATTGCAGTCTCTTGGGCAGAGAGCACTGCATCCATTCTAAATTCAACACACCAGCCCAGATAATTTCAGAAGTGACTGAAAGACCAGCTCTTGAAACAGTGGAGCCTCTCACTGGCGCACTGAGTGGTTCCCCCAAAGTAACAGTAGTAGATGGCAAAAAAGCCAACAAAATAGTCACAGCCACCAAAAAGCTGATGTTCTGTATTTGTTTTTTAACAATTTCTAAGCGAAATCATTTGAACATTAGGGAAATCATCTCTACAGCTAACATTTGCAACTGACGTTTACAGCATGTTCTTGCAAAAATATATTAGCATATTTATAATGCCGTGTGTCAGAGAAACAACAGTGGTGGCAAAACACTGTGACTATGAGTTCACTGAGCACAGGCTGTGTCATACAGGGTACATGTGTGTATATGTATGCATGTGCGTGTGTGTACACACATCTGTGTATTCCAGGGAGAGCTCCTGCACACACCCCTGAGCTACAACCCCTCAGGTCATTAACATTTAAAGAGAATCTGGAGAGGATACACACGCAGACACACACATTGTGGATATTGGAATCTGATTCTCTCTGCCCGACAGGGGAAGGGTGAAGCAACTTGCTGACTTCCAAAATAGGATTCACCAGCTGAAGCCCCTCGGCATTCAAGCAGTTCCATTCACTGAGCCGGGCTGCAACCAAGGAGCATCCATCTCCTTCAGAAATGATTTAGTAACACCCTAGCCCTTTCCCCACACACACACACACACACACACACACACACTTGTGCACGCGCATTGCTCTAACGGGGCTGAGAGTAATCGCGCTGATGAACAGCGGGGCTGAGGAGTGAGCTGCCTCTCAATGGCGCATCACCTCATGCAGAGTTCTCCTTCAGAAATCCAGCCTCCCCGATACCAATCTAAATCCATTTATGGCATTATATTAGATTATGCCTGGTTCTCCGACCCTCCACCACCAAGCTTGAAATGACCTGATTCAGACAAGCATTGACTCCAGTTTGTAATGCTGACTTTGACACAGGTTAATACCGTATAATAATTCCGTATAATTCACAGTAGGTGCAATCTGCCAGGGCTTCTGTAAGGAATGCAGAGGAGCATCATAATAAATATGGATAACCCTTTTGACCCTTATTTATTGGGCATTATGAATCCCATTTCATGTGCTGAACGTAACCCTGCAGAGCAGCAATAGGGCTGTCATGGGAATGTTTTACACTTTCCACTGCCACATAAATACGACCGAGCTATTCCATTCACATGCAGCTAAATCCCTCTTAACCTCAGCTCGTATATCTCATTTAATCCTCTGTGAAACTCATTGGGGATATATTGAGAATGAACTACCAGCAGTGGGGGGAAAAGCCTGTGCAAAGTCCTCACCTCAGGAAAAAAGACAGACTGTCCGTTCATGAGCAAAGCTAACTTTGCCACAAACAAAGAGAACTGCACAGATATAATTGGCTCCATTAATGGAACAAGTAATTTAAGCAATGCTTTTTGGTTGACCATCATTAATCATGCAACCATATGTTCTATTTCAAATATCTTTTTCATGCAGGGCTGTATGGAATTAAACATTCAGATGGAAATGGGCCCCCTGCCATCACTACTGTAGCTGGGGTATTAAGATCACAGGGAAGCCGGTCCTCTTTTCATGAATATGACAGCAAAGTTCTACTGTAGACTCACGTGACCTTGATCGACTGGTCACTCAAAGACTGAGGAAAAGCCTAGGGTTTTCCATGTCATAAATACTAAATGGGTAACACTTTGTTAATAATAATACTATGTATATGTACTATTTGAAACACTAAAGATCCAAAACTGCATGTTTACTATACTTTAAAGCAGAGAAAATCACATTTTCAAGCCAGGTTTGAAATTTTATAATAGGTATTCACCTATTGGCATATTCATATCTGAGTAGTGTTTGCAGGTGCTGAATCAAACAAAAAGCTTATATATATATAAAAGGGAGATTCACAGCAACAGTACTATCTTGCAAAAACTGGTCTTCATTGCTAAAAATGGATATTTAAGAAGCCATTGTTACTGTTCTGATGTCATATAAAGGCTGTTACCCTGAGATATCAATCCCAATGTTATTAACAAACAGGACTATAAAAGAAGCAGCCATAATGGTTGGCCATTTTTTAAGCCAATACAAACTGCTGCATGAAGGTAGTTGCAACATCTGAAGCGAATGGATGCTTCCTCCATTTGGAAGTGTGATGTGGGCCTAGGGTGGTATGCATACATGCACTGAGAGTGAAAGTTGGACTTAAGTGTGAAAAACATCTGAGTGTTGTGGCCAATGTTTGATAATAGAAAGAATGAAAGCTGATAGTTATAGCCTGAAGGGTACTCCTAAATAGCCCTTCAATGGATCGGTATTTAGGAGTCCTCATGAGCTCTACTACATAGATTGAGAGCAGCCAGCAAACCACTGCAAGGGAAGGATAGAGGCAGCAAGCCCCACCATTTGGGAATGAAAGAACATTGAAGTTGTACATCAATGCAGAGGTGCTGAATATAAACTGTATTCATTTGGTAGGAATTGTGTTTGTCACTGACTTTGTAAAAGCTGCAATAACATCAATGGAAATACGTTTGGCCCTTTCTGTGTGTTTTGGCAACAGGAAAAATGTACCAGTGAATCAGTAAACCAGAGTAGGCAGGTACTTTTACATACTCAGTTCACCTCTTTACAATGCAAATAAAGGAGGGTTACAATCAAACCTTGCTTCTCCGCAGTCCAATTTTTATTGCCAGTGAAACCTCAGCTGATCAAGGGCAAAGAAGAACACCTGTATCGCATGTCATTTACATTATACTTTTCTCATCAATTTAAATACTACTCTCAGTGTTTGAGTTTACTTTGTACAACACGCAGTGTAAGCATTCAGTCAATACATGTGTTTGTGGTAGCACGTTATTAGAATGCACGCCTACACTGTCAGAAACGCGGGGGTCCTGTGCAGTATACAAAGCTGAGATGACACTACTGCAGCATTCAGGAGAGCTGCCTGACACACCACCTGTGCAGTTGTACCTAGGCTTACAGGGAGATCCACTGTATAGGTACACAACACTCATGCTCCCCCCATGACCCCATGCATCATTCTTTCAAAAAAATTATCATGCCAGATTACACCTTGAAAGCTACATCAGACCACATTATAGCATTCAAAAATATGCTATCGCTTATGATAAATTAAAAACTTTGATGCTTTCATAATCAATGCCATCCGTTGCTTTTTTTTTTTTTTTTTAAGGTAGCAACCTCCTGTCGTGCTTCAGAGAGGCTGTTGTATGAGCACTTTCACAATCCTCTGGGATACATAATGATCAGGACAATTGTGCATCCATGACTAAAGAGCATTTGTGATGTGGAGTGCTTATCTTTTACATGGACGTAAAAATAAATAATAAATGTGCCGTGTGCATTGTTTGTTACCAGATCCTGTTTACAGAATTTGCCTATCAACAGAGAACCTGTCATGCTAAAAAAAAAAATTTCCATAGCAACCTTGGGCTTACTATTATCATTGCTAAATTACAGACTTCCTTGATGTGAGATCTGATCAAAATAGTGCACATGAAACGTTGTAATATCCAGAGGGCATTCACAATATTCAAATTTATGAACAAGGAAAAGACACTATTTTCACCTTCATACCCCAAAAGCAGCTGTTCAAACACGCTACTCATCTATGTGAAATAAATGATACAGCATCACAAGTCTTCCTTTACAGCATTTGGAAAAAATAGTTAAGACCTACTCGTAAGACACATTCAGTCTTCAACAGAAAGCTGCCTCAGTGCATTTATAAACAATGTCATACATGCAGCTTTTAGGTAACTTGAGGTTTGACACAAAGCGCTTTTCTCAGAATGGTGAGATATCCCACCTTCAGTGCTTGAGCCTGAACCACATTTCATACCGATTGGTCCTTTCTCTTGGTATCCTGAGGAGGTGGGACTTAGCAAGCATTTAGAGAAAGTTGCTAGCAGGTTACATCAGTGGTTTCATGAATATTTTAGGTCTTTTTTTTTCCCAATGACGGCTGAGTACCAATTATTGGGCCTGTGTTACCACAACCAAGAAGCTATGCTTCAGTCCCGTTTCTGGTAAAGAAACTGGCGACACAGGCAAAATAAGTCAGCAAGTAGATATCACTGAGAGGAGACATCTCAAGGTAGGACTCTTTATGCAATATCACGGTATCACTGGCTTTGTGTATCTCATTCTATTAATTAAAGCCTGCTTGAACGAGGGGGTTTTGTCTCACGTTAAGTATGCAATTAGTCAGCTGTTACACAAATGGCTGTGCAAGTGAGAAAACAGGTCTGGATCAATGAGTCTCCTGAGTAATTGAGTGGGACCTCCTGACTGTTGTGTGTTCAGTGGGGACCAGCCACCTGTATGTAGGGGTGCACTGACTTGTATAACAGCCAGCAACCAAGGGCCCCTCTGGACCTTAGAGGCCTGCTTCGCTGGACCTAAAAGCTCTATCCATATTTGTGTTAAGTGCTGCTGGAACCCTTCCTCTCTGTAGTATTGCTGGCAGACAGGAGGGGGTGATTTTTCCAAGGGGAGAGGTGGTCACAGAGGCAGGGGAATGCTGGCGTATTTACAGGAAAGGAGCGAAGTAAATGAGCCAGCTTCCGTTTGCCCCGGCTGGTTGTTTGCCGATCCCTTGCGACTTCCTGCATTGGGGATCCCGCTAGCATCCCTCTAATGAGCGCCTGTGTCTGAGAACAGCGTCTCTGGGGCATCACAATGAGAAGGATGTGCCATACTAGCACAGCCTCAGAATGTAGATAATTCTACAGTGATTCAAAAGAAATTGGAGGGCTGTAGATTTAATCATCTGTTAATTTATCATTTCGGGGTATTGCATTCTTCGGCTACACAGACTTATCTTAAGCAGAAGGGATAAATTTGGTATCAGGGAATGTATAAACATGGTTCAGGGCTTTTTCCCCCTCTCACCTCACTTGTTAATAAATTGCCTGATAGAAGTGGACTGGAGGACCAGTCACCCCTGATTCTAGGTCTAACTAAAGAGGATTTTGTTAAAGGCAGCTGTAAAAAAGGCTCTAGCCCTTAAAGCATTGTGATGCCTGCTCCAGTTTTTACCCACTCGACATAAAAAGATATTTGTACAATAAGAGGAGAATGGAATGGAAAAAGCGCCCTCCACTGGTCAAAGTGGTGCAGCACCACTGAGAATCCCTTGGCAAGGAACCTATCAAGTAGAGTGAAACTATTTTTTTTTTTTCTGTAGTTGTGTGTTTCAATTTTTCATTAGATACCTCATTTATACATTTTCTTAGAGTACCCACACAATTTTTTACCATCATCAAATGCATGTAGCTAATGAAATACTGGCACAAAGTAACACAAAAAAACAACAAAATGTTTTCTGTGTTCATACCCTGACACATAAATCAAATCAAATGTAATGCATTGTATGGGAGCTTTTGATGTTACGGGAAAGATGAGGCTTTGAAGTATAACATGCTTTCTGTTGCAGTCTTGAAATACTTCATCAATGTAAATAGCAAAACTGCTTCATAACAAGAGGTTTTGTCATTATTGAAATAGTGATGATGCAACCAGAAAAATGCAAAAGCACTGTGTGTGCAGAAAGACAAAAAAAATAAAAGAATAAGTCTGCAGCTAGTTTATCAACCCCTAAAGAGGCATTATCACTTCCTGTCTGGGCCATTCTTTATCTTGACAAATGGGACGTATATCTTTATTTTACAGCGTGGGCTTGATAGAGGCGGAGGAGTCCTGGTGGTAAAACAAGCGCAGAGACATGTGGGACTGTCTCTCAGGAAGGCTCGAGTTAGCTCTTGATGGAGGTCACTGGCTCTTGCTAGTTCTGTCACATTCTCCAAGAAAAACCCATTAAGCCGTGCTGGGACGCGGGTCCATCTGAGTGACCCCTGTTTTCTCTTTCTCTATCGCTGCTCTGCCAGAGTCCCCAAACCCCTGCCGTCGCCACGCCGGTGCCACGCAAGGCCTCAGCAGTGCTACACACCAGCATCAGACGAGCTATGCCCCCCACCTCCCTCCCCCGTCTGAAGCCTGCCAATGGCATGGGGGGATCAAGGAAAACACAGGGAGAAATGGTGCTTTTTACAAACAAGAAAGAAACTCATGAGGTCTGATATTATTCTATTGTTGCATGCATTTAATTAATAAGAGAGAGAAATAAAAGTGCAACTACATTAACTGATTTGGCAATGGTTTGAGACTGTTGTCTGAATTCTTTGGTTAGTGACACCCTCTATTCGGTGTTAACTCCCTCACTTAATGCTTAAAGCTTAACTTTCCCCTATACTTTCTGTATATTCCTCCACTAAATCTGAGTAGTCCCCACAGTAATTCAATATCCCTCCTCTGAATCAAAATCTTTACTTACAATATATTTCTGTTCTTCTTCTAAATTGGAATATTGTTCCACTGAACATGATTGTTCTACCTCTGGTTTTGAGCTAAATGGATATTTTTTTGTCATTATATAAATACTCAGCTAAATTTGTCTAAATCTAGATATCCCCTCTTGGTTACTGGACATAGAAATGGACTTTGCATATTGCCTCTTCTTCCCTCTTTAGTTTTGTTAAAATGTAGCTGTCAGTTTGGCCGGCAGCTGTTGGAGAGGAACCAGTGGCTGGGGCTTAGCCCAACGGTTTGACTTTAAGGGGTTTTATGCTGTTTTGAGGATCTAAATTCAAGCTGCATCTCCAGTCTACCTTCCTCTCTATCTATCCTATCTATCCCTACATTCTATTAAAATAAAGGACTCTGCACTAGTTTAGCACTTAGTATTTAGTATCTTACTGACCTCTTGTAATACTTCGATAACTACTCTTAGCATAGTGATGCACTTATTTGGAAGTCACTCTGGGTAAGAGCATCTGTTAAATAACATAATGCAATGTAAATCATAGGTGTACTCAGTTTGCTTTCTTTTTTGTACCCTTTGGTTTACACTCAGTAACACACTGGTGTTTTGCCACTTATTTCCTGCCTTATTTTGGTTTTAACTTTTAAACATTCAGTGATAACACTGGAATATTCTTAATGAAGATGAAACAAAGTGGTGACTTTAAAACTGTTGCTCAAATGTTAGGCAGCTATAGTGGTTCCCCATTGCTACACTGTCCAGCATGACCCAAGTCAGAATAACATTTATAGTGTGCCTAAAAAAAAACTAAAGTTGGCCATGTCTTGTGGTGCAACACTGACCACACTGACTCAGAATAAACCCATCAAAAAAAAAAAAAAAATGACATGATTTGTCTGTGTGTGTGTGTGTGTGCGTGTGTGCGTTTTGTTCTGGTTGTTTACAAGGTGGGCGCAAGCAATGCTCAGATGAGCTGCAGTGGGCGTCATGAGAGAAAGGCAGAGAAACATAGCATTAGAGCGAACACACAAAACCCTGGTAAACGCCGCTGCCCTTTCTGTGGATCCCATTGTTTAGCGACGGAGCGAGAAGCAAAGCAGGCTCTTTATGCAAGTCATTCTCCATTGAGCAGACTTAAGAGCGTTGTCTAGTTTCATTTTAGTTTCATTTTAGTTGTCTAGTGTTTCATTCAATCCCTAAACAATGAAACTGCCATCATGCACAAGCCACACTTTCAAACACTCACATATTACTTTTTCAAAGCTTTTTTTCTAATTCTAATTCTCTGTGCTTTTTTCTCCCCTTAATGCAACCCGCCTCTCATTCATTGTCCGCTGATGACACACCTGGGATAGAATGAGGACTGTAGAGCCCACCGTCTGCTCAAAGGCCTTCACAAAGGTTTCTTGGTGCTGTCTTGAGCAACTACAGAGCCATCTGCTTTAGAAGCTTCTTTGTTTTGCATTTCGCCTGTGAAATAATGAAATGCCCTGCCTGGTAGAATGGCCAGCTTGCTCAGAGGTGAGTAGTAGAAGCAGTAGAAGGTTTGCAATGTTCAGTTGTGCAATACAGGATTTAAATCATCTATCAAACATTTTTCACCAGTGTTCTCCATTAACCTGAATCTTTCTGTATAGATGGAGCATAAAATGTAAGCTCTGCAGGTCCCCTCAGGAAAAGACGTCTGTTACTCTCATACCTACATAAATACATACATTCATACATAAATATTGCCAAAGACATAAACAAAGTCCACAGTACCAATAGTTGTGAACATGTTATGTCTTAAGATTTAAGGCCAACAGCTAGTAAGCAGGACAATATGACCCATTCCTCCCCATTCAGAATCTAAGCTACTGGACATAGAGTCTATCAGCTAAAAACAGCCAGTGACAGCTCTTTGGGGTCCTGATGATAAATGGTCTCAGAAAACTTAATAGATTGGTAATGCAATGCCTTTACAAATGAAATCATAACTCAAAACTGTGGTTTTACTTTTGTACCTTTGGCAAGAATATCCACCATAAGAACAGCAGTAGTGTATTTCCACTGCTGCACATTACATGAGGGGGATAGAACAGGGAAAAGGACACTTCGGAGTAATCTTACATTACCTGCATTAGTCCGTTTCCCTCCCCATAACCTTTAATGTTACATGATCTACACCAGGCTCTGTGGCTGAAGAGGTAGTACACAACACAATGTGACAAACCTACTTCCGATGAGAGCACTCTGCCTAAAAGCTCTACAGACGTTGTGTGGAGCACTAAAGCCTTTTTCATATCAGATTCAGCAGGAAGTATCCTCGCAACTTGTCTGTGGTGAATATTTCATAGGCAACCTGTGGAGGTGGCTGGGTGAGCAGCTGTGCACTGAATCCAAAGCCTCGCCTCGCTGCTGTAGACCGGGGACAAAGGCCACTTTACCTTCTACGCAGGAGGGCTGCGCTCTCGTCGTCCCAGCGACCTGGCCGGGAAAGCAGGAGCATTTGACCGTCTGAGAGCGTTCCTCGATCCTGTTCTTGTTACAGCAGCGATGGATGGCCACCACCTCACAGGTACCCTGTTTCACCTGGTACTGAGCTGAGAGAGCGAGAGAGAGGGAGAAATAGAGAGGGGGGGAGGAGAGGGGGATGAAGGAATAGGATAAAGGGAGGGAGGACAGAGAGGGAGTGAGACGGGACAGAAAGAAGGATTGTAGAAGAGGACAGAGAGAGAATGAGGGAGGGAGAGTGACAGAGAGATAAAGAGAAATAAGGAGAGAGAAGAAGAGGTCAGAGAAAAGTAGAGAGGAGGACAAAGGGAAGGAGGGAGGTCAGGTAAGAGTAGAGGTAAGACAGAGAGGGCAGGAGACAGGAGGAAAAAAGACAAAGAAAGAGAAACAGAAGGAAATAGAGGAGAGAAACAAAGACGACAGATGTAACCTTAGTGCCCACAGTCTCACCCTGCCTGACTAAATACAGATTCTTAAGCAACATCTCAGAGTTATGTCAGCAAACACTAACAAAACACATTTCTTTATTGTGCGAAACTTTAAATAATGAAACAGTTTTACTGGGTGAAGTGGAATTCAAAGGCTGGGATTATCCGAGAGATGTGCTCGAACCAAATGCAGCTTCACTTCTTATTTTCCATAAAAAACTAAATGTAGATATATTCCAGAGCTTTTGGTTACATCTCAGCAAATCCACATCATTAACATAAAAAGCAAGTCCTTTTTCGGGTCTGTTTTCATGTCTGGGGCATATTTTATTTAAATAAGTATGTAAATAAAAACCCGGTTCCTTTCAAATTTCTCTTAGTCATAATAAACCTCCTGATAACACTAAAAAACAATACATATTTTATGAGTGTGGCAACATTTAACAAGCTGCAGGAGAGCTGTCGGTGCCAGGGTCTCCATTTCTATTCCACACACAGCCCCCCGCCAGAGCAAGCTGTGCATAATGAACACAGGGCCTTCATACTGTGGGTTGTGCTTTCCAAATAAGAGCTTTGGAGCAAGCGGATTTTTAGTAGACCAAATACCATTAAACACATCACGGAGCCGAGTCGAAGCGCTTTCTTAAAACGACAAGCAGCCACTTTTTTCACGGTCCCAGGAAAGTGACAAATTGTTGTGGTGATTTCTCGGAAACGTGCGTGCAACCATGCGTGCGTGCGTGCGTGCGTACGTGTGTGCCTACATGTATTTGTACTTGTCTGTGCACATACTTCATATGTGGATCTGTGTGTACAGGTGTGTATTTGTACTGTATGTGTGATTGCTTGTGTCCATCAATGTGGATACATTTTTAGGGTGTCAGTTACTGTGATTTCCATAGGCACTTCAAAAGTGAGGGAATATTACTGAAAGTAAATCTTTGCATGGCATAATTGAAATCCCTTACTTTCTGCAGTGTAAAATGAGCTCCTCCATGAGGAAGATATTTTATTTGACTTCTCATGCATGATCACTACAATCACCACTCCACAGACTTACTGTATCCCTCCTTCCACAACAGAAATGGGATCTAATTTATGGGGGCTTGATCCCCCCCCCGCCACCACAGGCACACACACGTCCGCGGGTTTGTTTGCGCAATCCTCCAGAAGGCCATGTTTTTGATCCTGTGTGCTGAGAGGCCACTTTCTTCCATATGCCTGTGTCGTGTTTATGTCGTGCCTGTCTCATTCCCCACAGAGGTGCTAGGCACTCCTGGATTAAACCTCATCTCCACCTAACTGCCATATGGACACCCTCCCTGTCCGCTATTACAAGTAACAGGAGCAATGTGTCTGGTAGCTTCTCCCTACACTGTGGAGCAACTTCCCCAGCTTGGTTCACTGCTACAATCCATCACTATTGGATCACTGCAGTGCACATTTCTCACACATGGTTTAGAAAATGACTCATGCATGCAGAATTCATATCCCTATACAGCTGAAAACTGTATTAAAATCATTTTTTTTTAAACACAGCCTCACTGATACATGCTCAGTAACAAGTCATGAGACCTGCACAAAACTTTCACTGGAAAGGGAGAACACAGAGCAAACAATGTACTCTGTCATGTGTGTGCTGCTGATATGTGTCTGACAGACAACGCATCCTGAGCCAAAGGTCCGCTTTACCTCCCCTCACCATAATTTGCATTTAAATGTAGTTCTACAAAAAAAGGCCTTATGTGGCTGAGCCCAGCATATCTGCAATATAGAAGGACAGGCAAGGAGAGCAAAGCGCAGGCTGGAGAAGGAAGTATGGATGCCCAATGAAAGTGACTAACTTGATTGAAACTCCTACTGCATATGTTCATCTCTATTTCTTCCAATATCTCCCATGTGAGCAAATTCACGCCTTCAAAAGCATTTCATGAAATCTGACTGCTGGTCAGAATGGCAAACATGATAAGGGGAGAAAACACCGGGAAAATATATAAATAAAGCATGACTAACTATAACCACTCTGCTCGCAGGTTCCGTGAAGCACATGGAAGTGAACTTGCAGAAGAAGGAGAGAGCAAATTGCACCAATGAACATCTCCCCCTCATGCCTTCTGAAAGGGAACATATTTCCAGTTTCCTGACTGGAAATGACTGTTAGTACGACTAGTGCGCTCCAAGATATCTAGGGTTTAATTATCAGTGTAAAACCTATTGAACATCTTGTACCATCTGATAACAGTGAATAGGGAAGTAATACCCTACAGTGCAATGTATTACTGGTTTCCCCCCCTCCAAACGCATCCACCTGCGGATGCGGCTCTAACTCCGGCAAAGTCGAGCTGGAGGCGGGAAGGCTGTGCCTGTCACAGGCAGCATGCCTCACAGCCACAGAGAGGGAGAACAAAGCGCACCGGCTTCCCTGTGACATAATGAGGTCACGGGGGGCAGAAGCCTTTTCGACAGAGAGGACTCTGGGAGGAGCGGGCGCGCTCCCTCCGGCAGAGCGGCCTGCCAATTTGCGGCAGATCACATTTAATCACACGCGCGACGAGGCCTTCGAACTCAGCTCCGCTTGTGGCACCGACCGAAACTCATCGGGACAGCTGCAAACCGGCAGCGCGGATGGGGATATTCTCCGCCAAAGCCACAAGATCATGCCACCAAATCGGCGGAAGGGAAAACCGGATTAAATTGAGTGCTAACTACACTAGGAAAAGAATGCTCTCTGCATTGCAGCATTGCCAATTCAAATACAAAGAAAAAAAAGATGAAGTAGCACATTGCTAATTATTGCCAAACATTAACCTGGTTTCAGTCTCAATATTGCGCTCAGCTGCTGCTGGCCTGTCTGCTCCCCTCTATTACCGAATCTTTGCCAGGATTGGAAGACACAGCAGTGACACCATCAATTTTGGGCCAATCAGAAAGCAGCACTCATCATTTGACCCCTCAGCAAGACATTAATACAGACCATTCATCAGGTAAAGGTAATGCCAGCAGGTAGCTAATGATTGCACAAGGTGTGCCAATAATACAAACTAATGGCTCCAACAGCTGAGGCAAATACTAAAAAGTGACAGGTGATCAATCACAGGTTTTCCCCATCCTTTGTGAAAATGGGTAAAATGCAAATGACTTATAATATGATACAAATCTGGCTGAGAATGTGGCAGCATGGAGGGCTTCTCATTCCACAGCTGTGGTTTAGGGTGGATCTCATTAAAGGCACGCTGCAAACTGGCCCATAATAACAGCACTGGTCTACCTATGATGCACTGCCTCCAGGGCTGTCTAGAGCTGTGCAGAGGGAGTCCTGAAGATGCCTCACTCTCATTTCTGTCCCAGCCAGGTTATGATCTCTGGGGACACCTGCAGTCAAAGCCAGTCAATCCTACTATACCATTTCAATCCAATCAACTTTGACCAAAATTGTATATATATATATATATACACACACACTACATTTTTACAAATCCAAACTTTTATCCTTTATGTATTATACCTTTGCCAGTTTACATTTACACTTCAGTGATAACAGAATTTTCTCCACGCTAATCTACAGAATTTTAGAAGTAATTCAGCTGTAATGGCTTGATTTAATAAAAATCCAGCCCTATATGACAGTGATATTACTTCTTCTGTATTCTGCTTTTGCCATCATGTTCAGGAGTTTAAACCCGTGTAAGAATGGTGTTAAAGTGGTAAATCTTAAATCTGGCTGAAATAAAATGAAATTTCAAGCATGACTACATGCTTCAATTCCTGTATCTAACATTTCTTGAGCAGCAAACCAAATGCTGTTACCTTGAACTGAAGGGGCATTGAAGCAATTGATGTATTCTGACAGGCAGAGGCAGGTGAATTATTGTGTAATTTATCAAAAACCATGTCTGTCTTTTGTCAATAACTGACTGCCATGTCTGCTTCTAAAGCCAGACATTTGCCATTTGTCAGGCTGTGAACATCATCACTTCACAGGGCACTGTGGTAATACCAGATAAAGTAATGAACTCAAATGACACATCACAGGTGAACTGTTGACTAGAATAACAGAAGGGATAACTCCCTCTTACAAACAAGTCTTCAGAAGTAGAAGTAACTGAATAAAGCAAGATCTAATTATTGGAGTTACAAAGTGCTCATCAACTGCTAAATAAATAAATGTAAATGTAAACTTAAGTTTTAAGTTTAGTGAATTTTTTAGTGATTTGTTTGAGATTTTTCTATATATATATATATATAATGTATGTATGTATGTGTGTGTGTGTGAGCGTGCATCAGTGTGTACATACATTTGCATGTAAATACACAAATACAAATCTCTCTTACCCCTCTGCCCCTTCTTGTGCTCCTCTGCCTGCTTGTCAATGCCAGGAGAGGCTGTCACAGGAACCTGACTGTCCTCCCCTTAGACTGTCACATCTCGTGCACATGGCAGGCCATCTTCTCTTTTATACTCTAATCCCCCCCAAATAAAACTCGACCCGTGTCACCAAGCATGCGTGTTCATCGAGGGGAAACCTCTTGGCTCCTCACAATGGGCCTCACGTTACACCAACCCTTTTGTGTGTGAAGCGTAGGCGGGATTCAGTGCCTCTGCCATGATAGAGGCACTTACACAGCTTCTTCCTCAGGGCAAAAGTGAACTGTGATTACAGGTTGAATTGGGTAACTACCAACATAAATGTGAACATGACAAGCAGGTGGCAGAATTTGAAGACCTGTGCCGCTAAGGGTGGGAATGAAAGGACTGCTGTATTTGTTGTGATGCCTCCCCAGCCTTACCCAAGTCTGGTGAAGGTCACCTTGCCATGGAAGAAGCATGTCATTCTCTGCTGAGTCCCATTGAGATTGATACAGAGGAGCTGAACTGAGATGAGACTAAACGATTCAGCACAAATGCTCATCTATAAAGAACAATAATCCAGACCCTCATAAAAGCTTGATATACGATACCTGGGGATGGTTCGGCCTCGATGCCTGTCACTTTGTAGTGAACCCGAGAAACATCTGAGGAATTTAAACCTGCAGAGTCCTCCTTGTGAGGCTGTTACTGCTTTTGTGATCTGCAGCTCAGTTCAGTCCAGATGGACACTGAAGCCTATTAGCACTCAGGGCACTCAGGTACATGTGGCAGTTTCTGTGACATTCTGCCCTAAGCTTCCACAACCGAAATCCCTGATCAAAAAGATGCTGTGGACGAAGCCTTAAAAAGGAACACCACAAATTGTTTTCTATTTCCCATGACCTTTACTCTGTGACTGTCCAATTGGTGTGTGTGTGTATGTGTGTGTGTGTGTGTGTGTGTGTGTGTGCGCGTGTGCATGTGCAGGGGTATAGGAATTACAGACCAGTCATCTTACTGTACACCATTAGACTGGTAACTGATTACATTTTATTTTATGGAATTGTTTACCTGTCCACATGCATCACAGAGAAAGGCTTATAGAAAAATCTGCATGGAAACATCTCAGTGTATTTCTAGAGCTTCAGAGCCACCATGTGGACACAAGTACCATTGCAAGGAATATAAAGATCAATAAAAAACATTATGTGAGTATATGGGTTCTAGAGAACAAGAGAGAAATTTGACAAATGAATGTATTTTGGCATGGTTAGTCACTACAAAAATTCTGCTCCCTGTAAACAGACAGCGCATTTTATGCTACTTCCAATTAGACAGAAATCCCTCAACAATCAAGATCCTTCTTTTACCATGCAATTACTTGTGTTCTCACAACATCAGTGTTGCATTTGATGAGAAAGTACGCATGCTGTCCTTCAGACCAGTGTGGTGCTGTAATTAGCATCATTCCAGCAAACTGCCATGTGATGAAGTTGTTTTTTCTTGGTAAAAGAAAGCCAGCACAATCAGTCCTCCCAACTGCAGTCTCGAAGCTTCTCTGTGCCAGTAAAGGTCACCTTGCTACAGAGCCAAACAAACTAAAATAATTAGAAGAAGTGCATTGATATGGGGAAAGATTTTACATGTTATGAATGATTCAGCAAAAGTGCCGTTGTCTGACCTCTTGGCATCCTAAATTATTTATGTGGCGCCGGTCACTTTGTTGCCACCAGGGAAGGGGATGTCATGAATTATGCAAATCAGAATTAGTTAGCTCGTGGGTGTCAATTAGCAGGAAACTCTGGACTTATCTCCAGCTAGACCACTGTTTTTTTTTTTTTTTTTTTGGTTGCTTTTTTTTTCCTTCAGGCAGAGGTGATTGTGGTTTGGGGGAGACTGGGGGAGGGAACGAGCTTATTACTGCATTACGTAAAGTCATGCATATTGATATCCTTATTACTGGAGCCCTTAACTGTCCTTGCACAGCAGTTCTTGTTAGAGTGCAGTTGTAAGAGGGAACAAGTTTGAAGACTTTACAATAGGTCCAGCAATGGTGTTGAAGTTTAGGTCATTGCAGCCACAATCCAAACATTGTTGGAGCTGAATATTTACTGAAACATTCAGGTAATGTACATCACTCAAGAGTCAGACAGCACTGTTTAATATGGGTTTTAAACCTGGACCCGTCTCCCCTCTCAGCTGTCCACTTTTACAACCGCCTACAAAAAGGTTTCAATACTGACCTTCTCCCAGCAGTTTGGTCTACTAATGGGTTTAACAGGTTGATGAACACCAGCAGGTGGCCTTAGTTTAAGCTGTGGTCACCTGGGGAGTAATTACTGAGGGAAACATAACAACCCTTTCAAGATGAGACGTGACTGTCAAAGGTCTTCACTAGCCAATATTTTTGTGTCTGCATCTTATAGACTATTGCCTTTCTATATGCATTTAGCTTCAATGACAAAAACTAAAAAAAGCACTTCAGAATTAAACGAAATTAACAGGAGGCAATCCTGCGCAGTCCTGCGCAGTAAAATGTACAGTTGCTGGCTCTGAAATTAGTGCAATGTCTGGATAATAATGACAGAACTCAGAGGGGAGCAAGGCACTGGCCAACTGTGGGAGACCCTAATGAGCCGCAGGGGTGTTTGCTGGCTTGAGCAGGGCTTACCTGCCTGTCCCCGGAGGTTACGGTTGCCAGCGGACACCGGTCGGTAGCACAGCATCATCAGACAGACCAGGAGGATGCCTGCCAATGGCCACACTGATCTTCCCCACCGTTTCATCCTGACAGACAGAGAGAGAGAGAGAACTCAACACTTATCTCCCCTACATTTCATCCGGAGAAAAACAGAGAGAGAGAGAGGAGAGAAAACTGAAGTTATCACGTCACATTTTATCCTGAGAGAGGGTGAGAGACAGAGAGAGAAGGAGGGGTACACAGAGAGAGAAAGAGGGGGAGAGAGAGAAGGGAGGGAGAGAACTGGACACATTGACCCTCATATTTGATCTGGGAGAAAGGGAAAGAGAGAGGAATGACCAGTCTGACATCTTTCCCCAATTTCCTACCACAAAAACAGTGAAAGATGTCAAGAGGGACAAGAAGCACCAAAGAGTGTTAATTTTAAAGTCACTTTATTGACAACCAGAAGATGTTTGAATGGATTTTCCCCTGACTAACCACATTATCACATAGTCAGGGGAAAGGACAACATGAGGATCTGTCTGTGTGATTCACTAAAAACCAAATTAGCTCAAGCTCGCTGAGCTAATTTGGTAGAGTTGAACACTAAAGACAAAAAAGATAGATACTTTTTTGTTGTATTGTTTTTTTTTTTTTTTTTCCAAATTGCAGCCAGTGCCAAGAGCTTCAAAAGAGCTGAGGCTGAATAAACTTCCTTGGTCAGCACCAGCGCACTTCATTCCCAGGTAGTTGGCACTCACATGAGCTGCTGCGGAGAACACAGGAGAGCATCTTCTCATCTCAATGGCAGCTATAGAGGAGCTGAATGCCACATTCAGGGACCTGTATGCCCCACACAAAGGCAACATTACCAGCAAGCTCCTACCCATCACGTTCAATGCTTCCCTCTACTCAGGATCATAATGGCAGTTGTTCCTATATCACACACAGTGTGGTGCAAAGGAGCACCCCAAGCTTTTCATTTCTTTTTAGATTCCTACTCTATAAAATAATTCATTTTCAGAATGACATTGAAAAGCTTGGGCCTGGCACAGCAATGCAAAAATAATTTTAAAAAGGCATTTTTTTCTTATTTTAAACCACTTTCTTTGAATACAGACTGCTAAAAGGAACGTACTAACCGATGAAAGGTCTTAGAGTGTTGTCATCTGGGCAATCTTACCTTTCTCTGGCCACTTGCTTGTCTCTCGGAGTTCACTCCACCTCTAAACAGGTGTTCCGTCGGCGGAGCAAAATGACCATTGCTGTCAGCGCGTCCCACCTCACAGTCCAGGGTTCTGGGGAGAGAATGAAGACATCTTCAGAGATGGCCATTAAACCGGAGGACTGACCCTGTGGCTCCTCGCTCCGTCCCTTCCTTTTAAATGCAGTTCACAGCATCTGTCCCTCCAGGAGACGACAATGACCTCCCTAGCAACAGGCTAGAGAGGAGGCACAGTCTGGGACTGAAGTAGCACAATAGCTTCCTGTTGTCATAGTGTCATTAGATTTACTGTTTATTCCCCGTTCACCTACCCCTGGGCACAATGTGATCTTCCCCCTGCATCAAAACCTACATGAATAAGAACTCCAGCAGAGAGATCTATGGCATTCAGACACACTCAGCCTTATGTGCTCATAAACACACAGAACACACAGATATTTCCAAATACGTGCACACATACATTTGCACGTGCGCGCGCACGCACGCACGCATGGACACACAGACACACACACACACACACTCAGAGCATATATAGACAGGTACATGTGTGAATGTGAGCACAAAGTGTGTCAAGTGAGAGCAGGCAGACACACACACACATACATATACACATACACATTCACAAGCATGTATGCACACACACAGACAGACATATTCTGTGGGGACTCATTTAGAGTTATTCTCAGAGGCAAACATTTCCCTGTGGCCAAGCCACTGGGCACCATGCTGAAAACAAGCTGCAGATTTAAATTTCCACCAAATCCAGCTGACCCAGGGGTTTCAGATGCAAATACTGCATGTAGGGAAAAAAATCATAAATCCCTTCAAATACTACACAAGTGCTGTGGACTCTGACTTTGCATCCATTCTGCAGAGGAATAATGGCTCACATGGATTTCATTTAAAGCTTCATCCTCACAGCAAATAGGGCATACATGGGGCGAAACTATTTTTATTATGATCATTATCATCATTATCCAAAGTGACTAGTGTATATTTAATATCTTTACCCATTTTACCGAAACAATTCAGGTTGAGTACCCTGTATCGTAGAGTTCCTTGAACTCTACAATATAAACCTCAATCAGACTAATAGAACAAAGGAAAATGACCTGTCAAAGAACAGCAATATCATTGCATATAATCATCTAGCTGACTGCCTTTTTCAGACATGAACTACCATATCTGAGTGATTTACTAAGTGTATGTATGTACGTGTATTATATATAATATGTACACACGTTACTTTGAGGTGGAGGTGGGGTACACAGGTTCATATATGTATTTTTTTCTGTCATTATTTTTGCATACTTCACAGAGACTTGGTGGCATAATGGTTCACAAGCAAACAAAATAGTTTTTATTTATGCCCATTAATAAATAAAATTTAAAAAAAAAACATTTACCTACTGTTCACTGACACTGACATGCCATTTCCATTCTACAATGTCGAGAGGATGCCATGCAGTACGCAGGCTTTCATAAGGCACGCAATAAATGTAATCACAGTGCCCCCTAGTGGTGTAGTTACTGAAAAGACAAGAGGAAAAAAAACATGAAAACCCAGGACCACTAGTTTGTTTGTTCTAAGGTTATACTGCATTTATATTAATATAAGTAGTTATGAGATGAATGGGTATAGAGAGAAAGAAGGGGAGCACAGTGGTTGTTAACATAATAGGTGTATAACTAAGATGTTGTGGTTTTAAATCCTACAGCTTAGAACTGCTGCTGCAACCGTGGGTAAGGTGCATACATTGCTTCGGTAACTATTCAGCTGTGAATAAATAGATCAAATGTAAACCAAATAAAGCATGGGAAAGGTCATCTGCTGAACAAATATATTATGAAAAATAAACTTAAAAATAGATTTTAATTTTACATTTACATTTTTTTTACTTTTTTTTTACTACAATATAATTAATTTCAAGCTACCAATGTAATGCAAAGCAATTAATTAATCAGCAACTAAATTAATCAGTAATATAATTCATATTATACTTTTTAACATTTAACAATTTTAACATCCCTTTTATTTGTACGGTAACCACTTATCTTCACTAATTCTCCTGATGTATTTAAGATATCACAGGTACGTTATTCCCCATTGAACGGCACTGCTTTATTGCAAAGGGGTGCTGCACTAAACAGAATGGGTTTGGCTGACTGATGTCGCACTTGTAAATAAAACTTTCATTCCCATAGCAAGGTCACTCGTCTGTGCGGGCCAAGTGAATAATCAGCTCAGGCAGGGAAGAGACAGTGCCGTGATAGCACAGGTCAGAGTGGCAGTTGACAAAGCCAGAGAGTGGGGGGGAGGGAATTAGAGAGGGAATGAGAAAGAGAATGAGAGATGGAAAGATCAGTCAGCACGCCTGACGGGAGGTACGGCACGAGTCTTTTCCAGTGCCTTGGCTGTGTGTGTGCGCGTGCCTTTAGGGAGTATGTGAGCGCATGTGGTACCATGTATGCGTATGTCAGCGTTTGTCTGCACATGTAACCACTCTTTGCATGTGCTCACATGTGGCGCTGTTACTCAAAACGTGCATGTATGTGCAATTGCGTGTCAGCAAATTTGTATGCATGAGCTTGTGTGTTTGTGCATTTGCACCTACATACACACACCCCTGTGTTTACTTGAGTGTTTAATGGGGACCTGTTCCAGATTATTACAGACAATGCACCACAGTGCATTGCTACATTTAGTATTCTATTTAAATAGTCATCCATGATATGCATTTTGATAAGCGTTGTCCATGAAAGTAGTCATTAAAGCAAACAAAGGAATATTGTGTTCAATGGTTCATACTCAGTGGCCAAGAGAAGTTCTCGAATTCAGAGGATGAAATCACTTTTCTGCTGTGACAAACAAACAACTGCCATTATGGCAATATGCATCATTTAAAATTTTAGCATGTCTCTCTCCCTTTTCCCAGAATTAGCTACATTTCATGAATGTGTCCATGTAGACTGTTGAGCTACAAAAGTGGCAGGGTAAGACTGAACAGAGATGATCCACTGTTGTGTTTGCCAGTAGATTAAAGTGAAGAGCCTCATCATAATCGCCAGGCTGTGGACGGCCGACGACATCATTACCTGAAGTAGGCCCCGCTCTGCAGCAACAGGGAACTGAGAATTGGATTGATTTGCACCAGCCTTAACCTTAATCGTGCTTGAGTGCTCAGAGTGACAGACACCTCATTGACATGCAGGGGAAAAACCACAAAATAAACCTGTGTACCATGCGCGCGACAGCTATCATTTCCTGGTGCTCTCCAAAGCGCCCTCTTTGAGATATTACTTAATTTATAGACACAGAGATGTCTGGCTCAACAAAGATGAGCATTCTTGACTTTAAATTCAAAAATCCATTACAGAAACCATCATCAGATATTTGCTGCAATTAAAGCACAGATGTATTTAAAATATACAGCAGTATCACAGTGAGGGGACTGCAGCTGCTCCTTGTGCTCCTTTTTGATGGGGGTTCAGTCATCTCCAGCAGGCCAGTGCCAGACAACGGCCCCTGCAGGTAACCAAGCATGAGAAATGGCACCACCCCAGAACTCATCTACACATCCACCCAAACCCAGCCTTAATAACCCCCTGACCAAAATGATACCGTCAGAAAACCGCTGAGACCAACACAACCATTAGCCTCCAGCGGCTCTGAAAAACACAGGATTGAAACCGCGTCGTTTGTCAGGTATCAAAAGTGATGGGGGAATGTGCAGATGACACACTCCGCCTCAGAAAACGCCCTTATTGCCATGTCCACAGCTGAACAACTGAAAATGATTTTAAAATTTTATTTAAAAAAAAAAAAACAAACATGCACAAAGCAATACAATTTATACACTACAAAATACATTGGGAGCAAAACAGCCATGAACCCAAGACTGACATTGCTCCATGTGTTCTAGATTTCTTAGAATGGGTGAAATATACACTCTGCTCAAGGACGCAGCATTACAGGCATTTATCTTGGCCTCCAATGAGGCTGCTGCCACATGCTGGTTTCCTCCGTTTCCACTGGAACACCGTGAGCCCCTGATGCACTTATGGACTTTCCCCTGTTTATATTTGCCAATGAATTTTTCACATCTCTCCCACTGCTTTAACTTGTCCAAACTGCTCCCACCTCACATAGATATTACTGATAATAACCTTCCATATTTTTATTTTCAGCCCACAACCTCAATCGGACTCATTTTTTCAGACCACGGAGAGTCTTTAATGTTCACATGAAATGAAGCAATCTCCTGCTGCCAAAGCACTGAATCAGGTTCAGACATGACTATTTGATTCTCACCAAGACATACACCGTTTTGTTACTTTTCAGTCCTCATAAGAGATTTAGGTGGGGAACTGATAAAAAATAATAAAAGGTGCAACGGAGGCACAACCAGGGCCACTGAACTGGAAATGTCAAGGTATTCTCCAATGAAAAGATCACTGAGTTTATCTTCACAAAACAGAGATTTTAGTGTGGGTGGGGCTGTAGGGCACAGCCTTGATTTAAATGGGATATTACAGATATCTAAGGATATTATGAGGGCAGGGGGGGACTATGGGACAGAGCAAAAGGGCAACAACAAAGTGCTATTTTATCTCACACAGACAGCTCATTTAGTGAGTTAGCTCACATACTGGCAAGAGATTAGAATATGTCAGTGAAGGAGCTGATCTAAGACTGCAAATGCTTTACCCTACTGAGAATAACTTGTTTTGGTATTGACTTCGAGGGGTCGGAGGAGGGTTTGGTTGTAAGGTACCATTACAATGAAATTGATTGTTTGGACTGAAATCGCATTCAGAGGAAGCACTCTCAGCCCGTCACATGGCGTGGTCTTACACAGAAGATCCAATGACTCGACTGGGGTAGAAACATTTCCCTCTTCATTTCAGCGCAGAGGATGAGAGGCAAACAAAACCATAACCCTCAGACCAGCTTGTGTGTCTCCACAAGCACGAGCAACTCCAGTGTGTTTGCAGTGGAAAGTGGAGAATGCAATGATTCTCTTTGGACATGGTAACCACACAACATTAGTGATCATTTGTTAGTCAGAGGTTTTGTTGCTGTGTATTTTTCACATGTGCCAATACATCACATTTACAAGCAAATGGGTTCAAACTATGGTGAAGGCATGTAGAGCAAAGTACAGTTCCCTGTTGAATGTGTCAAACAATGACATCTAGTGGTACGACATGCTAACTGCTTATTCGCACCTCAACCTCGAGAGTTAGTGATAGTAAACACGTAACATCCAAGTTGGAAGATGTATTTATGTTTAACAAGCAATGAATGGCATACCCTCCATTAATAATTAAACTGAGTAAATCGTTTTTGCAAACTGAGCTCCCTTTTTACAATAACTTTACATTTACATCCAAATATCAGCCAGCATTGACTTCATTATACATTGAAATTAAACATTGGAATCAATTTTCTTTGGATAACTGGCATTCAAAGTGTGAATGTTTCCACAAGAGCATATACTGAAGGTGGTGGACAGTATCGCTGCTGTGAAAGGAGACGGGGGCAGATTGATCCACCTTTTATTGAATGACTGGAGTGCACAGCTGTTTTCAGATGACAGACCCATAAAAATTCCTCAGGAACACAGAGTTCACTCCAGACATCTTGGTGTCTGGCAGACAGTGTTTTTACTAGCTCTGGGTTCAAACTCAGACAGTGGTGTGAATGAACATAGATTAGACAACAGCTATAAAACACATAGTTCAGACTCAGAACTTTCCAATACGCTTGAACACTTACAAACAAGCAAACAACCTTAATACCCCAGCACTGCCTGCACCCCTGTCTCTCGATGGAATTCTGTGCAAGTGGATAGTTAAATACCCCACAATTACTAGATAATATAGTGCAGTGTGCATTGAGGATAACAGATGCTACCACAATGCAAAAGCAAGTGCTGTGTAAAGAAAAAGCTCCAATAATTTTGCACAAAGAACAAAGGATTCTGCCTGGATTTATCTATTAGACTCAACTTCTTTGGTCAGCAGAAGCACTCGGAAACAAAGACAAAAACATGAAGTGTAAATCACTTCTAGATAATGCCAATGAATTGTGCTTTGTGCCATTATCAGAATTATGATTAATTGAATGTAAACAACTGCAACACAGGGTTTTGTTTGATTTTCCGTTTCGAGGTGGGTTTCTGAAGTTTGGTTAATCCTCGCTCTTTGGCACTGATGAATGCAGTGGGCCCATCGACTCCACAACCTTGTTAAATGCTGTTTGTTTATGGATCAAGACAATCGATGCGAATCATCTTATAAGGCAGGCCCCAATCAAGGCCGAAAACCACAGGCCGACGCCACCCCCAAGCAGACAGAGTTAACATCTTGATTATTTCAGGCCGCTCTGCCGCTAATGATCGTGTTGCTGCCTGCTGCCCTGTAATTATATTAATGACTAAACGTGCCGGGCGTGCAAAGAGGAGGGCTACAAAACACTGATCAATTGTTCATTTTACAAAGTCAGTGAGACGTGTCAGAGCTGTCAATAAGTGAATTAATTTGTCTCTCATTCTCCAGAGCACAATATCGCATCCTTCTGTCCCCCTGAATAGTCCTCTAACCTGCTTACTGAACCCCCCCCCCCCCCCGGTACACCCCCACGCTCCCAACAAATCCCTCTCCTTCACCAATTATTGCCCCCACCCCCAAGGAGATACTCCAGAACTGCTCACTGATCACTCCCTGTTCACAAAAATACCCTCTAATCCTCTCAGTGACTCTCTCAGTCCACAAGACAGTCCTCTGTCCCCATTCTCCCTGGCTCCCACATGAACCAGTGTCTCTCCATGGTTAAGATTTGTGTGTTTGCTCTTTGCACTCGAGAAGCCATCACAGGAAAAGGGGGCTGAGGTTAACTACAGCCTCACACAGCACTACAGCATGTCATTCCAGTATCTGAAATGCACAACACCAACACGTTTGCCAGATGTTTTAGCATACAGAGGGTGTAAATTGAGAAAGATGTGTGAGAAACATTTTCTTCTCACCCTTTTGTTACTGAAGGTATACAATTAAATGTTCCACAATGTACAATGTAAATGCACATTACATTAAATGTAATGCAATGTAAATTAATTCTGATGAAACTTTACCAAAAAACATACTGCATATATGTATGTACAGTATAGTATTTACGTATTACTTATTTCCATTACACAGGTTGTATTTGATTTGAATTTTCCAGCGATACGCTTTAGAAAAACAGACTGACATTTTCATTTTCAGCCTTTATCTAGTCTGCATCAAGCTGTTATGCCTCGTGCTACAATGAGGCAATTCATAGAGGAAAGGTGATCATCTGCAAAAGCTGGCTCCAGAACGAGTATTGTCGACTCTAAATATACTATATAATCATACAAAATGAACATGGAAATTACATATGAAATTCTAACAGGTTCTTCGGCATTCGGAGCTTAATTTGTATTAACTTGAGAAGAGATGAATGTTGAATCAGCCCTTGCTGGCTATGTAAATGTTTGTGTATAAAGAACTCCCTATGCCAAAAGGTGTAGCTTATTTCACCACCTATCAATCAGAACAAATCCTGTTAAATGCAATTAAGAGGCCTGAATGAATTGAGCCAGTGACTGCTGCTACCTGCAACGAAAGCAGCTGGTCTTGATTAAGTGTTACTGTACACACCAGGCATTAAAACCCAAATGTCAGTCGCTCATTGAGTACTGTGTGCATGCGTGCGTGCGTGCGTGCGAGAGAGAGAGAGAGAGAAATCCACCATTTCTATTTCACTATATTTTTGTGCAAACACAATCCTCATTTTCTTTGACTCTAATATGTAATTGTTGTCTACCCATCACTTGCAACCCATGCCATAGTCCTTAGTACAGCTGCATACCCGATTGGAAAGTTACCTTAAATCTCAGATATGACGGGCACTAAAAAAAAAAAAAAAAAATTCTTAACCCTTCGCCAGGCTAAAGCCCAGTGTACCAGAGGGATATATGGATGCGGCTGCATAGTTGGACCTTCACAGAGGAGGACTGCCTGGGCTTGCACAGTGCGCTCATCCACTCTGTCCCCTGTGAGCTGTGAGGAGGGAAGGTGGAGGAGAGGGACAGAGCGTTTGCGTTTATCCCTGCTGCATTCATCAGGATAGTTCAACACTCAAGAGCTGACCAGTCATGGGTGACATTGTTTTACAGTGGTAATACTCCACACGGCAGAACTGCATGATGAAGAAAAGACTGCCAGGAGCGGTGGAAATAACGGCCGTCGGGAAAGCGTCCATTCCAGGGCGCGAGGCAGGATTTAACCTTCTAATCTTAATATATCAATCACAGAGTCAGGGCGTGAATCTGCTTATGCCAGTGGATAGTGGGGGGTAGATTTGTCGACCTGTTCCCAGCAGCTGTGTGCCATATTTATTGGGCACATTACCACCGGGCGGCCGGCCTCCTCATTCATCCACACGCACTGTCAAAAAAAATACGCACCGCGCCTCACGTTTATTCAACCGTGAAATCTTCCATCAGGAAAGGGAAAATGTTGGACCATAAAATAGGCGGGGCTAATGAAGCAGCCCCGAGTTCCCGTCCCGGCAGCTAATTTGGAGGGCCTCCGAGAGGACGCATTGACATGCAGAGTGTAGTTTGGGAGGAGCACGGAGTTAACGCAGGACCGGGGGGGGGATTGGGGGGGCCTGACACAGTGGGGAGAAGGTTGCCGACTGACGGCTGCTGCCTCTCTCAGATGTTGGAGAGAATCCCCATTCCCTCATTCAAAGTGAAGCTCAAAGGCAAGGGCTGTGACGCCAGCCCCCTACAAAGGGGAAAAGGTCCGGGGGGGTTGAAAGTGGGAGAGTAATCTCTGTAGGATTAACTGCTCCGCTTGACTCCAAATGTGGCTGTCAATGAGAATTAAGTCCCTGAACCCTTCCAAGCACTAGGGTCCCCCCGCCCCCCAACTTCAGTCTTACCGGAAAACTAATGACATGGGTGTGTGTAGTGTTGCTCTATGAAGTGTGTGTGTGTGTGTGCGTGTGTGTGTGGCAGTGTGTGTGAGGGGTGGGGGGGTTGGGGGGTGGAGAATTAAATGGCAGTCTAAATAGTTACAAATTATGGGGCAGAGGAGGGATGTGAAGTGAGGGAGTTCAGGAGTGAGGCTGGAGATGAGTGCAAGCAATGATAAATACAAAAATAAAAGCATGTCTTCAAAAGTCACACAATTGCTTCAATTATAATGCACAATGTGACCTATTGTGTGCGACAAAAGGGCGCGTGTGTATTCAGGTTGAAGTATGAGGAAAAATGAGACTAGCCAACCCTCCATCAACACTAGCTGCTACATCTGTCTATCATAGGCGTAACGCTCTCTGCAGTGCACTCATGCCAAGATCAAATGCTCCTCTGGATTCATTTACGCTGCACTCTGCGCGGTTCACTATATTCGCACTGCTTCTTCTCAGTTCTCCCCGACGACGATCTATGCGAAATGATTAAAACCCCGTGAAAAACAGCCGGATCAGCGGATCAACGTTGCGGACCACTCAATAGGTGTTAAGAAGCATAGAACACTGAAACGATCCCCTTTTTAACCCTTCCGCGATCAATGTCCCAGTCTCTCACACTCTCACCACTTACTTTCTTTAATGTAGATCCATATAAAGGTCATCGGTTTGCCGAAGTTGCCGAGTTAGCTTTAACAACGAATTTCTCTCAGCAACTCCGTCAGCGAACAAGCAATCTCAGCGAAATCGTTCGGAGATCAAGTCATTAACTAGCATACAAATGCATTTTAGAAAGAAAGAAACTGCATGTTTCCGCTTCTGAAATGTAACACGTTTGCATTCATCCCATCGTCCAGTGAGAGTGCGACAGAGATATTAGACATTTTCCCTTGTCAGATAATTATTAAACATAAAATAAGCGACACAATCCAGAACTGGAGTTGCACGTCTGACTGATCCTTGCTTCACAAAAAGACCGAGACTGCCCACCTCCGCGCGCAACCCTGGGTTAAAATACGCCTTGAAATAATAGCAGGCATGAAGTCAATGAGCATCTATATAGCGGATGAACAAGTAAAATACCACCTTACCTATCTATCAAATCGGAGACATTGTCGTCGGCGCGAACACAATGTAAGAATCCGGGAAGGTCACAGTTGTGTCTACTTTTCTTTACTTCACTGATTCCAATTACCGAATGCAGGGCAACCCCAAAACCTGCCAGTCCATCGCGCGGAGAGGCTACGGGCGGACCTCTGGGCGGGCGGGCGCAGAGCAGAGGTGCCACAGCACTAGAGCGACCTGTGGTTTCCTTATTTAGAAGTAGGTGGTGCGCATCTTTTGCCCAGATCACCGTTTCCCATCACAAAGCAAGATGAAAAGGCAGCGGACAAATGTAAAGTCACTTCTTCATCCACACCAAAGAAAGTAGCAAAAAGTGTATACATCCAAGGCGCTTTCCAGCTGCTGTTTTAATTTTGTTCATGGTAAGTTCATACGAGTGGCTATTTCTTTGCACGTTCTAAATCGCGGACCCACTGACCGCTGGAGAAAATCTGAGTGATGGTGATGTTTGAGGTGATTGTTGCACCCCCCGTACTCCTCCCCAGCTGCGATCGATTTGACAAGAGAATTGCAAACCATCTCTGCCTATTCCAAACACGTGCGAAGCCCCCGCCCCATTTGCCATATTTCAAGTCCGCTAAGTGATGTCATAGTTTACAAGTGTGGAGGTGATGAGTATACCGTAATGACGGCACGCGATGTATCTGAATAGAGGGAACAAAAGCAAAAGCATTCAGATAAAATATATATGCGGTGCGGTTTCGGCTCTTCTTAAATTGAAAGCAGCACAAACCCGTCAATCTGAAATAAGATTTTTGGTCAGTGAAACAGTGCATCTAGGAGTAAATCTACTACCACACATGAGCAGAACCCATAGTACAAAAAAGACCTGCATGCAGCTGTGTATAATAAAAATACTTGGTGATACACTTCAGAACATTATAAATGATATAAACCCAATGTGTCGCTGACCAACTGCAAAAAGGAAATGGATTAACACGCGTCGATGTGCATTACTTATTATTAATTAATATAGATTTAAATCCTCGTCAGTCTGCTGCTGTCTATTAGTAGGTATAAAAACAAGTTATGCTCGATACCTTGGCTGAAAAGACCTACTGAATGGTTCTTCTACAATCGGCGCTATTATGATTTCGCTGGGTCAATGGATACCACCAATGATCCAAGGTTAAGATGAGTTACAGTTACCGCGGGCCCTCCAGATATCCGAATGAAGTGGCTTGGAAAGAGGTAAGAAAAAGTAGAATTTGTGTAAACGGCGACCAGCGTCAGGAGGCTTTAGGGAAGCTTTCGCAATCATTGCAGAACTTATTAAACAACCATCTGTTCTTCCCTCATCCCAAACCTCTTGTCATTATCGCTCAAGAGATTACACTTGTTTATCTCATGTTGAGAGCATACGAGTATTTAAAGGAAGCTTGGCGTTTGTTTGGCCGTGTCTCTACGAAGCATAAAAGAGTGTGATACGTAACATGTAATGTGGCTAAACGTAGAGAGATTGAGCTCCATATGTCTTCTCTAAATTCTGGGGATTTTCGAACTCCTGATCTTATGTGTAATTGAATACGAAACCATCACTGTTTAGGGTCTACTCAGCCATGAGATATAACTTGGACTACACAAAATAATAAAACACCAAAGCTCATGTGATGTCTGTGGGTAAAGTAAGACAACCTTTTTATGCTCCAAAATTTAGCTCATATACCTGTACCGAGTCAAGACCCTATTCACCCACCTTGTACAAAAACCCCACACAACTTCAAGTTCAGCCCATTTCGACATCCAGAAACAAGGAGAGAAACGTGCATTGGATCACACACCACCACTCTCCAGGATCAAGTCGTACATGAATACAGTGTTGATAAAACGCTTAGGTGACATAATTATAAGGTTGCAATTAGTGGACAGCCCCTAACTTAAAATAAACATTCTGCCTTTTACAAAAGTTAATGAGAGCCTATTGCAATGCAGTGGTGCATGTCTGTACATTCAATTTCACCCAGTGATTTATTTTCAACATTGAACACATTTTCCTTTGGCCAGATCTTTATCTCATAAAATATTTATCAAAAACAACCTTGTGAAGACCCATCCAGGACTTTTTATTACTTCTTTTAAAGGCTCTATCAGCTAGAATGACTGCTAGATATACATTTAGTCTGAAAACAATCTTCCAGAGAAATGCACTCAATTTCTCGGTTTCAAAAGAAGGACAAAGTGGTACATTAACAGTAAGCATCAAGTCGTACTGTAGTTTAGAGTTATCTATGTGTGGTGAGCTGGCAGACCTTGGGGAAATGCATTTTTGAAATAGCAAATATGTCTTCACAAAGTCAGCATCTACAAAATATGACTTCCATTATAAGAGCTTGTAAAAAGCAGTGAAAAAGCAAAACTGAACATTTTAAAGTTTTCTGCCATAGAAAATAATATTGATTACAGGTATTAATGCTTTGCTCCCCGCATATACCAGATATGACTGCTGGTTAATTTTGAATGATGAACTACTTGTCTCTATTACAATGTTACTATTTCTTTGGCCCTATTACAGATTGAAGTCTTAGTGTATTTAGATTTGACTACATTTAGATTTGACTGCATTCATTGCTAAACAAGAAGATAGATTCGTCACTTTTACCCATATCTAATTTGAGGTTCTTGTGGTTGCAATGACAATGAGAAAACACTAAGGCCTATGTGACAAAAAACTCAAACAACAGAGCAGCTGTCTTGATGGTTTCAGCACCATGGACAAGGTTAGGACTACATTTGCGAATTTGATAATGAACAGCCTGACATATTCAAACTCAAAAGCTTTTCACTTTTTCAGTACCACCCATTTGTGGAGTTTCCATAGGGTGTTTTTCCCACATGTAAATCAAAATGCATGGTCACGGTTAGGAAAACATTTGCAAAATATCAAGCCAATGCAGGTGTTTCACTTGACAGATATAGAGGTTGGGGTTACATCACCCATTTTTGCAATAAATATCAGGTTTAGGTCATTTTAATTAGTTTGTAACTGGTATTATGTAATGTCTTCACTTCTCAATGCATGCATGGGCAATTGATACATTGAATGGCATTGTTTTTTTTTTCATTTCACAGAAAGTGGACAGGATGGAACCATACATGAGATAAAAATCTGCAAACACAAGAAACCACATCTCCTTAATCTGCCTTGTACAAATGAAATAACAGAGCGAAATAACTTCAACATAGAATATCAACATCATGCATCGAGATGCAAGTCAAATTATGGTATAAGAGAGTACATGTCATTTTTTGCTGATGTAGAGAAAAAGCTGAATTTATTTATCCCATAGGTACTGTCCATACTGTTAATACTGTATTTCATTTGATCAAAAGCACTTACCTCATCCACTTTAGTCCTTAGCCGGGAAATACTGGAACTCTCCTAAGGAAAAGACACATACACACACACACCACCTGACTTTACAAGGGGATATTAAATGGTATAATAGTCCGACTCATTCTTGCTGACACTAAGCTATAAAATGCAAGATGTATGTATCACGCATCAACAATTTTCCCTAATTATATCTGGTTATCCCATTTTTCTGAATCAACATTTGCTTCTCACAATCACAGTCATGCTCTGCCTCAAAGCCTTTAACTTGATTGGAGAGAAACAGACTGAATGATGGTATTGCTGAATAAGTAGAATTTGAGTAAAGGGCAGAAATGTCCCATACCACAGAAAGCTGTGGCTACAGAATCCCTGCTGAGCATGCTGCTTTCTCTAATCGTTCTTTCAAAGAAATTATAATCAACATGTCTGCTCATAACTTGCAGATTATTTTTTTATTCAATCAATATTTCCACACTTACCCAGGAAACGCACTCCAAAACAAAAGAAATTTGTGGTTTGGAGGATATTTGTGAGGTGGCAAGTAAAATGAATGAACTGTAATGGATTTTTTTCTGTTGAGTGTTGTGAAATATTTCTCTCTTTGATAAATACAATCAGGGCAAGTTGATAAAAACAGATATTATGCATAAAGATAAAAGGAAATTGAGAGAGAGATAGAGGTGGGCAATGTGCAAAATAATCATGTTAATTCCTTGCACAAATGTAGTAAGTCAGTTCATTTCACTTTATAAAGCCAATTATCTGAACAACGTAAAGAGAACACTGTCCAGAGTTATTGTTGTGAGGATGGGTTTAATGCATTTAACTAAAGGGAAAAAACAGAGGCACATTTTAAGTTTGTTACTATTTGTACAATGCCCACTGAAGCTGTGTGGGCTTTAAAAACAGTAACACTTTTAATAACAGCACAGTATAATAATTCTCCATAACCTTGATGTCTGGATCACAGTTTCAGGTACACATGAATCACTTCAATATCTGTACGGCACCTGTCCTCCGCTTTGGGAGAAATCGCTCTTATGGCAAAACATAACATTGGCTTTGAAATGCATATTTGATATGCATTTGGTTCCTCTGAGCTGGATGTGTAGCGCATGTTAATATATACAAGAAGGGAAAAGTAATCCTGCGACAGCACTTTTAGTGGAGACGCGCCATTACTTCTGATGAAAACCAGGCCATCTGAGCAGCACCATCACAAACCACACAGTGAGACACTGGAAAGTGAAGCGGGGGTGCTTTCATTTGCAGTATTGAATGAGCCTCATCATTAACTCGGATTGAGGGAGGACGCAATCTTTCTTCAGCCGCAAGACCATAAGTCACCTATTACAGGCTCTAATTACAATGGAAATGTGCAGAGACAGGGATCCCTGTGACCGGCCCACTGAGGGCTTATTACTGTAGCTCTGAGTGGAATGTGGCAGACTCCAGCAGCCTGGTCCCAGGAAAAAACTGCTTGTGTGTTCAACCTCATCTTCATTCATCTACAGAGCAAAAAGCAAAAATATCCTCGTTCATATATATCCTCTCCATGTGCACAGACCACAGGGAATGCACACAAACACACACAGACACAGCTTTCCCCGCTTCCCTGTAACACACAAAAATCATAAAAATGTGGGTTGCCCCAAATTTTACCCGCACACCCTCTAAACACTCTCATTGCTCAGGATAACTGCTTATCCTCATTTGCAGGAAAATGACTACAGCAGGTGGAAGACACGTATCCAGCAGCAGCTATACAAATGCTCTCTTCCCCAACTCCTTTTTCAGTCATGCAGTGGTGCTCATGCACACATGTAAAAAAAGCACGCACACAGTTATATTCCTGTAAGTCTGTTCAACATTGTAATTAGAACACCATGCATTCTCTTTACAGAGGGAGATTTACCAGATGGGAGCACGCTTTGTAAATTCACTAAACGCTGAAAAATGTAAGTCTCATCACTTCCTAATTTATCGAAAGAGTCTAGTTTTTCGTAGCAGCTGTATTGTCCCTCTTTCCAGGTGGATACTGTATTTATATAGTGTTTTTCCATGGGTCCATTTTTTACACACATATCAAGTTTAAACAGTTCCCTAAACTCAGCCTCTAGATGATGAAAGAACAGTGAGGAGCACAGTGGCTGTGATGGTGAGTCACAGTTGATGGAAGTCAAGATCCTTCCTCTAAGAAGTCAGTGCCTGTAACCTGATAGTGACCAGAAATAGGCTGATCCATTCTGAGTGCCTCTCTCAGACTGCATCTGTCAATATTGTGAAAATTCACATCCACTTCCTCCCTTTCTCCAATTCATCAAGTACGGATAAGTGAGCCCAAGACACATGTCCACTTCAGATTATGATAAGCCAGTGTGGACACTTGGGTATGATTAAAGAGAATGCTTAATAATTCACCATGACATATAAACAATATACAAGATATAAATAAGGTTGGAATTCTGACGTGGAATTGGAATTTATTTCTGAGTTATGCATAACAGATGGTATAATTTAATGCACATATTACCCAGAACCTTCCCTTTACCCTTTCAAAGGGACTTGCAAAGGACCGGTCCCTGAATTGTTGATTGATGCGTAGAGTTATACTGCCATCTAGTGGAAGGACTGCGTCAATATCCACCAAAGATGTACTGCTCAGTTTTGAGGTCAGAGAGATTTATGGTGGTGACAATAGAAAGGGCTGAACTACTGCCCTTTATCTGAAGCAATAGCTTGCAGGTGATGTGCAGCAAAAAACTGTGGAGAAAACACTGTAAACTATTTTGTTGAAAATAAGCAGAAATTCAGTCTAGGCCCAGTGTTGTTTTATGTGGACTCATAAAACAACACTGATGGTGAAAACGCATAATTTTAAAAAGATAGCATTCATTGTACTTGATATTAATGTGTTGTTGTTAAATTGCTCCAGAACAGTTTTATTTCACACTGGCCTGTCATGGGGATTAATATTTCAAAACACTGACCATGAAGTTTGACTAAAATTCAAGTTCCACTGAAATTCTTTTTTTTTCTAAAAACATTTTTAAAATGTTCTCTACTTCATACAAAAGTAGTAAAACAGATCAGTTATTTCCCCTCAAAATATCCAAAGACATGTCAAAACACACCATAATACACAATTCAAGTAATTCACTCATGCCAAAGTAACACAAACCTTGTTGCTGCAAAATCTAAGACCAGAGCTGTGAAATGCATACAGATAAACGATATAAGACACTTAATGAACTGCACATATAGCAATATTCTTCAATGGAGTACATTCATAGACAGCGTTCTTGTAGTCTCAGCAAAACCAATAAAAACAATGAATACATAACTATTATGCTCAATAGTTTTCTTACGCCATGAAAATGGCTATGTCATCATATTATTGTATAAAAAGATTCTGTGCACATAATGGAGTGTCATACTTGAACTAAACAATAGCAAATATTATGACCTTTGTGCCATCAGCCCTTACCATTAAGGCATTTTCATGTATCCACAAAATAGGTTTTAAGTAGGAATTAAGGACAGGAGGGAAAAGATATGGGTTGGCAAAAACTATTATCCAGAGGTTCTCTTTTTCTGCTACATTTAACGTATAAAGATATCGGCTGGGCGCATTCTGCACACCAACTGACCCACAGCAAAGACCCATTTTCCATGAAGGAGCAGAGTGGTAGAACACATTTCCTGACAGAGCCTTCAGTCACTGAACAGTGACAGAGTGCTCTGCTAAGTACATGTCACCACTACATTATCAAATTGCACATGGAGCACAGGTGGGCGCTGTTAATAGCATGCCCTACACAAAAAAAATCCTTAGGTATAAAATGAGAGTGGGATGGATGGGAGTGTCAAAGAGGACAGAACCTATGGTGAATGGCATGTGATTTCTGGAAAAAAAAAAGCCACACAGAAAATGTGACCAAGGTTACAACTGGTAGATTCTTAAGTGTTGCCATCTTCTATTAGGCCCACCATCATTAAGGAAAATAATTGGATCAACAAGCTGGAGGTAGGAGAAGCATTTGATGAGAGGAGTGGGACTATATACACTGTAGAAAACAATTGCTGCTCCTAACTGTCTTTCCCACCTTTAATTAACCTAATTTAAGATTTAGATAAGAATGCCAGAGCAGACCTTTTACAACCATCTACAAATAACAGTAGCTACAAAACAAAAACATTCATGGTTTTCCACAGTAACAAGTTGAGTAATGTGGCAACACATCGCCCAGCAAATCTATGGCTGTGCATTTAGTGACTCTTAGCAGAAGTGACAGACCAGTCCCTGCCATTTGTCCTCTTTCGTCAGCCTTACAGCTCGTCGTGTTTCTGTTTGGGCCACTTCCGATGGTTTTGGACATATTCAGCTGCCTGGAGGACAATGCGCATAAACTCCACCACATCAAAGGAGTAGTTGGTGAATTTGGGATGTTCCCCCAGTGTGGGATGGTGACCCTGTCAGAGAGAGGGGAGAAAACTCTTTAATTTGCTCAAGAATGTTTATTTCATCCCTGAATACATAATTTCTTCTGATATTTTATGAGGATTCCCATGCTCCTGTTGACAGCTAAATGTAAAATACTGCATAGGTTTTGAGATCTGTAGAAATGGAGATGCTGTGAGGACACAGCGGGTCATTAAAAATACCAGCGGGTGTTAAGATGCTAGGATGCAAGAGGAGCGTGAATGTACAGGTGGTTATACAGCATGTAAAAGTACTATACACTGTAGATGGTTACCAGGAGTTGATTGATTGCATATAGATAAAGGAACAGCTGAGTATTCACAGTAAGGGTGCAGGTAAGAATATATTGTGTATATAGTATAATATGTGTATACATATTTATTAAGGTGTAATGTAATGTAAAAACATGGGAAAGCATGCTTGACTGTGTCCATAAACACATGTGTACACAAACGCAGGTTAGTTCATATTAGTGTAAATGCACTGGGGGGCTTCAGAGGGGAGATGTCCAGTGTGCAATGTCGGCTCTCCACACCTTGTCCTGAGGAACCACTTTGTCCCTTTTCTGCCAAGTCACGTAATGTATTCCCCGCAGCCGAGCCAGATCTCGATAGCAGCTTTCATCCTGACAGTTATATCTGTGGAAAACAGGGCCAGACACTTTATCTTCCATTCTCAGCTGCGAGTGGCTCAGTGCCCATAATGTCCTGGCGTGATGAATGCCTCTTTAATTACACAGTATTTCACTGTCACGGCACCATGCCAAAGTAGATCTCACAGTGATACAGAGATGCACACCAAACAAGGGAACACAGAGAGAGGTTCCCCTGTGGGGTGTCAACACTGAGGGGCAGACGGACAGATGGACAGGCTCATGTCACTTACAGTCAGAAGTCATAAGTGACACAAGCCTGCCAAAGATTGATGGAGTGCTAGAGAGACATGTTTGGGTAGACGAGACAGACAGACGTGTCCACATCCACGTACAGTTCGAAGATGACGGCCCAATCAGGCAGGAAGAGGAGGTGGGTAAGCCCCGCCCCATGCATTCCAATGAAGATGTCTGAGTTGTGGGTGATCCTGATCTGATCCAAGAAGGGGATGTCCCTAATGATAAAAACACCCAGAAGCATAAGTTCCCTCTGTCCAGTTTAGCTGTCAGCATTATCATTGTTGCTACCAGGAAGCCAGGAGCACAGTCACATTTATTTGCAATTACTGGCCTTTCTATCATTTGGAATTCTCACTTACTTGTACTTGTAGTCCACCATGTTCACCTCAAATAACGGCACTGTTTTCAATGCATTTATAAGCTGTAAAACAGTGGGGTAAATTTTTTTTTTTATCGACAGTTCAAATATTAGCTGTTTACAATATAACTCAAATGACAATGATATAATTGCACATTCTGGCTGGTAATATAATAGCGATAAACTGACAGGTTTGAAAGCATGACACCAAAGCACTCACCTCCTGCTGATTTAAAATCCTGCGATACTCCGTGCTTCGCGCAAGTAATGTGACACGAATTTTCCCCTCCTGTATTGAGGGCAGGAATCCACAGATAAGCACGATTACTGATTAGTCTCAATCTGAATCTGAAATACTGCTTCTGGAGAGGGGGACCATACAATTTCTGACATTCTATACAGGACACAAATGTCCAGAGGCAGTCTTCCATTTTACGATATACACCTCAAATGCATTACTTGTCAAGACATTAAAATAGTCTTTAAATACAGAGTTTAGGAACATTAAAAGACACGCTTCTTGAGAAGCAAACAAAAACAGATGCAAAATTTTTATTTCAAATATCCAGATTTCTTTAGATAAACCATAACATGTTGCACCCTGTTGTGATGATGAAAAATGTGCTTCCTAGTGATTTGCATAGCCAGATTTTTTGAAGTGCTACTTTGAGCCATCTTTCAACCAGCATTTTTTACCTCTTCAGTTTTCTTTTACAACTGATTCTCTCACAACAAAGCCGGCACACAACTCACAACCTCAGTGAAAAAGTGAGTCTTAACAAATCACAAATAAGCAAAGATATAATGTGCTATCAGTAGCTTACTGATATTTTTGTTATTTTAACATATGATCTTATCAAATGAACCAATGAACCAGTGTTTTTCTATGAAGGGCAAAATCTTTTGATGTACAGTATTCATGCAAGTCAATGAATGGTAGCACATATGATGCTCAATCAATGGTACAATGAAGCCTCACAATCTCATCATTATTAATAATGTATAGGAATAATTAATAATTAATAATTCATAGGAATAGTGAGGTAGTTTATCATCTTATAACCCATGATGCTATTGTTACAGATAATATCCCTACAACATAGGTGAATGTTGAAGATTTATTTTAAAAAATGAAGTAGAACCAACATCTAACTCAGAAAAATACTGAGAAAACATAAAAAAGTCCTTTTAGTGGAAATGGGAAGTCCACTTGTTGATGCATTTCCAGCCCAAGACTCAAGTTCTATGCTCCTGCAAAGCAACTACGTGCACACTCTCAATTGCAAGCTGAAGCAAACATTTATACAACAGTGCCACCTAGTGAGGAATTTTTTTTTTCCAAGTACTCGGGTGAATACAGCACTGTTGGTTTGAAATGAATTCTGCTTTCTTTTACCATTGAGAATACTTGGACTGCCTCACCAGCAGTGAAAGCTACATGGACTAAACCACACAACTGGCTGGCATTGGACAGTAACACAACTCAGGTGCTGAGACAGAATGCCTGTTGCAGCAGTCTACACCAACCACAAATCACAAGGCATCTATATTATGACTGCACAAAAACAGCTGACAAAGCATTTTCTGGCATATTACCTCTTGATGAGCAAAATAAAAACACAATTTACAGTAAAAAAAAAATAAATAACATTGATTCTCCATTAAGGGAATCTCATCATAATGAGTACTGCTCAAGGAAAGAGCAAATAAATCTGAGTGAGCTCATGTGGTAAAAACTGTGGTGAAATGAAGGAGAGAAGAGAGAGATGAGTGCCAGGTAGGCCCAGAAATCTGCAGTGAAGCATTAATAACTGGAACATGGCCTTTTGGAAAACAGCTGTTAACCATTTTACAGGGTGCTGTGAACACACACAGAACTCTGCTGATGATTACCACCTTTCAATATGCATATGGGAATGTGAGAACTATCTGTGTATTTGTTTATGAAGGGGGCTGGGGGTGGGGAAGAGGGGCTACAGAGGTTTAGGATTTAGAATGTTGAAGGTTAGGGAAGGACACCTACCTTCAGTCCATTTTGTGGAATCTGTAGTCGATGTAGAACATGCTGTGAGAATGCTCTGAACATCCCGTCACTTTGGCAGTCAGAAATCTGTGATTCACAAACATTAAGCATATATTATTGTCTTTTTTCCACTTTTGCTCTCTCTCTCTCTCTCTCTCTCTCACACACACACACACACACACACACACACACACTAAAGCGAGATGTGTGACTCACTTGCATGAGACATCTGTTATTGCCTTCTTTCCCTTTATCTCTCTCCTGCTCTCTCACTCACTCATTGCCTCTCTCTGTTCATTATTGTCTTTCTTTTTTTCTCTCGAACATGTACACACACATACACAAATTCATATATACACCTAATAATAACTGCAGCTGTATAAAATCTACCTTTATGCACACAATCTGCACATTCTAAAGCATCAGATATCAAGGTAACAATATTCACACCTTAAGGTGATTGTAACTGGATACAACCAGGTCATAGGAAAGGCTCCAAAACTAACATGAAGGAATATTGTTAATGTCTGCGCATCAGGTTAACAAGAAGCCGGGGGATTCTAAAATACAGAAATACTGACAGAAGACCCTGTTTGAAAATCATGGGGGTTGACGAATCTCAGTACTTTAGGTAGGTGTTAAGTTTGATTCCCACATAGGGGAACGCCCCTCCAACCTAGAGCATGACATTTAAACAGAATCATTTAAGAAAATATCCAGCTGGTTAGCTGAATGATATGTGGTGATGTAAGCTGTGTAAGTCATCATGGAAAAAGGCACCTGCAAGCAAAAAAATAAAAATGGTAGTCATTCTGAGGGAGAGATACTTACTAATGGTGTATTGTAAAACAGCCCATACCTCATTCGAGGAAGTAATGAGAAAAAAGTGTCTTTGAAGCACACCTGTTTGAAGCAGATACACAATATCAAAATGACTAAAGAGAAAAAGTGGCCATAAAATCAAACAGTATAAGTCAAATGAGAAATCTACACTACTGTCCTCACCCTTTTAGAGTCATAGGTTTTAAGGTGAATGATGTCATGATCAGAAAAGGCTCTCCATGTCTCACTGAACAGATCTCCATATCCATATAAACTCTGCAGCGAAAAAGACAAGACAAGCAAGTGTAGCTTTAGTGGACAGAGATTTGATTCACTGCAGTAGAGACTCCCTGCATCTCTGAATGAATAGAACAGAAAGATTATTGCTCATTAAGGTTTGCAGAAAATTTCAGACCTCTGTGATAAACAATACAACTAAAAACATATACATAACACAATCTCCACTTGGTACCTCTTGTTGACCAGCAGCATGCTTTGTAATATCCCTTCATATATTGTATAGCCAAGTGACAAACACCTGTCTGTATTTAATCCATTAAGTAACGATTTGATCTCGGGATAAATATATTTTGTGGAACTGTATGTTAAGATCATTCAGAACATTAATTCAGAATCCAGAGTTTACCTTACAGTTGTACAGAACAAAGTGTGCTTAGTGTGTTCTGATTGTATTTCAGCATTTCCTCAGCATTTCCTCCTATTCAGAACACTTGTCACGAAAATAAGTAAAAAATCTCTTCAAAGCTTGTGACAAAAATGCAACTTCATTTAAAAAGTCATGATTTTGCCAGGACTGCCCCACTGAGCATGTGCAGTCCCATTGTTTGTCAGATGAAAGGTACTTCCATTTCCCCTCTTTCTCTCCCTCTCTTTCTTTGCCTTCTTCCTACGCCTCCACAAACAGAAGGGGGGAACAATGGGCAGGATAACGTTTCTCATGAATCATGTTGTTTTTCCCTCGCTCTCCTCCCAGCAATCTGCACTTGCTGCTTCAGCTGCATTTGTGGAACACTTGTTCAGTAGATATATGAGCTACAGCGACTAGCTACAGACAAAACAGTAATAAGCCATGAGACTATGCGTCTCATTATTGAAAGTTAGCAATTGAACTGTAATAAGTAACTTTCAATAATGAGACACATAGTCTCATTGCATATTACTGTTTGCTCTGTAGCGACTATGTCATATGCTTGTTTCATGGAAAACAATCTTCATAACTGTTGCTGCAGTTAGGACTTTAGTTTCATTGGGAGAAAACATATGTTCCTGCAAAGAATTTACTCTTACAAGTCACTGATACTGAATTCTGACATCTGCTGTTGGCAGGACAATACCCAGAATGCAATCTCACATTGACGTACTGCACAATGAAAGAATACCCACAGTGTCCCACATAACAATGTTGACGTCTCTGCTGAAGGAGTTGTTGAGGTGTTGCGAGATGTAGAGGTTCACAAAGTCACAGAAGTGATGGTACATGTTCACCCCTGCAAACATGACAACCACAGACCTTGTTTCAATATTCCAGAGAAAGTCATTTTATTCACAGAACAACACACAACTAAAAATGTTCTTTACCTGCATCTAGTTTCATGAAGATTGTGGGTCTCTCTATGATGATGTCACATCTGCCATCCTCTATTGGGTGGAAGTCAAGCTGTGTGTACATCTGTAGCTCAGCAAACCTTTGTTAAAAATTAAAAAGTAACTATTACACAGTTTACAACTGGAAATATAGATCACACACACCAGCGCATACACACACATATACATACATATAAGATGGCGGCGCACAGTAGTGTCAGTATGGTGTAAGGTTTGGTGTGCTGCTATTATTATTATCACCATCACTCCACATCAGGGCATTATTACCCCATACCAGGCCATTGCTGCAATTTGAGACTGATAAACTTTGCACTCTGCACTTTAACACTGAAATTTCACAGAACAATGGCTGGTTCTCATTGAACAATTTTGCTGCTATGACTACTACTGTCTGTTTATCTTTCAGATTTTTTAAAATCTTATTCCTTTCCTCACACTCTGCTCACTTTGTACTCATATTTATATATTTATTTACCTATTTTATCTTTAATGGTGTGTTATTGTGTGCTGCTTCTTTGATTTTATTATTGCTTCTTCCTGATTTTATTATTATTATTGCTATTATTGAACCGGGACCTGAGTACCTCATTTTGTTCCCTGTCATGTACAACATGTCCTGGAATGATAATAAAACATCCTTTATCCTTATCCCTGTCCTTATACTTACATACATCAGTAGATGTGGATTTCCATATGATCAAACTGTGAAGGTTGCATTTGATGTGGTTATACTGATACTTTTGTGTGTGTGTGTGTGTGTGTGTGTGTACATATACTGTATATATATATATATATATATATATATATATATATATATATATATATATATACAGTATGTCGAAATGATTCCACTTCTGGATAATGGCCCCAACGGTGCTCACTGGAACGTTCAGAAGTTTAGAAATACGTCTGTAACCAGTGCCATCAGTATGTTTTGCAACAATAAGGTTGCGAAGGTCTTGAGAGAGCTCTTTGCTTCTACCCATCACAAGATGCTTCTTGTGTGACACCTTGGTAATGAGAAACCTTTTTATAGGCCATCAATTAGGACTAAACCAGCTGATATTAATTTGCACTGATAGGGGTCAGGATTGCTTTCTAAATACTGACAGATTTCAGCTGGTTTCTTGGCTTTCCATGCCTGTTTCCACCTCCTTTTCTTCATGTGTTCAATACTTATTCCCTGTGTCATTTCACTTTATTACACATAACTTAACTTATGGACATATATGTCTTGATTTCTTGTATGTGTGGATTACTTGGGCTGTTACCGACATCTGGTGAAAATTTCATGTCAATAGCCCCATCAGAAATATATTTACTGAGAAAAATGTTGACGCGTTCAAAACTTATTTTCCCCGCTGTATTTGAATACAGTGTCATTGTCAGGCGTCCGAATACTTTTGTCCATATAGTGTGTGTGTGTGTGTGTGTATATATATATATATATATATATATATATATATATATATATATATATACATGCAGGCAGTATCAGTGCAAAACAGAGAATCACTGTGCTTTTGAGTGTCAGTGTTACTAACTGTCAGCGTGATACTGAGTGAGTGTCACAGTGTTGTTGAGTGTCAGTGTGTAACTGAATGTCAGTCAGTGTTGGGAGTGTCATTAGAAAACTGAATGTGTGTCAGTGTGTTAATGAGCGAGTGTAATGTTCCTGTAAATGAATGGCAGTTGTACACTGAATGAGTGCGTGGCAGTGTGCCTGGGGGGGGACTCACCAGGACTGGAGTGGGCTCTTGTGCTGCCCTTCTGCCTGCAGAGCTCTAGAGTTCAGACTGCAGTGTCCTCCAATCTCCCCTGCCTGGAGGAAGTCCTCCTTATATCTGAATGGAGAAGTAATACCAGTGAGAGCATTCCAGGGACATAAAATAAAATGAGAAAATATGAAATGGCTACTATTACCACTATTATTATTAGCAGCAGTAGTAGCAGTATTAGTAGTAGTATAAGAAGTAGTAGTAGTAAAAAAGAAGGAAAAAATATATGATTTCTTCAACTTTAACAATTTCAGTTACACACAGATGTTGCAACTGTGACAGTTTTTAATCCATGACAGCAGATACACCACCCAACAGCCACTTTCCTCTTTTAGAGAGGAGCATGCTGGGAGCCAGGAAGGGAGCCACTCTGACCTCTCATGCCCTCTCCGGGGGTTTCTCAGGTCCAAGTACAGGTTTGTGGCCCTGCAGAAGCGTGTGTGGCTGGTGCAGACCAGAGAGGAATCACCCTGGGAACAAAACAAAGAGCCCTGTCTTAAGAGGGTGACCTTAAAGAAACCTGTCAAAGGGGATTCAATCTCCAGAAACAACCCTCTACTTAAGCTCTCTGGAGTACGAACAGCAGCTTTTGACTGAAAAGGGCAAACTACCGAACAAAAAAAGCATGCTGTTCCGAGCACTCACTTTTCCATGGTGCAGTGAACTGATTCATAACTCATAGCCACATATTAATCATCTGTTATTAAAATCTATTCTAATACATCACAGAAATTCAATCAATATCTTGTCTATAAAAAGCAATGAGAGTCTCAGTTATGAATACTGATTAGTTAATACAGTCTTAAGATCCTCTGGAGACAATATTGAATATTGTGAATACTCATTTGAATGTACATCATATTTGCACAAAACAATGCAATATTTCTACCTTTTTGAACAAAAGAAGCGTATTTGACCACCTGCACAGAATAAGAGAAATGGTAGTCATGCTCACGGGCTTTGAGGGATTGCAGAGTGTTTTCATTTCATCCAGGCGCTCTCTCACGTAGCCGAAGTCTGCCTGTTTCCAGAACACATCTTGAGCAGCCTGAACTGAGCTGGCCCTGGGTGAAAGTAGGGACCAGGATTAGTCCATATGCTCAGTGCCCATTCTTTCCAAAGTCAAGCGCACTACTGTTACACTTCAGCATACTGAATCAATTATCTTTTTTATAACACAGGATAAAATGTTTAGTGCATGAGAAAACATCATCTGGTCACATACAACAACATCTTCGACCAGTTGCCAGAAACATCTGAAAAATCTGACCCTGAGCTGATCAGTAATCCTAATACGTAACGCTCACACCTAAGGTGACAACGCTAATAGTTTTATCTGGGAAAATACCCTGGGATCTACCAATGTTATCATCATTTTGGACATCTGTTTTGGAGAGGGGTGAGGACGCACCATCCTGGGTCCACTCTGGAGCAGGTGGGATAGCCAAACCTGGCCTCTGGCGAACAGTGCTTCTCATACCCCCAGCAGGCCTTCCCATCCCAAAGAGTGTCCTATCAAAGGAAGTACAAGCTGGGAAATATGGCCGAGAGACTCGCCAAGACATGTCTGCTACATTAGTAGGGCTAATTACAGCTCAAGAACCCAAATCATCACACAAAATCCAGAGCGACATCAACAATAACATACTAAAACACTCATGCACCGGCTGGTCAGATCTCCAGGGCTTGTACTTTTAATACAACAAAGTTCTATTGTAATATTACGGGGAAAAAAAAAACAACCAAAAACAGCACACTCTGAACAATCACACATCCATAAAAGTTTTTCTTCAGCTGAAAAGAAAAGCACGTTTCTTACTCTGAACGGACACAGGGGATCCTCTCGGCACAGCTTGGCAACTTTCCTATTGTTGCTCAGAAAGTAAGGGATGTGCTCCTCTGGCAGTGAGAAGCTGCTGTAGTTCAGCCGTGGTTTGTGGCTTCTGTTGTCGGTGAAAGAACGGTCTTCCCTCTCCGTGCTGACCACAGTGTAAGCAAAGACCATGCCCAGCGCTACCAGCAACAGCATAGTCAGTCAGGGAGCACATAGGATGGTCGTACTGGTTGGCAACACACCCAAAGCCCTGCAGAAACAGGCAGACACGCACACAGACTTTAAAGTGGGCATGGGAAGGAGCCAGTATAGAATTAGTGTGCTGCGTGGGAACCTTCCTATGGCGGATCTCTGCTCTGTGAGTGAGGTCCTGTTGCAGGAAATATTAGTGGTCTCTTTCCTACCATTGTTTTGGCAATCAGGGTTCGGGTAGGGGAAATTTCATACTGACATCAGAAACAAGCGCTTGTTCTGTTATTGCAGTCAATGTACAAGCAACAGGCGAACATGAAACGCAGACGTGAAATCTGAGACAGCCGTGCTGTCTGAAGTGCATACCGCAGACTAAATTCCCATGCTATTAGCTATGTGTGATAATATGCTGCCTGTGCTCATGACGTGATGACCGACTCAGCACAATGCGAAAAGCACCAGTTTAGAGTGAACTTTTTTACAAAGTATAGAGGTGGGAACGATGCAAAGTTTAGAGGCACTCATATTAAATGACAAATGTACTTAGATTGATTTTAAAATATATGGCTACAAACTGTTCAAATTCTTTTTCTCCCTTGGGAAAAATCCGATCTTGCTGATCGCTGTGCACAATACCCTGTGTTGTACCCAACGCTGTAAGTACAAATAAAATGCACCGCATTGCTCTTATGCCTGCATACACAAATGGATCGTCTATTTGTAGCCTATTACCTTAAATGCAACCTGACACTCAAATTTAAGTCAGAAGCTCTTAATTCCTTCCCCTCAGGCCACTGGTTAGCTGAACTATTTAACCGTTGAGTTACGCGTGTAGCATGCACTGTTTCAAAGTATATTTCTTTTTTCCACCACTACTGTCTCACAAATATCCCTCAATTTCCAGTTCATTCGTAGTTGACTAGGTAGTCACAAACACGCACATGTACTATCACTAGTCTGTTGTCACGTCCAGCGTCTTATGTAATACAAAAACGTTAGCTGGCAGCGCACCAGAGTGATGCACTATTGGCAAAATAAGATACATCAAAAAGTGTTTAAAAATACCTTGGTGCAATGTTTTTTTTTATTATCGTTACATCGCAAATCGTACCGCAGTCTAGTCTATTCATTCCGTAGATACAGCGTAGCCTAGTACTGTATGTCAGATCACATCAGTATACTCCGAGTACGCCAAATACGACGCTTGCACACCCACAGACACGTAATTGACAAAGGCAAACTGATAACATTTGAAAGATACCTTTTCACGTGTGAAAAACGTAAATGTGTTTGTAAATCTCACTTACCTCGGAGAAACTACATGTAAATGGAAGTACGGAGACCCAGTCGCCATAACACCGGAAATTATACGCCGGCATGCGATATATTATTAGGCACCAGGTGGAGCTGCGGATACAACTAACACACCGGCCCATGTTTCCAAATATGGATAAATGGGTAAAACGACACACCAAGACAAAAAAGGAGAAATATGAGGAAAATACGAGGAAAAAATAGTTGTAATGTTTGTTGTTCGTGTAATCGATATTTTATTTTCCTTATCCCATTTAGTCTCATAAATTTATATTTACATTCATTTACAATTGGTAAAGATGCCACTATCAAAACCCATGTCTTCACGTTTCCATTTGCTTCTTAAATCATCTGTTACACTGTGCTACAAGATTCAGACATCGACGTAAAACAAATGTAGATGATCAGTGTAATCAAATGCATTTCAAACAGAGCAGAAAGATACATTTAATGGTACCCTATATTTTAAGTATGTTCAATATGAGCTTTGTTTCCAGAAATAATTACATAATGAGGAAATAACAGTTTTGTGAAAACTACAATGTATTTTTCATCCTCCTATATGCTTACTGAAACTGAAATCAATGTAGTCATACATTTTCTTAAACAGTAACCCATCAAGTCAAATCATTCTTTTAGTTTGGGGAGAAAAAAAATGACACCGCAACCTTTGTCTCTCACAACTGGGTTAGGTGCTCTGGAGATTCCGGAACATTCGCGTAACACTTCATATGTAAACCTGGTCCCACTCCTTCAATATATTAGGTCTATCTTTTCATTTATATAAATACTAACCGCACAATAAGAAATTTCAATATGTGAGGAATCTCAGGCTTTTCACTTCAGAAAATGTTGTGTAGTGATCAGACATAACAGACTTAAACATTCAAGTCAATGAAACCAACCCCATACCCGATTAACTATGTCGAATTTGTAATATAAAATAGTTTGCCTTCAATTACTTGAGCTAGAGAATTTATAATAAAAAAGGTAAATGATGTCTAAAAAACAAACCACAACCAAATGATGAAAGACCCCACATATTTACGACCTTCACAGATCAGTGTTTAAATGTAGCGAATAACATTTTTTTCCAGTAACTTCACATCACATCGTTTTGTCCTAACATTGTTTCCCCATAAATGATACATCATTTCATGGCTACCTAAATTTAAAAGAAGAAAACCTTTGGACTTTGAAGTGAAATCGCTTTTCCTTTCATACTGTGGAAAATTTTGAAAAGTTACAAAAAAAAGGGGCAGAAATAACATCCCTCTTGTAGAAACAAGAACCAGACAGTCTTAACCATCCTCTTACAGCACATGCAACAGGGACTTTTACTGATTTTCAGCGGTGGGAAGCGGTCTGCTTGACCCTGGGATTTATTTCTGGTTTTTCAGCAGCTCATCAATCTGGGTTTTGTACATGTTCTTCACATCTTCCAGGTCCAGTCTCAACTCTTCAGCCTCCTCCGCCTTTTCCCCGTACATCTGCAGAATGGTGTTGTGCCTCTGCTCCAGCTCCTAAAATAAACCAAATATTGAGACCAACTCAGTGTCGTTCCATTCAACCCCTGAAACACATCAACACCCACTTACTGCTCCAGTTCCTGAGCAAAACATGGGCATTCGGTGTGCCAGCGCGGCGGATGTATAACACATTAATATTGACAGCCGCGTAAAGTGTTATTCTGTGCCAGCTAATACAGGAGACATATAAATCAACTGTGACATGCAGCTGTTCAGCGTTCATACTGTCAGCAGTTCAGCAATTTGACTAGCTCCAGCATTCCTGCTAGCTGGTGAGGTTATAATGGACCAGGTGTGTTTGACGTGGGTTGGGACTGCTCCCCTCTCTCAGCCGTCTTCCTCTCTTTGCTAATGAAGAGAATGGTGTCTTATCACCTGCTCTGTGTTTGCTTAGCTCAGGGACGTGCGGTTTTTTTTTTCAGTTTTGGTTTGTGTGATGGGGCCAGCTTTGGCCTGCAGTGGCTAGAAATTTGCTAATAAACTGAACTTGTACATAGAGAGCCATAGGTTCTATTCTTGGCTCAGGCACTGTTTATACATTCAAGCACTGCACCTTGCCTGAATTCAGAAATGGACAAAAAACTTTATGTGACACACCCTGGACAAGGACAACGACCAAGCAAAAAACTAAAGCAATGTAATGTGATGAAGCTGAGGTTATTTTGGGATGACTAATGGAAATGACAGGCAGACTAGCTTCCTTAATCCTTGTTTAGTTATTTTGCATCCTCTTCGGTTTGCTTTCGTTTCTTCCTTTTCCTTTTGAGTATTGACATTTTACATCCTGGTTTGGTGAACTGAATGTGGAAATGTCTACCCTCAAAACAATGTTTTAAATAATGTATTCTCATTAAGGTTACCGAATATGTCCTGGATGTTCACCAACTGTCTAGGATATTACATCCAGCAGGTGAACTGGGCCGTTATACAAAAATTGGTCACTCCGACCTGCACTGCAAATTCTGAACCTTCATCCATGAAAAGGAATGGAAAACTTAGTGCAGACAGCAGCAGCAGACAAACATGAGAACAAATGCTTTTTAGTTCAAGTTTCAAGCACTACCCACCATTACAATCTAATACAAATGATGTAATTCATGAACCAGATGCACACATAGTCTAAACTCATTCAGTTCAGTGTTCAGCAAATACTGAGCAACTGATTCCAGTGGTAATATATGAATATCATTATTGGCTTAACAGCCAATTGAGACACGATGGCGTCATAGCGTGTGTAAGGGTGAGAGCCCTCACCTTGAGCTGCACACGTAGTTTAGGGATCTCCTTCACTTTCTCCTCCATCTCATCGTTCTGATTGGTCAGCTTCACCAGCTCCTCTGCCATAATGGCGCGTGTTTTTTCCAAGCTGGAGATCTCAATCTGAGAAGAAACAACATGGGCTCTTAGAAAACACTGGAAATTTTCCACTGGCTAAGCCAAGAACAAAAAAAAAAACACAAAGACCAAGTGCCAGGCCTTATTATAGCAATGTTCATTTTAAAAATGGACACGACAATGAATGTGAGCCTGGCAACAATCAAAACTCCTTTACACCTAACTGGGTCTTTTCAACAACTGTTATTTCATGGACTCTGTTCCAGGTGGCAAAGACCCAGGGGTTTAACTGCCTGGAAGCAGTGTTTCCACAGGCCTACCTGCAGCTGAGCGATCTCGCCCTCTCGGAGTTTCAGCTGGGACTGCAGGTTCTCGATGACGCTGGAGCCGCCCGCCAGACGAGCCATCTCGTACAGATTGCTCCCACTCACAGACAAGGTCATCGTGCCAAAGGAGTGATCCAGAGAATCCTCCTGCTAAGAAAGGATGTTGTTTAACGTTGCAGAATCCGAAGTGCTAAATAGGACACAATCCCCAATAAACTACAAATACTTCACCAAAAATAAGAAACTCTCTGGATGTTATTTACATTACACTTACATTTATTCACTTTGCAGACACTTTTATCCAAAGCAATTTACAAGTGAAGCAGAGTACAACACAAGTGTCAACAACCATATGTCAACAACCATAACAATAATTTACTCTCACAGGAACATATTTTGTAATTGTTTCTGAGAAAATGTCCTATGGGTCCATCAGTAAATAAGCACTGAATAACAGGGTTGCACTGAACCCTGAGCTTGGGGTGAGAGGCAATTACAGGAAAGGACAGTGGGCCATTTACACAAGCCACGTGGACTGACCTGCGAGAGGAGAGAGGACTGTAGGCCTGCCATGTCACCCCCGCTGACAGAGCTGGAGCGGGACAGGGAGGGGGTGGAGGAGGCTGGGGGCTCCGAAATTGAGTGGGCTAAGGCTTTTCTCTCCTGAGTAAAACACAAAAAAAAAACTCATTTCAGCAAGAAACCTACAGTATGAGAGAACCACAACAGAGCAGCGACACATACCAAAACTAGTTTTGTAGAATAACTGGAGTAATACTGAATGGTACATAATCATTCTACCTTTTCTTTCAGCGCCTCTTGTGCCAGATAGCATTTCTTCTTTTCTTGTTCCACCTTCATTCTCTCCATCTCCAGCTGATTGGTCAGAAGCAACTGGAACAAAAGAGATGGGGAGGGGCCTGTCACAAGGAGGCACGCACAGTGGACAGTTCTATAGGGATGGGGGAGAACGGGGATAAGTGCTAGGGGAGAGAGGTGGCATACCTTGTCCTTTCGAGCCTCCTCTAGTGTTCGACTGTGCTCTACCCTCAGGTTCTCCAGCTCCACATGTTCCCTAAGGAATGAGAATATCTGCTGAGTAAAGGAATTATTACACTGATGTATATGAACACACAGAGGTCTGAGTTGACTAATCTGCACTATCCATTCTGGTTTTGACTCCAACTCAGATCTGGATTACATGTCCATAGTCCTTCTTCTGGTATCAGTTAAAACTCACCCATCATTCTTGCAGTACGCAACTGATTTCAATGAAACCACTGATGAATATTTTTATAGATCCCATGGACTGAGCCAACAGCTAGTTACCCCCCCTTCAAAATTCAGATTAGAACTGTTCACCTACCTGCTGCTTTCATCTTCCAGCTTCTCCCGCTTAGACTTCTCTGCATCCAGTTGACCCTGAAGACGGCCCTTCTCCTGCCTTAACAGAGAATTCTGGGACTCCAGAGATGCCAACTGGGCTTTGATGGCTAAGAGCTCTTCAGCTGCAGAGCGTTCCTTCTCCACGGCAACAGCCAGCTGAGCCTGGGCGTCCACTACACCATAGGTGCAAGGTTTTGGGAAGGAGAGCAAAGCAGTCAGCAGGCTTGATCCAGAAGGCACACAGGATATTAACACAATTAAATGTTGATGGTTATTCCCACACATACTCCACGGTAAAATTTTGAGAAGAAGTAAAAAGTTCCCTAATCAAGGCTTTTTCTTCCTTGCAAACCTCCCATTGTAATTAAAGTTCCGTTCCTGTCCTCACCAAGTCGGTCAGAGATGTTCTTCTCTAGCTTCTCCCATGATGCTGTCTGGCCCGCCAGTGTGGCCTGTAGGTTCTCTATCTGTCTCAGAAGAGGCCGTGTTGCTGAGGTTACACTCTGACTGAGCTCCTGGTTGCGAGTCTCGGCTCCCTGCAGTCTCTGGATGTGACAGAGACAGAGAGTCAACGTGAGGTTGCTGGAGATGATGCTACTGACTGTGCAATGCACCGCCACTGTACGCAGACGTGTGAAGTTTAATTGTTACCTGCTGAAGTTCGCCGATCTCTTCTCGCAGATAGTCCTCTTTCCGGGCTTGCTGCTGCTCAGCTCGCTGGAGAGCCACCCTCAGGTCTGCAACCTACAGAAAAGGAGAGACACATAGAGGAGGAGAGAGATAGAGAGACAGAGACAGACAAAGGGAGAGAGACAGAGAGAGAGGCAGTCAGCAAACTGATCCAGAAAAAAACTTGAGAGAAACCACTTGTACACTCCTACTCCAATTCAACAAGAGTTAAACTGTCTCAATATTCTAGTGATTAGACTGTAACAGAACAGGAATGGAGGTCAGCTAGTTTCAGTACTCAGATCGTATCAGACAATACCAGTGTTGTGACGATACATAACCATGTGAGTATTATGATGGAGTAAGCCAGTACTGTAACAGTATTAGACAGTGAAGTCTCACTTGGTTGACCAGTGCCTCCTGCTGCATGCGTGACTCCTCCTGGGCCTTCTCCAGGGCCATGCTCAGCTGCTCCTTGGCCTGAATCTCCCGGCTCAGTGCTGCCTCCTGGGCCTCGCTGTCCTTTGTGGCGTTGGCCCTGTGCAGCTCTGCCAGCTCCCTGGATAACCACCAAACAAAGACATCAATGTACCTGGGCTGACGTCTGCACAAGGAAAGGTAACACTGATACCACCAACAGAGCTGACAAAAATGCTGGGAGTATCCCGCGCGTTTATCCTGAGGGAGTGCTTTACTGATCAAGTAACTTACTGCTGTGGAGCCCTCTGACATGAAACTTTGGTAAAAAAAGGCTTGAATATACCGTGCAAGACACCATTCATTAATAAAGTCATGAAATCCTCCCCTATCTGCATAGTGTAATGAGACTACTCTTGTGGTGCACCGGGCAGAACGGCGCAGACAGTATTCAGTAGGAGACAGTCATGGAGACCTTATGTAGCAGAACTGCCAGGTGAGCACTGAATCAGTGCCAGGTGATGGAGGGGCAGGAGGTTAACTCTTGCGGTGGTGTGTTACTGACTTGTATGAGTTGTCCAGGGCGGCCTGCAGGCTGCGATTTTTCTCCTGTAGCTCCTCCATGTCGCTCTGCAGCTTCACTGTCTCCTTCTCCTGCTTCTCCACCACTGCATTCAGCTTCTTAATGTTTTCACGGTGCTGCCGCTCCACATCCTCCTTCCCATCCAGAACCTGCAACCGCAATCGCACACGTTTACACAAAAACCGACTGCTTGCATCTGCAACTTACAACCACAACCACCCATAACATATAAATGCAACAACACTCTAACACAACCTGAAAAAGGACCATACATACATAAACTACAGCCATAAACACAGCAGCCATGAGGGTCTCTCAACTACACTGTTTAGAACGCAGGGGGATTTGCTGTCCTTTCCAATGGGCTATAACAGGAAAATGCTGTAACTGTGAAACATTCAGGAGGTGTGCTAACTGATATTCCCCAGCAGCTGTTGGTAGAGATGCTTCCACCTCACCTGCTGTAGGTGCTTCAGCTCTTCCTCCTGTTCCTTCAGCTTCTTGCTCTGTTTGGTGATTAGGGTCTCGTTCTCTTTCTCCTTGCCCCGGAGTTTCTTAATGATGTTCGAATGCTGGAGCTGTTGCTTGGACAGCTTTTCCCCTGCAAGTGATAAAGTCTCTTTACTGTCATACAGAGGTGATGATATCATAACAGAAGGTGTCTGTTAATACTTGTGCAGCTTTTGTGCAGAAATTTAAATATTCTTCACATTTAACTTGGACCAGAGGAGGCCTGACCCTCACCTTCTTCCAGCAGGCCTTTGATCTGTTCCTCTTTCTCTCTGATTATTTCCAGGGTCTCATTAGAGTTGAGCCTCATAGAGAGCTCCTCTCTCAAGCCCCTCATTTCCTAAAGCAGAAACATGCATGTGAGAACATGTGAATGACTGTTAGAGCCTATAAGCAACATGTGGCCAGTATTCCCAGGGTGAGATACAGTACTGCTGTGCTTAAGATGGGCACAGCAACCCCTCTGCATTAATCTTTTTTACAAGAAGCAAACTAGGGGCAAATAACTCTCACTACAGCATAAAGCCTTCATTCTCCACCACTGCTTTGCAAGGAACAGGAAATGCAACAGAGTGAAACGACAGTGTGAAAACCAGATCCCTCATGTAAGATCAATGTCATCGTTTACAACGCTTTGGGGACAATTCTTAGACTGTAACAGAAGGAATACACGAGAAAACTGCTCTGCACACGGTTACACCCAACACAGAGGCCTCCTTCATGCAAGGCCAGCCATTACACATCTTTCCAGGACATTTGGCTTGAAATATGAGAGGCTGTGTGCCAGAGCAATAAAGCCTGCTTCTGTGTGTGTTTACCTTTTTCGTAATGTCTCTCTCCTTGCAGGCCAGTTGCGCCTTCCTCTCGGCCTCTGCGATTCGCTGCGTGAACTCCTCTTTCAGCGACTGCACAGTAGAGCTCTCTTCCTTCAAACCAATGATCTCACTGCGGAACATGTGAGCGCCATCTCATGCATGCCATCAAACATTTTCATTTAGAGGACATAAGCTAAAAGCAAGCTAAGAGATTGCTGCAAAACATCTGCGCAACTTTTTGTCTTTACAAAACATAGCCAGTACAGAGTCTGAGGCGTTTGGTAGACACACAGGTAATTTAATGACTTGTTTACTTTAAAGGCTTAACACCTCCTGTTATTCAATCCATGGGGGATGCTGTGCTATTTTCCGTAGGCTCCTTAGCACTGTTATTCATTTAAGGTTTTTCTTCTAATATTTTCAAAACTAAAGAAAACATCTGGTTCAAGTCAGTGACTTCTCAAGACTATTTATCATTTCCTGCAGATGTTAATGAAAACGGCTCTAAATATCACATTGCATAAGACTCTTACTCCTTGAGATTGTCACACTGCTCCTCCAGCCTGGCCTTATCCTTGCTGACAGCTAACAGCTGCAACTCCCTCTTTTCAAGTCGACTCGTCAATTCATCGACAATCTAAAAAAATATGCAAACAATATCAAGGAGGGAACAACTGTGTGAAAACAAACATTATGAAAAAGAGGCATAATTTACAGCTGAACTGCTAAACAATGGACTAACAGTGCCTATGGGCCTGTATGTTCTCAAAGCAGGGATTCTATCCATTGGATAAAATGAGGTAGTCAGGGGCACAGATACCATGAAACTGAACCATCCCAGCTGTACAGAAACAGTGTACAAAAGGCCAGGTCTAGAGACACATAGATAAGAGATGATTATCTGTCTGGAAATTCTTTTTGTAATTTCTAAAAGCTCACTAGCAGGAAAGACAATTCAACTATCTGCAAAAGGAATACTCATTGTAAAGATATGAAGCCGGACTGCAAATACATTTGACACATGCAATGAAATATATCATTTCAGTTGCCTAAAAAATTTCAAGAACAATACATATTAAAGATCTGGTTAATAGTAACCTTCTGAAGCTCCAGCATCTGGGAGGCTGAGACTCCTGGTGTATCCTCTGCAGCTAGTGGAGTTGACTGCTCAGTGACATCACTGACTGGACCAGGTCGTGTCATATGGGCCTCAGGGTCCGGCAGCTCCTCGGGCTGCTCACAGTTGACAGGTGTGGCGCTGCGTCCACTCTCCTCCATCTCGTTCTCGTCCAGCGAGTGGTCCTTTGCACCGTCCGCGAGCCTGTCCTCGTCCTCCCGCCCCTCCCCCTGTCCCAGACTCGCTGGGATGGGCGTGGTGGGGCTGGCGGTGACGGAGGCCAACGTGCACGCCCGCCCCGGGAGTTCGTCGTCCGAGTTGATCTCGCTGACGCTGCGGCTGTCCAGCGACTGCATGCTGAAGGAGTCGATGCGTTCAAAGGCGTCCGAGGAGCCGCAGCTCTCCGTCAGCTTCTGGTAGTCGTCCAGGCGCTGGAAGTCTGCGCAGGTGGAGGACGAGAGCAGCTGGAAGGAGCTCTGCATCAGGTGGAGGCTGGCCTTGGACTCTGCGGTCTCCTGCCGGGAGCTGGCCGAACTCTCGCTCAGCACGCTCTCGTGGTCCAGCACCTCAATGTCGCTGGTGGTGGACGTCCCAGAAGAGAAGGTGCTCACAGGAGGAGAAGGAGTGTTGCTCTGCCTGTCCTCCGACTTGGGGTCTTTTGACTCCAGCAGGATGTCCTTTGGGGGCACTGGCTGTGGTTTTGAGGGGCTGTCCGGAGCTAAAGCCACAACAGATCCTGTGCTCACTGCACTGTCCACAACCTCTGGTGGGGCTGAAGGGGGGAGTGGCTTGTCTGCTTCAGTTGCCTCGGAAACTGCAGCTGTGCTGTCCAACTCCTCCTTACTCTCATTGGTTACATGGTGCTCAGCGTCTTCTGGAACATCCCCCAGCTGAATGGGGTCTGGACTGAGGGGCACAGCCTCTACAATGGATGCAGGCTGTACAGGCTCTGTCTGGACAGGTTCGCTCCCCACAGCCTTTTTGCTATCCAGTTTGCCAGGCTCTACAGGAGCTGGTTTTTTAGGGGCAGTATTCTCGTTGACAACAATGGCCCTGTCCTCCTCCTCATTCTGTAGATGGTGGGATTTGGCAGGGGGTACTGACACCACCGGAGTCGTCTTCACATTCTGCAGGTCCCCGGGGGGCAGGAAGGCACTGAAGAAGCTCTCAGACTCGTCTATAACGGTCCTGGTCACAGGCGTTGTGATGGCCTCCTTCGACAGAGGGGCGGTCTGTGCACACTCCTTCGGCGGAGAGTCCCACTGGGTCATCCCCCAGCCGTCACTCAACGATGTCTTCCTTGGTAAGTCTGCAACGAAATTCAAAAGCAAAATCACCGCTGTTGTTGCAACTTTTTAATCAACGAGAAACTCAGATTTAAACATAATAAAATTCGACCGTAGCAACCCAGCGAAAGTAACTGAGTCCGTGCCATCCCTGTCTTAGCTTACTGTAGTTCATTCAGCATGCCTAGCTAAATTATTTGTATTATCGCAGTACTTTAGCTGGTGTGGCTAACCTAGCCATTTAATTCCATGTAGTTGTGGTATTATTAGCTGGATTTTTTCCCAAAAAATGTCTAAGAATCGACTTAACCTTACTAGCAGCACTGACCCAATTTCAATCTTCAATCTGTTATAATTAGCTCCTTCTGAACCATACTGTTGTCAAACTACACTTACATCTACAACTACGTCGAGAGGTAGCTAGCAAGATACCCGGATCTGCGCGATTCCTACACAAACCTGGTTAGCTAGTTAGGCTACCTTTTTGTTTAAAGATATAGCTTATTAATGTTATCCAGACAGCAGCACCTACCATCATATGACGGTAACACAGTGTCTCCCCACTGATCTTCTTCCTTGATGTCCAAAACTCTGTCGATGGATTTTTGAGCTGTTGTCAGAGCTTGTTTAGCAAAGCTAGACAGGTGCGAAGCGTTAAACCAACTCATATTGCTATACATTTAAAAAACGATTCGCAGTCCCTCGATGTCAAAACTGTAGCTGTGGTTAATGGCGAGTATCTAGCTAGCTACCAACGCTGTAACATGCAACGTAGAAAAGATAGCTAACAAGCTACCTAGCTAGACAGGCCTGGTACTCAGCTAAGCTATTGTAGCTACCTAGTCGTTACTACTGTCAGAAAAACATTTTCTTTGTGATCTATGAATTCTACAGTACAGGCGGTCTTTAGAACCAGAATCCTACAGTTTCAAGACATGGCTGACAATTCTGACACTGCTTTTTGCTCTAATTATCCGCAAGTGTCTTCTTGTTTTGGTACTTCGACGTCTACTTCCTTTCCACGTCGCAACAGCCAAACCAAGTGACGTCATCTTCCGGTGAGTCCAAAACTGCGTGGGTCGGAGTCACACCCCACACAGGTTATTATTAACTTCTGAAAAGATGTGGATGTTTTTTAATATAATACCATCTGATCGGAGGAATACGTATTAAACGAGGCCTTGCAAAGTACTGAATATGAAGTCAATGCAGATAATGAAGGTCGTAGGTTTGTCATGGTTATTAATCAAAGCATTAATAACCTGGCTACTGGCTAATCTACCGGCTACTGTTATTAGCTATAGTATTAACTGTATGGCTGATACAGATAAAGCAAGACATATGTATAACATCTTATTCATCCACAGAAGCACCTGACCCGCATGCATTCTTTACAGTGGCTTCAGGCCTTGCAATAATCTTTTCATATTCAGTGCAGAGTAATACATATTCCACATAAATGTTATTTGGAAATGAAGTTTGAGATAATAACCTGTTTGCAGAAGTTATGAAATTTATATAATGTACTGTTGAAAAGAGACTGCAAGTGCTACTACTGATATTTTTCAACAAGGTCCTCCAAGATCGGAAATTTGTCTCGAAACAGTCACACACTGTAGCCTGCAATTTACTGTATACCAAAACATTTTATTTCAGTACATATTTCATCAACTGGTGTCCATTTCTTTGTGAAGACAGAGTTGTCAATGTGTTAACAGCAAAAAAAAAAAAAAAACACCACATGTAATAAATATAAATGATGTTCACAATCTCACAAAACAAACATGTCCATCTATCTCCTATCTCCCATTACAGGACATGCCACATGGATGCAGTGCATAAAATATACATAAATATTATTGCATCTAGGTTAGCACTAGCTGCAAATTCTGAATGGAGCATGAGGACAAATGACTTATTCGGTTTCTTCCACACCAGCTGTAAAAAGGGTGACATTTGTGGTAAATTTTAAACATTCAGGAGAAAATATGAACTTAAAATGGGATTTCTGGGCACGTCAGAGCAAAATATCTGAATATTATTTACACGATTGCATTTTAAAATATTAAAATGGTTTCAAGTTTTATCTGCCCAGCAACTAGTTTCACCATAATCTACCTGGAAGGCTATGTCACAACTGATGGAAATACTTTGTCTAGTATTTGTGTATTTGAAGTACTCCGTAGTTCTTCTACACCTGCTTGCCAGTCAGGTGAAATTAAGCTTGAAGAGGACAGTTTGAGGCGTTGTGATATCAGCTACTGCAAGTTCCTGCCCATCAGCCAATCCCAGCTCTGGAGAAACAAATAAAAATGATTCACAGTTGGTTCATTATCAAAACATACTTTTCAAAATGCTGCTGTGTGAGTATGATGCATCATTTAAACCAACCTATTTTAATATCTGTGCAATGTGTAAATATCTATGTATGAAATCTATACCAGCTAAGAGTGTTGTATTACCTTTAAGTGTTTTGCAAAGATTTGGCCGTGTTCTTTCTTCAATAGAGGCTACCGTCTTATTAAAAAGGAGAAGAAAACAGCAATCAATCCATACATAGTCATTTTAACTCAATTACACCTGATTTAGGCATAACAAAGAATGGACAGGTTATTCTTAAACCCCAGTTTTCTTGTGACTTTCAACAAACAAACAAACACAGGAAATCATATTAAAAATTCAAATAAATTGAATAAACTTGTTTAGAACATACAGCAATATTTATCTGACACTCCTTTGTGTGCTATATATTGTTAAAAATACATATTACATACATACATATTCAGGGCCAACATCACCATTTGTCACAAATTAGATTTTTTTTCCATTGGCTTTTTATTGATCACAGCAGTATCGGTTTATCAGTTCTGTACTGTGATGTTTCTAATCAACTTAAATTAAAACAGTCAAACTTTCATTTGGTCTGAAGATTCCGCTAAATTATGGTACCTGTAGCTATCCAACAGTATAATCTTGTTCAGTATTCCTCTTCTATTCTACTAGCTCATTTTAAAGAGAGACAGACCTAAGCACAGCATTCTTTATTTTTAAGATGCTATTCATAATGGCTGGGAAACACCTTTTCTATAAGCAACCACATTGGCTCGCCCACCTTTGCTTCCAGTAATCGCAATTTGCAGCTAGATTTGTCTCTCACAAGATAACACGTGCAAATTTCTTTGAATTTTGCAGGAAAATTGGTCAGATCAACATTACAGAGGAATTTGGGGTTTTAAGAATCTGCACTCATACCCAATAATCAAAATGAATGATCTGCAAATACAAAAATAAAAGAAGCAATACCTACCTGCAAGTACAGTGTTTTATTTTTCCCCTCCAGCGTAGCTGTGATAGCAGGAGATTTCATTTGTCTGGAAAAAAGACAAGTCATTTCAAAGACAAAAATTACAAGGGGATAGTAAGCTCACCTCTAGAAAAACTGTGGAACTAACAAGAGTTCTGACTCAAATTAGATTTGTATTCTTGCATGATTTTTCAAAGACATTTTACTGATAAATGGACAATTCAGAGGTGTATTTTTATAGCTTTAAAAGTGAGTGTTCCACAACATTTGTCTGCTTTGAGACAAATTACTTTCAAATTTATCTGTGTAGACACACTTGCACATGATCTTGGCAGGTAATACTAGTTACCAATGACTTCTGGCAATGAGCTGAATGTATATGCCTGCAAGCCAGCCATTTTCTTAGCAATGTCAGCAAGCTGAAATTGCTGGATAGGATAGTAACTGACTTCAAGCTAGTACAGTTGCAAGACAGATGGCTATATGTTTCTTGTTGTAAAAGAAACAATGTTTATTGTGTGGTATAGTGGTAGGAGCAGGGATTATAACTCAAGGGTAGCTGGTTTGATTACCTGCTGGGGCACTGATGTTGTTGTACGTTTGGGCAAGGTACTTAACCCATAATTGCCTCAGCAAATATCCAGCTGTATAAGTGGATAAAACTATAACCCATGTACATCATTCTGGTTAAGACTGTTTGCTAAATGATGTAATGTAATGTATGTCTGCGCCATTTTCCCATTTTCATGAAGGACAGAACTTTTTCAGACACATTAAAGGACCCCTGTATCGACAGTGATCTAGTGTACTCACAAAGAGGCATTCTCAGTAAGGTAGTCCAGGACATCCTGCAGCTTGGCTGATGGAGAGAACTGCAGATTCAGGGGTACCTGGCTGCAGGCTGCACAGTTCTCCTAGAGTCAATCAAACACACACAGTGAGCTTTTTTCCCACAAACAAAACCCCTTGATTTGTCCTACAAACATGAATATGTACACAGGGCACAGATTTCAAACATTAACTGTGCACTGACCAGTTAAGTTGACCTATTTCCAATTTTAGCAATACAAGGTATGCCTGATAAATGACCATGCACCTCCCTTCAGCATTACTGCCATGTAACCTACTTACAAGTACAAAGAAACCTAATTTCATACTTCCTGTAAAGGCCATGAATACCTTAGTAATGTACATGTTTGCAGTTCTCTGAACCCACCTTTCGCTCTGCTTCATATGTGTATGTGTACAGGCCATCAACGTCATTGAACACTAGATAGTTATTCAACGGAATGTAGGCACTGCAATAAAGTGAAAAAGACAGGCATGAGGCAGTCATGTCAGATAACGCTTAACAATGCTGTAATATTATGGGGCCGAACTGACCTTGAAGCGATTTTGAATACTTCTGTAGCACATGCCGCTGGAGAGTGAATAGAACAGCATAATCAGGACATGGTTTACGTCACATTTCCATTCTTTTCCATTCATTCATTAATGTACTCATGAATGTAACCCTGGCGTTCAGTAGACGATTACTTGAGGTTGGTCAATATAGCCCCCCCAGAGCAACAAACCTGCAATGACTGCATTTGTGGAGGCAACGGCAGGGATGATCCTTTTCACAACACCTGGAAAGAAAACAGAAAAAGGACTTCTGAACACGACAGTCATAGCCTTTTCCAATGAGGGTTCTTTTTCCAGAATGAAATTAACATAGTTGGTGTGCAGGCCTAATTTTGCATGTATAGCTGGCATTACTAACATGTCTTCAAATGGCAATGTAAAATGGAGCTTTTCTAACGGGGGCCATTTAATTTTTGGTATCTTTTGATAAAATGTTTCCTTTTGTATTCAACCTCAATTTAACAACAAAGCTGAGTCAACCAATCACACAACATTTAGCTATAAATTAAAAGAACAGAAAAGTGCAGTCACCTTGGCTGCCCTTGCTTCTTTGCTCACATATTCACCCTCCAATGCTAAAACACTGTTTCTACAGGAGCCACTCACTCAGGGTGTGAGTGAAAGAGTGAGGAACACAGCTGTTTCTAGGGAGCTCATTCCAGTAGCAGCCAAAAAAGGCTTTTTCACAAAAACAGAATAATTCAGTAATTGATTTTATTCACATTCACCATGGTTCAACAGCTATACGTGATTAAACTGCCCTAAACAGTTGTGAGAAGGAGGCTAAATACACAAAGAAAGTTTCAATTACAGAGTTTTGTGCTCTCTCTATTTCCAGGGCTATAAGCTATGAAGGGGAAATTAAAATGTGGACTCCCTTCACGGCGGCTTGTACACAGACAGAATATTAAGACTCACCCTGCGTGAGTCGGTAGGTCACCCCCGTAATGTTGAACTCCGAGGCTCGCTCCTGGGACTTCTGGAATACCCACTGAATGTGTTCAGGGTCATCTCCATCCAGCGCCACACCATCTGGAGACCACACACCACATCCAGTCACTCACTGCATATAATGATCATTTCATCAATACATTATACATTTAGCCCCTTAGAGGTTATCTGAAAGGCACTGTTTGACTGCCTGTGAACAGGATAGCTGAAAAAGTAACAGACAGATCTGGTTAAAAGGACTGCCTTAGGGACAAGGAAGACATGATTAATCTTCAGGGTTGCCCCTGTTAAGGATAGTGGAAGTAGGCGCTCAATCTTGTGTCACTAGTTTCTGGGGAGGCCGTCCCAGCTGGAATGACCTTGGTTCATCAAATACTCATTCACCCAAGTCTGTACTATGGAGCAGGCAAGGTTAAAAGCAGCGTCCCGTCCAGCTCTCTGCCCATGAGATAGTGACACAATTACGTTTGTTTGTGAGCGTACCTCCAAAGGGCTTCTCTTTGGGCCACTGCAGCATGCGGACATATTCCACACAGTGCTCTGGTAGTCGAGGCATGGTTGCAATAGTACACATTGGGAAATTAATCTAGCAAAAAAAAAAAAAAACACAAATCAAATCCACACACACATAAATGCACTACAAGCTCAAATACCACTAGGCTTTTAAATATATTACAAATTTACATCAGTTAATACAAATAATATCTCCAACTTTAAAGCAAGACTTTATATTTTATGTACTTGTGTAATAGTATATTTGTTGTCGTATACTTGCTGTACTCACACACCTGAGGTGGGTAGAGCTCCAGTGTGCACTCGATGCATGCAGTCATGCCTGGTAGGATGACCCTCGCATTGCCCTTGAAGCCCTCTGTTCCCCCATCAATGAGTGGGATTATGGAGCTGGAGTCCAGCACGCCATCCTCATATATTAGGAGGGACATCTGACCATAAGGAGAACATGTACAGGTCACAGATCCACACAGATACTAGAACCTATGGCCAAACTCAATGACAGTTGCAATCAACAAATTGTACTGTGTGACATACCAGCATGCCATTCATCCATCTCCTGGCAATGATGGAATCCAGTCCACACACAATTATGTGGAATTCTGAGAAATCACAGAGGAAATAACAAAATGATGACTCTTACATACTACAACAACTCATGTTCTATCAAGGTGTTGTGGTTTATGAGTGGCAAATGTCTCTGAACAGCATCTACTGTCATAACTCCATGCATTCCTGTGTGGTTTGTTCTTCACTAAAGCATTATCTTATCCAAAAAGCACAACTGGTGATATTTATTAACAGTACCGCAAGAATGTGTTATTTAATTTCACAAATATCACTACTTACGTCTGTAAAATGATTCATCAAAGTCTTGTATTTTTTTAAAATATCTGAGCCTTTTATTAAGAATTTTAATTTTGCATTGACTTTTGGAAAAAAAAAAAAAACTTTCTGTGTTTTACCGTTATTTACTTTACTTTACTTAATTAATAATTACATATGTTATAATACTAATGCACTGCTGCAAAAACAAGATCTACTATAGTTCTAGTCTACAGAAAAGGATACGGGACGACTTTGCATCCAGGGACACGACTGTTGATAAAGTCAGCTGCCACATCTGCCTTGGGCCGCCCCACATCTTTGGGCCTTAAGGAATACCGACCGGTAGCAAAGGTCACAGGTAATAATAACAAAACAAAAACCACAAAAAAAGTAATTATATTTTGTTCAACAAACAATATTAATACAGGTATACATTAAATATGTTATTAATATATTAATGTATTACTAATACAGTTAAAATTAAAAAGAAGTAATATAGTACTGATGACCAGAAGGCAGTACATTCCCTCTCATTCAATCTGAGAAATGGAGCAGGCCAGGTCACCTCAGTATACATGCAGCTTGTCAACAAACAGCTTTTATTTCTCCAAGAAATAAAATGCCTTTCTGTATATTAGACTGTGGAATGGGAAAATGTCCATCATGGCAATGTTTCAAGGGAAAAAGAAAAAATGAAAAGCAATAAGAACTGACCTGAAGAGAAACTGTCTGTTCAGGTTGGAGACGTCAATGGTGTCCATATCAATGACGTGAATGTGCCGAAAACCTGACAGCGCCTAGTCCACCCAACAGCAACAGGGGAGCCAAACATGGAATATTAGAGGACTGGTTCAAGATGGCTCTCTTTAATAACCCCTATAGCTCTCACTATCAACCAACCAAAGTACAACAGGATTGTGTTTGATGTTTGTTGCAGGGCATGACTGTCCTGATGTGTCAGCCATATGTACATGTGTCATTGTGTGTCAGCTAAATGTATGTTTTCACAAATAACATCTTAATAAATACTCGTCTGCAATGGCAGTGAATGACTTGAAAGATTTCTTAGTTCAGGCAAGAGAAAACTGTACAAAGACTTATCCTGAAATAGAACACATGTGAATGTCAGCAAATACAGGAAAGAAATCATACCAGATTTTTGAGGAGTTCACAGCCCAGGCCACCTGCTCCAATCACTAGAATCTTGCAAGTTTCCAATAAAAACTGGAGTGACTACAAAACATGTAGGAATGGAAAGAGTTAGTTGGGCTTGTAACACAAAGGTTGCAGATTGAATTCCTAGTGCTGTTTTACCCTTGAGTAAATTGTATAACCTGCCTAGCTTCACTGGCTACAGCTGTGTAAATGGATAACTTTCAAAAATGCAGGTTCTATAAAACTTTCTGGATAAGGGCACCTGCTATGAAAATATAGTAATTTCCACTGTCAGAAAACATCTAGTTATGTTGCTACCTTTGATGTAAGGCACAATACTGCACTTGATCAGACAGTGCTGTCTATTACTTTCCTGTGAAGTAACAGACAGCATGCATTAGTACTCCTTTGCATCCCTGGAAATGAAAAGATGGCTCTCACCTCTGTGCTGGGCTCAAAGTCTGGGTGAGTGAATGGTCCTGGTCTCTCCAGAAACTTCTTAACATGGTTCCAGCGCCCATCCCAGTCTCCACTGACCCCAATCCCTCCATCCACTGCCATTCTGCACAGAAAACAGGAGCTCAGCTACACACATCAGTTGGAAATCACTCAACATCCAGACACTCTGCCAACTGCCAACCTCAGGATATTCCCCAATCGTTATGACTCCAGTAGCAATCTCACAATTTGGTACAATTTTGTTTTTTTTTTATTCCATGTAATCCAATTTAGACTTTTGTTGTTTTGGAATCAATATCTTGCTTCCAAAAAGTTTTTGAAGTAAATGAGTATATTTATGTTAGTCCAGCCATATATTTCTTCTGAACTGAGAAAATACGTTCTGGATCTGCATGAATCCCTCAGTAATTAGTAGAGCCCATCTTACCACCAGGGAATGGTCAAAGCGCATAATGTGCATGGTGTTCCAATGGAACTCAGTGACGTTATTTGGTTGGAATAATTACGGAAATACGGTGTAATGAAGTTCATTAAGTCTCTGAGGTGGACAGTGGTGAGCAAGAAGGCAACCTGCACATAAAATCCACAAATACGACGCAAATACACTTACGAGGTGAACATGTTAGCCAGCTTGTGCGCTAGCTAGCCAAAACTGTACTTCAATTCGTACAGACAGCCAATTCACTCAGAAAAGTTTGGATGCATTTCCAATGATTGTCTGCTTGTCTATAACAGGATGCTACATGCATGTAGCAAATCAATTTAGTAAGTTACAGTGCAAATTTGACACGACACTGCAGTACAGCAGATAGCGTGCTTGCTAGTTAGATAGCGGGCTAAAAAAATCCATCGTACGTAACACAGGCATATCTACAGTAGCTAGGTAGCTAGCTAGTTAAACACTAAATTGTGAAAATTCCCAGGACCAATAACAGACCTAATAATCACCTGAATGTAACCAAGTACAAATTTAGTTCGGAGTAGCATAACTCACAGTCCTTAATCGGCGAGCTCTCCGTCTAGCTAGTCATATTAAAAGCAGATCTAGCCAGCGATACTTAGCCGAATCATACAGACAAGGAAGCTGGCTAGTTAGCCAGCTAGGTGAACTATTACCATAAATCTGTCTGTGAATTAGCTAGCGTTAAGACACACTTAATTTTTGAGGTCGACTTGAGAATGAACCGATCAAATGTAACCTAGCTGCTAGCCAAAAGCTAGCAAAGATTCAGATTTGTTAGGTCAATGATGATGTGAATTTCCACATCTAATGCCTACATATATGCTAGCTAGCTAGCCCAGTTACTGCCTGCGCTGTGTAACCTCAAACCTGCTGCCAGTTTCTAGCATTTCATCACTAACTTCTCAGTCAGCTCCTCTATTCTCCTTCTTTTCTTCTCCCTAAAAAGAGAGAATAAAAGAAGGTTCACACATGCTCGGTTTTCAGCAGGTAGTAAACGAGACTGTAAGCATTTTTGACCAGTTAGCAACTGTATTTGCCTCTCCCTCCATAGATACTTACGGCTCATCGACATCCGCCATATTTTCATGGTCGTACGTCTTCCCAGAATGCTTCGTATTGAATGTACAGCCAATCAGAGGAGGCTGCGCAGAGAGTTCGATGAGGAAAGCGCAACAAGATTTATTTAAATATAAGGTAGAGACATCCTGCTCCATGTAACGTTAAACATTTCAGTTATGATTTAAACAGATAAAAACACTTTATTATTATTATTATTATTATTATTATTATTATTATTATTGCTAGTGGTGGTGCTACTGCTACCACTATTGCTTTTATAAAATGAATCAGTGATATGAATTACAACTGTTAATGACTCAGCCGCATATTGCTTGTATAGTATATCCATACTAATTAACAGAGTTGGTGTCATCATTGGCAACATTATAAAAGTACTTTATTTTAAAATATGTTACTTGTGCATCTGTGCACAAATGTGCATGTTTAAGTTTTAAGTAATATTTATACAAGTATTTTAGGAGGCTCGGTAAAAGCAGGGTGGTACATCAGTTAAATCGCGCAGATTACAAAGCACTCTTAGCCACCTTCCTGTACCGCCTCTAGCCTCTCGCGAGACTAGGGATGAACGCGACTGTGTGCTTGATGATCTGTCACGAGCAGTAAGCTAGTTAGCTGCAGTAATGGCTAAAATGGAAATTGCACCACTGAGACCCTGGGACGATTTCTTCCCAGGGTCCGAGCGATTTGCCAAGCCAGATATCAGTGATTTAACAAAATGGAACAAGAGGGTTGTTAGCAACCTGCTATACTATCAGACCAATTATTTGGCGATGGGCACCGTCGTTTTTTTAATTGTGGGGTATGTATGCCATCAGTTTCCTGCTGTTGTTATTGAGGTAGATGCTTGTGTTTACTTTCATAGCTAAGTAGGCCTACCTCTTATGTCAGTGCATTAGGTCTCAGGTAGTCTAAACGTTACATTGTATCTTTAGTTATCGTTGTTATCGCTCCTGTTGTGTATGTGGCCGCTTCTCTAACGCTTTGCTTACACTTAGGTTGCGCATGCACAAATTATTCCATTCTACGTGGCACCGGATACAAAAATCTAAAATGATGCTGTATCATTATCATCGTCGTGGTATGTGTGTGTAATGTGGAACAATCGAATAGGAAATTTTTTTTCCCAATATTAATAGGGTCCTTAAAAGCCATATTTGTGAACACAGTCACTGTCGCATTTTTAGTGAATGTGCAGGATGACTTTGGCATGCCACAGTTTTTAGCGAGGTTCAGCTTTAATAAAATAAAACCTTGGCAATAACAAAAAAAACACTAAGCTCCCTTTTCTCTTCCATTCTAATATCGTGATTGTATGGCCCTCATCAGTCTCTGGTGTAATGCGGCCTTAGTTTTTCTTACTGAGACCATAGTGACGGTTTGGCCTAGCACTGACACAATAACGAAAAGTTTATGAACACCACACAGAATTTCACAGCTTTGAGTGGGCTTGTCCTTGCGTTGCGTTGGTCCTCGGTATTTCTGGTTTAAAGCGAGTTTACAGGTTTGAATTACAGTTAACAAGGTAGTACAGTCAGATAGTTTAAACTTACAAATACAAGGAACCAGTCCCTTCGGCGGCTGTTTTTGATATTGCTGTACAGTTAGGCATTAGTTGGTGCCACTGTGAGGATGAAATGTATGTAATATATGAGCAGAATCATTACAGTGTTTGAAATGAATGGGTTGGGCCTTCAGAGGCGACAGCGTTATTTCTTCGCAGTCTGCAAGTCTGAAGTAATTTTCTCTAAATATAGCCAGCTGTGACCAGTTGACTGTGATTATGACTCATGATTGCTATGGGCCAGAGGGCCTGTGGGGTCTCTCCAATTATATCAGCTGCTATGGGAGATTAAAAAGATACGGGGTCTTACACATAGATACAACAGGTGCAGTTACTGGCTAGCTTGCCAATGGAAAGTTCAAGAATTGACTCATGCAGCCATTGAGAGCTTCCTCTGTGGTCCTTAATGTAGGTGTGAAGAAAAAAATGCACATCCCTTACAAACTGGATTAAGACTACTATTTAAGCTTCTGTTGCTGCGACCTTAGAAATAAAATGCAATGTCATTATAGAAGAACGTGAGGGCCAGTATTCCATCCTCTTCTTGTCAAATGTAAAATAGATTCCCAGCAAAAAGTATTTAGTGTAATAAAATAATTAGGTATTTATAAAGACTTTTTTGATCATGGTATTGGTTGTCTCTGGCTTCTAAACTGGGTCAGTTCGGCTGCTCCTACTTAAGGATATGTTGGCAGGGAAATAATGTAACTGCAGCTTCACACTAGAGCTATCACTGTGCTTTTAATATTAGTTCATGCAGGAGTTTGCTTAGCTTATTCTTCTTAAACCTCTTACTTCTAGTGGGGCAGAGGTAATCCACAGGTTTCCTTCTCTTAGCTCTGTCCCCATGACTGCCCCAGCATCTTCCCTTCAGCCACAGCTGATCTTCTGCAGGTGATATAGGGTCTTCCTCTCCTCATTTATGGGGCATTAAACTGTAAATCTTTGTGAATGTGAAGAGCCGTAAGGCGGCCCAAGCAGTGAATGAGCGTGTAAATATAATAATCATTTCTTAATGGTTCTGTTTTGTTCATCTGTTTTATTTAATTCATTTATTTGTTTGTTTTCAAATCAACGTTTGCTTTGATGTAGGGTGTTTATGTGGGCAAGTCTTGTTGACTCCTTGAAAGGAACTCCATAGTAGTTCAGAATGTAAAAATATGTATTTGCACAAAATTTACCGTGTGTAATTGCATCATAATCATTTTTTTCATACCACATTTTATGAGTGCATCCATTCTATTTATGAAAAACCTCTCATTTACAGGGGGTGTTGAGTTTGGCAAAGAGTAGAATGCATTAATAATATATGACCAATAGGTGGTGCTAAGTAACTGTGGCAAGGATTGTACTCCATATACGTTTTTACAACACTGTAGTTGGTTTCTCATTCATTGGTAGTACTGAGTAAAACATTCTGTCTGATTTGCAGAATGTTATACAAATACAGAAGAACACAAGCTGATGTCTTCTTCTGTGTATTGATGTTCCTGTGGGGTTGTTTGCTGTGACTTTCATTGCAGGTTCTTGAACCCTCTGGGCATGATTCTAGGCGGCGCAGTTGTCACACTGGTTTTCATGGGCTCGGTGTGGGTTGGGGAGAACAAGGCCATGGTCAAGGACTTCAAGAAGAAAAACCCCACACTCTTTGTTATTGCTGTAATGGTCGCCAGCTACTTCCTCATGTCCCTCTTTGGTGGGGTCATGGTCTTCATCTTTGGGATCACGTTCCCACTGGTCTGTAAGTTTGAACATTGACATTTTGCAATGGCCTTTAGGCTTATTAATTTTTAGACTCTTAGTGTCCATGCTCTTCTTGTGGTAGCAGCCATTGCTATGGAAGTTTTTTGCATCCAGAATGCTAGTGGTTTACAACAAACATAGAATGTACATATGGAGAGGCATCCTCCTGGAAGTCAATTCATAAAGCAAGATTTGAGGTACTTTTGAAATACCACTGTTGTGCTCTTGGGCATGGTACTTAAATTGATCTCCTTCACTAAATATATAGCTGGATCAAATGTATTATATTGCTAACATGGTTTATGGTTCAGATGGGGATAGTACATAAAATGTAAGTTGCCCTGGATAAGGATGCCTGCTACAAAAATACATTATAGAATAATGATCCCTTTAGGATTTGCCTCCTGTTTTGATAAACAGCAGAGTTTAGTAAGCAGGCAGGGAAGGTGATTGAGAGTGTGCAGGAAAAGGAGGCCCTGCCACTCAGCCCCTCCCATGTTAGTTATACACAGACCTTTGGCTCATGCTGACTTGTTGCTAAGGAGCCAAACCTCAAAGACACATTGGCAAATTGACATGCAGCTGCCCTATGGAACATTGTTGGCTAATTGGAAATGGGACATTTTAAGCACCACCTTTAAGTCTTTTTAACTTTGTAATGAAAGATGAAAAAGTTTCTGATGTGCTCCCTAATTTTAATTTCAATAAAACCTCCTGTATGGGTCAGATTGAATGTGTTGCAAGCCATTTAGGAAGCATACTGTACTAGTATGTAAGTACATTTCTGCTTGGGTGGGTATCTCTGAGTATGTCGCAAAGTCATGAATACACTTTCCTTACAAAGAAAGGTTGCACTCAGTGGCTTACAACAGACTAAAGAAGTCGACAATTCAGAGCATTTTTTCCATTTTCTTTTCCTAGTGATCTTTGTACATGCTTCTCTGAGGCTGCGCAACATGAAGAATAAGCTGGAGAACAAGATCGAGGGGGCAGGGCTCAAGAAGTCACCCATGGGCCTCATTCTGGAGGCATTGGGCCAGCAGGAAGACAACTTCAACAAGATCCAAGACTTCCTGGAGAGCAAGCTGAAGGAGTGAAGAGGACTGTTGACGGCCAGCGGAGGACCCCAAACTCACTCTGTTCTCCCGACACACTGGAAGCTGCAGGGCCAGAGCTGCCAGTCATTAGTCGAGGCCCCGCCCCCTTTTGAGTCTCCTCTCATGTTCTGTACGCTGACAATTGGCAGCTCATTCCCCTCATTATTGTTCCCATTTCCGTGTAAAGATCTGTATGTTGCACTTTTTGGATTCTTTTTTGACACGTTTGCCCTTTATTTTCACTTTCATGCAAGCTAGGAATCGTTATTGCGATGGTTAGTGAGACAAGTTTTGCACAGTATTCACAGTTTATCTCCGTTGATGTCTTGTGGGTGTCGTGTTTTATTTTAAGAAGAAAATATTTATTTGACAAACATGCAAACTTATAAGTTCAAATCTCAGAAAGAGACCACAGTTCAAGACTTGATCATTGAAGTAGGACATGACACAACAAAAAAAAGAATGTTGGTGTATTACATCATGCCTGAACCCTATATTATAAAGGTTATATAGATTAAAAAGATGTGTAGACTAATAGCAGCTCTATATTATATTTATTGAACATGATGATGAAAGAAACCATGAATTTGTGCTACCTCAGAATGATCATATTTGTAGAGCTACCCAAGTTCTAGTAGTGTCATTTTCCCTAAACAGATGTTTCCTCAATACTTATTCAAATGTTGGTGTAAATTCACATTGTTATCAACAGACTCCTCACTTGAGCAGTGACAGGTTATAGCAGGTTGTCCTTTTTGTTTCTTTTGCTCTGGGGGGGGAAAAAACTAAGGCAGACTCTGGAATTATGGCTATGCAAGGGGGTAAACTGGATAAATGGGGAAAATTGGGGACGTGGAGCTTCTTCTTTTGTTTTAAATAATTGCATTTTCATCTAAAATTGAAAAGCAGCATGTGGAACTCCTTTCCCCATCTATTTATTCTGTGCTCTGTTATAGTCCACTGTGGTGTCACAGACATGGAAAACATGTAACAAATCGGGTCACTTAGCAATAAAGTGAATTGAACTGAAATATGGCATGGAATGCATAATAATAAATTCCTCTCAGCTTTAACATTACTGAATAAGCTTTAAAATGTAATGAAATGTAAAAAACAAATGTTTTGTGTCTTCCTTCTCCAGTGTGTATCAAGCAATGCTTAAGATGTATCTACATCGCTTAAATTTTGGAGATTATTTTGAAACTAGACCTGTAGTGACAAGAACCTTTTAGATGGTTTTCTGGAGTGAATGCATGTAAGTTGTACTTACTTTCAGAAGTGGTACTTCCAGTTTAGCATAATGCTCAGAAGAGCAGCCAGTTTCCAAGTGTTGCAAGAGCTCTCCTTTTTTAAATATAGATACTGGTGACAGTGCTGTTGAAGATGTATTCATAAACATTATTGCCTGCCACATAATATTAATGGTATTTGTGTGTATCTATTTTGTAACTCCGAAAACAATGCCTGGGTTTGTGCATGAACCATGTTGACATGAATAAATCACATGTCTCAGCCAAAAAGGTTATCGGGGAAACCATACACAGTGGCATTTTATACAGTTTGCTTTTCTCCAATAAGAAAAAGAGTAGTTTAGACTACACGTGTGGATTAAAATGCTCCTTCTTTACTCCATGCTAATAAATAAACTAAGAGCCCAACAACATTGTTTTTTCTGTTTTGAGAAATAATAATTGGAAATGTGCAGCTTTACAAATACAGAACATATTCATTACATTGCATTGCATTATTATTCTGAATGCATATTGCAAACTGACATTAAAAACGTTTGATTGGAAATCTAACCAGTTTGCTTTAGTGTGCAGAAACCTTTCTGAGCATTCTTATCTCAACAGTACCTTTAGGGTGATTGATTAGGTTGCTCTTCATCAGTTCTCTTGTCTCTACCCTAGTCAGTTGGATGCAGTGCATTATAGAGCAGAGATGAGTGTGTGTGGTAGGGCATATCCAGAAGATAAACCCGACACTGTACCGTTCTTTGAAGGTGGACTTTTTCTGGATCGCTGTGTTGTCAAGTTGGTATGTAATGTTGTAGGAAAAGATTGAGCTGTACCTGTATTATTTTTTCCTATTATAATCTGTACATTTACTCAGAAAACCTCTAATGGATTTACAGGATTCTGCCCTTAATAAAATTTGCATTGAATGTGTAAATTATGAATAGAGTAGGCTTTGCACAGAAAGATTCTAAACATAATGGCAGATAAAAAAAATGAACATATGATTTAACAATAATTGTCACTCTTTACCAGTGTTTTCATATTAGTTCAGGGTGTGTGAAAGGGGAGTGGCTGAAAAACTGAAGTCAAACAATATACGAAGGCACTTCAGCGAGAGGTTACTTGGAGGCATGAGAGCATGTTTGTGCTCTCAGCATGTTGAAGAAGAATGATTTATGTCTGCCTTGTAGTACTTCTCATCAGATAGATTCTTCAAGGAAAACACATTGGGCAATGTCAGAGAGACAGCACTGCCGGCTATAATCTCAAGTAAAGTCAAGTCTTTGAGGGGCTGGGAAACCAAGTGGCACCATTTGTTTCCCTTCATCTGCAGCTGTTGAGTGGATCCTTTCCAACAGACGTGTTCCTTTTGTTAAAAATCCTTATGAACAGCCGTGCGTCTTTAGTGAAAATCTTCCAGAACAGCTGTTTTCTCTGTTGAAGATCCTTACAAACAGGAATTCTTCTTTTCTTTGGTGAACATTCTTCAAAACAGGAGCACGTCCTTGGTGTAGGTCCTTCTGAACAGTCACATACCTTTGGTGTAGTCATTTACACAGACTTCTCTTTGCTGTAAAACCTTTTGAAGAGAGTGGTTTCTCCTCACTCAAGCTCTGTGGGAACTGAGACCTACAGACAAAACAATTCACTGAATGATCCACTGCAGTATGTTTAATAAATAAACCTCTTTCTGACTGGTGTTTCAATGCAAACTCAAAGCTGATCAATTTAGTGGCATCATGCCACATCAGCGCAATGAATATGTAATGAATGAAAGCTTGGACAGTATATTTATAACAACACACGAGAAAAATGAATTATACTTTTTCGCTTAAACGAATTGAACACAGGTGAAGTGATGCAACGGGGCATGGTGGATTTGATAAAAATCCAGCAGCCTTTTTAATTTCCAGGTGATTCTTTACTGTGGCAGTTTGACATTTGATAAACACATACCAACACTATGAAAACACAGTTCATTGGTTTGCACAGAACACACTGACATTATTTATATTTCTGTACTTTAGGAGTGGCCTTTTTACATATGGTGGATAAGAAACTCCATCTGTGTCTTGTTTGCGATTTTGCAGCAATAAGAATGGAGTCATTTAGCATTCTGTATCCATCAGCAAATGTTTCACGTTAAATACCAGTCTTTTAAGCAAATCCTTATGAAGTACAGCATTATCAGTCCTATGCTGACTCATTGTGCTCCCAGCATGCTTTGTTTTCCCGAAAGGCTTGTTGACAGGTTAACTGGTTAGCCTCACTACACAAATCATCTGCTCCTCTCAGATTTGTGGCTAATTTGAGAATCCCTGCTAAGGCTCACTACCATGAGAGTGCCGCTGCTGCTGTCAGGCCTCTGAAAGCAGCTGCTTCTGACATATTAGGTGCACCTTGTATGCATATCTGTGTGTTTTTGCAAAGAGGGTGCTTTCTGAGGGCTTCTGGTTTAGAATCATTACATCCTTGAGGTTTTTAATCTCATTCTTGACCAACGTTCTGCATTTGTGTTGGACTTACAGCGACTCTGATATGTAAAACCAGTTGATAAAACTGCAATAGGACATTTCTTTCTCAAACGTGCAGCTGAACTCTTTCTACCACTCGTAGATGCAGGAGTGACCTGTGAAGACCAACTGTTACTGTGTAGGAGTCCTTCATTGCAGTGATCTGACTTCCACCACCACCACAATATAAAAACAATCTGCTGCCCAGAGAATACGTCAGAGGTAGATTCTTCTAGACCAGCACCTGCTGGGCCAGAAACCACCTTCTTGCTTAATGCAGTCCAACTAAAACCTGATTGGACACAAGGGAATGTATTTTTGCCACGAGGAGAGGATATTGTATCATTCTATTTTGCGAGACATGAGTCAGCTGGATGAGCTTTCCTGATGTTCCTGTACAGCTGGTGAATGGTAGAGGGACAAGGCCAGCTGAGTGCTTCAGCATGCCTGGCGTGCTCTCCAGAGGTGAGGACACTCGCAAACTTACCACAGAGCTCACCGGAATTAAGATGAATCTATCCAAAGAACGAAACAAAAAAAAAAGTCAAGGAACTAGAACATAAACAAAGAGAAAGAATCCAAGATAGAAAGAGTGCACAGGCAGCGAGACTTCATTTGCTGTGTGTCTGCGTGTGGGTAGGGAAGGGGGGGGGGGTGCTGTGGAGTGTGCAGGGACTGCATTCCTGGTTTCTGGGAGTGCCTTGGTCAGAGTATGCTCTGGTGCAGAGGTGGGTGGGAGGGTGGGGAAAAAGAGCTCAGAGACCAAGTCCGTCTGCTACTGGACAGTGGTGTAATTGTGCATACCCCCCCCCCCCCAAATGTGAAAGACACAGGCAAAGGAGGTCAAAGGCTTCAGGGTAGGTGTGTCAGTTTCTCCTTGCCGCAAACTGGTTTGTTTTGTTTACACAGAGACAAAACCTGCCTGACCGGTTAGCAGAGGCAGAAAGACAAATACGTGTATGCCACTCTTTGAGCACTGCAGTCTTTTAATTTGCTGCAAATATTCCTACAGCATACCCTCCGAAAATAGGCTTTAAGGCATATTTCTTCAGCACACACCTAGATGCACGTTTCAGCCTCATTCTACAAACCCCAACAACACTTTGATCAGGAATGTTTTCGGAGTGCCCATCTGGTACCCCTGTACAGTAGAGCCTTATCAGACAGCTTGTTGACTCTCTGTAGTGCTGATAAGCCACAGCAACAACATGGGCTGATGAGAAACCACACAAAGAAGATTCTCACAACGCTGCTCTGGACAAACAGAATCCATGCCTGGCCCTGCACAGCAGTCACAACAGCAGCTACAGAACGCAGCATGGCATCTTACACACAAAGAGGCATCCCATAAGTCTCTGTGAACAGAAATAAACTGTAAAAGTTACTGTTGGCTTTTAGTCAATGTGCACAGCCACACATTTAATTTCCTGCAGATTCCTCAAAACATGCCTGTTTAGAGGGAAACCACAACTGCATTGTACTGATTCTACTGTAAAACCCAATATACTAATTATCCTGGCTCAACACAGACAAATTAATTCAACCATTTAATTAAATGGATCTGGATTTAAATGTAATCAGTAACAGAATTACTTGCCCCCAGAGAGTTACAAAGCCTGCTTCTGCTATTAAAATAACTCTTGGTTTATAATTACACGCAAACAAGTGCTTACACAATCCAAGTGCTTTAAGGACACACAAACCAATGAATTGTTTGGAAAATGTGGAAAAAATAAGACAACAATGCACACACAGAAAATGACTTGGAGCATTAAGAGACAACAGTGTAGTCACAAAAAATTAGTATAAAACAACTACAGTAGTTTTCAATTAGGCCATCTGCCAATTTTACTTGCTTTACAGCAGTAAAATTTGTCAAAAAATGGAATGTTAAACATTTCCTGATTCACTATTACTTCCTGTTGTACTGGATTAACTCACCTGAGAAAGGGCGAGAACCAGCACTACATCTATAGTAGATGGTGAATATCATTTCAATCTGTATAATTTCAAGCTGCCACAGGTATAGCTTCTAAACAGTATGACATATAAGTCTCACCCACTGTTTACACCTGAAAATGGGCAATAGTTTACAATTAGTCAAATGTTTATAAGATGCATTCATATTTGTAAAAGAATAAAGGCGTATTCTACTGAGTGTTTAAGTTTTTAATTCAAATGCATTTAATAATAAAAATAATACAAACGACTAAGAACCAGCTTACCAAATTAATAGTTTACTATATATTACATGCTTTTTAAACACATAAAAATGCTCACAAAAAAAAAAACAAAGAAGAACAAATACATTGTATTTACAATATCAACAAATACATACAAATTCCTTCTCTTGAGAGGGAAGAGAGCACCACTCCATGGATTCCAGCATGGGATGCGGTATGATTAAAAATCTGGGATTCTGTGATGCCACCATTATGTGCTACAGAATGGTGACAGCTGGTCTCACAAAAGCTACAGGTAAGTAATCTAAATGAGAGGCACACAAGCCCTAATCCATCCTTCTACATGGAAAACAAATATTTCACTGGTGTAACCGTGTGATATTTGGCAGTGATGTGGTGGAAAACTGAAAAAGCCCCAGTACTTTGTCACAGTATGATGCAAAGTAACACATATTCTCAGAGTACAGTACAGAGCGACACTGACCTTTTATAATTCTGTGTTTTTTTTCTTGTGAGTAATCATTCCCCAATATTATATCAGAAGTTGAGAGGGTGTTACTAAGTGTTATACAAATGACAATGCAATGGAAACAGTTCTTCAGCACTTGAATGTTAAGATGCTGAAAATTGCATACATCCATTGTAAACAACATACCAATATCACCAGGAAAAAAAAAAACAGATTAAACCTCAGCACATATTAAGCAATGTCAACATTTCAATTCTTAAAGAAAACAGGTATATTAATAGTTGTGCCTACAAGACAAGTCTACATATTTGACTGTAGACATCTGCAAACTGTTCTCCAATCCATTTGCATTTGATCCTTCATTTTAGAACGCTTCTGAAGTTCTTGCAATGGCTACCCGGAAGTATCCTTTGACATAGCGGTGTGTATACTGGACTGGTCCTCACTTATTCTTCATCCTCAGCTCTGAGAACTGGATGTCCCACACTGGATGATCTACACCGCACTACTAAATCCAAATCCCACGACAGCCTTTTCAAAGTGCCATTCAAATATGTAATCCAAGCGCAATCACTACACACACACACACTCACACACACACACACACACAGACAGACACACAGACACACAGATCACCAATATTAACCCACATCATTTTAATGCTGCGTTTAAAAAGTATATCCGGGATCTCTGCAATGCTTTCTTGACAAGACAATTTCGGACATGCATAGATTTCATGTTCTTGCATGATTCGTTTGTTGTTGTTGCTTTTGGCTCTTTGGCAAATCCTTGCCTGAAAAGTCTGGTGCGTGAAAGGCACATGAAAGCAAGTGTGGTCAGACAATAGCTGCTGGCGGCTCCCTATACTATTGTTCCAGGCTTGGAGTCCTCATGCCAGTACAACATCTGGTCCTCAGGATCTAAACTGCTGTTTATTTGGCTGCTGGTGGGTGTTTCCATTTGGTTCACATCTACATATGACCTGAAACAAAGGCAATACAAAACAAGGTCAGGAACACTTGCATCAAACAATAAACAACATGGAAACACAGATATGCACTGTTTATGGTGAAAACAATGATCCCAATAGTTTAACCCTGAGTTGCTAACAGTTTTGAGACACAGGTTCAGGTCTGACTATTGGTATGATGGTCCCACACTCACAAGAACAGTGATCACCGAATGTCACCTACTGTGCCAGTCCCACCCAGATTGTAAGTAGATTATTAACTATCATTTTTTTTCCATTCAACTCAGGGTTAAATGTGAACGCGCACTGACAAGAACAAATACACACAGCACTATCACTTTGCTAGAGGCTTGACACACCAGCCAATCAAATATGCAGGGGTCACATTTGCTTCCTCAAACACAAATCACCAGTTTGTCAGAGGGGTGCTCCTCAGAAAGCCATCCCACCACCAGGTTTCACGTGAAGCGACTGGAGCGTGCAACACACAACAGTATGAGCAGTTTCTCGTGAAGCTTGTGAACGGGTTCTCACGCGCCGGTGATCACCGCCAAACCCGGCGTGCATTTTTGCAGCTCACCCTTTTCTGTTGGCTGCTGCGTGACCGATTAGGCGTTTAAAAGTCTTCATCAGTACAACTGGCAACAGCCCCAAACACCTCTACTGACCCTGGAGCGCGCACCACCATATCAGATCTCCTCGACACATACTCTGCAGGAAATCTGTGCGCGAGAGGTTCCAGAGTGAGAGACAGCGTGTGAAAATGGGACACATCAAAATGTGATGTGTGCGAGGGGCTCGCACACGACGAGGAAGACTCCCGCGCGAGGGAAATGTGACCTCTGAATGTTTATTTGGGTGAGTACGCTGGCTGAAAAAAAAAATATTAATCGCAGAGACAAATGGACATTCATGCGCTTACATTTCTTAAGTGGCAAAAAGAAAGGAAAGAACAACAAGCAGAATTAAGTAGCCAATTACAAGGACCAGCACATTTTAGTTCACTTCAATGCAGAGAGAAAAAAAAAAAAGAAAACAAAATACAAACTGAAGACAGACGCATGAGGCAATCCACACTAGTTGAGCCATTACTTACTATCGTGGGCTACACTTAGCGTGGGGGGTACTTATTAAGCCTCTCATTTCGGTAGCTCTGTGGCTGCTGGGGAGCGGGGCCCAGGCGCTCAGCCACAAAACGAGGGGAGGAGGGTGGGAGGGATGAGAGGATGGAGGAGGAGGAGGAGGCGGAGGAGGAAGGGCTAGCGGGGACAAAGGCACAGCGCTGCTGGCACTCAGGGCTGTGGCAGGAGCACTCTGAGTGCTGGCAGGAGCCGTATCTATAAGAGAGCGCCCATTGCATGAGACACGGTGACAATCAGCTCTGACAACACATAATGGAGCAGTCCCCCATTTTAATCATTACAGGCCCTCTGGCTGGGCAGACAGCATAATCCGGGGGCTGGCTACCATGATAACTGGCTTGTGTGTGAACTGGTTCTGCATTCACGCCGTACTTCACAACACAAAAAAAAAAACAAAAAATATTTCTGGGACATTTAAACATGTTAAAATGGTGGTGGAGCAGGTCAGTTGAGCATTTGCATGATTAGAGCTATTCAACTGAAGAGCAGTGTCATTTTCTCTGAGAGTCCATTCATGGTATCAAACAGAGGTGCTTGACTCCTTGGTTAAGTAGGATCAGGAGAAGACTAATTGGATGACGATCTGAAATGGGACCAGTGCTCCTCACCTGCTGTAGGAGGGGTTGCTGCTGTAGACGGTGCTGTATGACCCTGGGTAAGGCTGCTGGGTCATCAGTGGCACGTCGTACTCCGTCAGCCCCACAGCTAAGTGACTGCGCCAGTTTCCTGCACTGGCTGCTGAGGATACTAGAAGAAAGGGAAAAAAAGTGAGGAAACAAAAACTGCAACACAGACAGGGCAGATTCCTGCGTAAACTTAAGGCTCCCTGGAACAGCTGCTGCTGGAGACAGATTAGAAGAGCCCCTACCTGAGGAATAGGACGTGGCTCTGCTGGAGTGGCCAAAGGGAGCTGGCATGGTCTGGTAGCCTAGGCTTTGCTGAGACCCTCTGTCATAGTCATAGCCCACGTGCCTGTGTCCTGTGTTGCGGTTGTACCAGCCACGCAGATGTTCCGCCACCAGGGCCTTCTGGATGCTCTTGGAGATGTGCTCGTTCCTGGCGCCCGGCCTGCCCCTGGGCGGCCGCAGCGTGGCGTACGGGTTCTGGGTGAGGCCGTCTACCTCGTCGTCTCCATAGCGCCCGTACCTGTCATGTCCGTGGTAGGCGGGCGTGTGGTAGGAGGGGTTGACATTGTAGTGGCCCTCCAGCTCGCTCTCGTACATGTAGGCCCCGTTGGAGTAAGGCTCGGGGTCGGCGTGGCAGGGGTAGCCGGTGACGTAGTACGCCGTGGAGGTGTGACGCGCCTGAGGCTGGTAGGTGTAGCAGTGGGCGTCGTTCTGCGCCAGGTTGGGCATGCTCCCCGTGTTGGCGTACATGTTGGCCTTCTTGTGGCGCCATCGGCCCCGGCTCCGAGAGCTCGGGTTCCCGGGGACGCTGTACTCCACGCTGGACTGGCTGGTGTAGGACGAGCCGTCGTCAAGGACCTCGGTGCTGTTGCTCCGTCGGGCCGGGGACAGGGAAAAGCTGGGCTTGTGCACGTCGCCCTCTGTCAGGAACTGCGACTGGGACTCCAGGCTTCCGCTGCGCTGCCTGAAGTGCTGAGGACCATCATCAGACCTGAGGAACACACCGCCGTCACCCTCCACTATATACACCCGTCTCATATAGACTAGGAAAGCACACTCGAGGCTCACAGAAGCAGAGCACCGCTAGGCCACTCTGTCAACTGGAATTTACATGTTTGGTGTAAGACTAATAGCTAATTTCACTTTCCAGTGTTCATGTTCTGCTAGCTGTACCTTAGCTGGATGCTGCTGTAGGCATTGCGAGTCATAACCGGGGTGGGGGGCATGCTGTGTGCGTCACGTGGCTGTCTCGATGGATGCTTGTAAGGGCTGCTGTGGGTCGATAAGGCCTCCCTGTGATTGTAATGTAGTGGTTCCTGGATCTCGCCATAATTTAATCTGCAACACAGATAAGAACAATGGTTTTGCAGGAGTTGCTTCCTTACAAGTGCAGCACTTATCGTTATAGGAAATGTACCACCTCCCGCTGACTCCAAAACAAAAAAGAAATTATGCTTGTGTGTTACAATTTCAGGCCTTAGAAGATTTACATCATTTGTGTTGTTTCATGGGAAATGACCATTTTATGGAACACAAAACAAATAACAGAACCATATGGCTGCAGGAAAAAAAATCACCAAATCATTCTTTGCCTTCCCACAGGAACATATTACTGGATTACTAGTTTGGTAATTACTTACACCTTCACGCATTTTTGAATGTGAAATTTTCCAGACTGCCCTCTTGAGCTAGGCCTCACCTTCCCTGTGAGTGTTGTCTGGGCTTTTGCATTCAAGCAGAGACATGCTTATTGCCTCTCTATTTTTAAACCCAAACAGCTCAGGAACTGATAAGGAGGGACCGTAGAGGCAGCTGAAAGCAGCCGGCAGGAATGCAGGGCTGGTTCTTTTCTACAGGTTCATACTAGCTGTTGCTTCACGGGCCCAAGAAAACAAAATGCAGTCAAGCAGCATACTGAACAGCAGGAAAAAAAACAACTCAGCTGGAAGAGAGAGAGAGGAGGAGGGAGAGAATAAGGGGGGAGCGAGAGGGCAGAGACTACATGTCCTACCTGCTGAGGCTCATATCTTGGTGTTGGTCATTTGCAGAACCACGCCTGTCTGATTGGTAGTCAAAGCCCTGAGACTCAGAGGGACTGGGGTGGGGTGAGTACTGGACTGAGCGAGAGCGCTGCCTCTGGGCTCCCAGATAATCATCTGTACAAACGGGAAAACAGACATCCTGAGTGATGATATGGCTTATTAGTGCCAGTATATTTAATGAGCCCCTGTGTGTTATCAGACATAAGCGCAACTAGATTCATAAACGCTCTCAAACTCACCATCTTCCAGCGTTAGGCTGTCAGACAGAGAGCAGAGCTCGGAGGGGATAGCCTCATCTGGGTAAGAGACATCAACATATGGAATTAGGCCAGAAAGATTTCGAAACATCACACTTAATCACTAAAATATGTAGTTTACCAACTTAGTAATTAACATGCACAGCGCCATGTGTAAGCATGTGTGTAAAAGGAAATAAAAAGTACTATTGCAAAAGTAGCTACTACAAAGGTGGCTTTGTCTGTGGCAGAATCAATACTGTTCAATAACATGACCTGAGGCGTTCTTTTTAACTAACGCAAGCAAGAGGCAGCAGAGCAGAACTTCACTGTTAATGCACACACAGGGGACATGGGGCCCAAAAGGATGGCTGGCAATTATCACCATGGTGCAGTACCTGCAATGATCAGGGAGGCTCTCTGGGTGGGCTTCTTGCCAGTTTTGACCCGGTACTTGTTGATTTCCTCCTCGATCTCCTGAAGCTTCCTCATGGCATCCAGGAGGTTTCTCCTCCTCTTTTTCTTCACCGTTTTGCAGAGCTCTGCCTCACTGGCCAGCTTCTTGGCCGCTTCCACGATCTTCTGCTGCAGGGCAAACATGCTCTCCAGGTTCCTCAGCTGGGGGTCCTGCAAAGCAACAGAACAGGTCTAGGCTCAGTGAAAAGTACCCAAAAGCACACCCTGATCATCCGTTTACTGCACGACTCGGGCACTACCACCATTTTTATGGTATACATTACCATGGAGAGGATTTTAATTGGGAAATTCAGGACAAACGATCATGTTATCTAACCTCTGAGGCTGAAACCATATCTCTCTCACCACTAACACAAAATACTGAATTCTTTGCCATGGTCAACAAATATTCGTCCCTCTGAAAATTCAAACTTGACCCTTTAAAATTAGTGTGTAACCTTTGTAGTGCCCAGGAAACAAACAATGGCTTTCTATACAAACCTCATCATATGGGAAAAGGTCATCCAGTTTGAAGGTGGTGCCCATTCGTCGACGAACTTGAGGGGCTTTCTCCCCTGATGCCAGGGGGTACTCTTTAGGCAGCCTGCCTGTAAGCTCCTGAAAACCAAGTACAGATGGACAGGAAGTCAAATCATCAGTGCACTCGCACTTAGATCATTTTTAGAAAGCAAGACGACGGTGAATTTGTGAACGTGCTCACAGCTTCTCTCAGGCACAGCTGCTTGAGCTCCTCAAGCTTGAGTGCTAGGACATCCTGCAAGTCTTTCTCCTTCTTCTTCAGTTCACAGATCTTCTCCTTCTTCTGTTCCTCGCTTACCTCAGAGTCTGCCGAACCTGTGCCACAACAAAACAGACATCACTGCATGTTCACCAGGAGGGGCTTCTTCATGGAGAAGCAGGACGAACAGCTGCCACTGTCACAGGTATGTGGTAGAACTGGCCAGCATAATATTCAAGCATAAAGGTCATGGCAGCCTGGGCAAAACCTACCTGCAGATACCAGACTCCCGTTGCTGGCCATAATAAGCTGATTCTTGACCTCCAAGTTTCCCAGCTTACTGATCCTTGGGGCCCCAACTTCTGTAAGGTCCATGGCAATGTCCTCCAAACTTCTGGCTGTGGTTATTTTTGCCTGAGGGAAACAGTTCACCATAATGATTCTATGAGGTGATACAAGTTCAGCCTGTTTGATTTGAGCAGAAAGCTGGAATTCTCATCACTCTGACAGAGGTACTCCTGGTTAGAGTCCCTCTCTACTATCTGCCTCTCAAAACTATAAGCCCTTGTTCTTTCCTGCCAGATTACCACATTGAAAGTACAATTTCCCAGTAATACCATGCCAAAATCTCAGACACAGAAAACCATAACAAATCCACAGCTAGATCACTCTTCTTCTTGGCAGAGTAAAACTGAAATGCAAGTCAGCATTCTAGTAACATCAACACATCAACAGACATACAATGCAGATCGGTGGCTTCAAAGCTCACAGTGCTGGCTGGAGACTAACAGACACAAGACAAACCCAAATGAGACCATGTGACGAAACCTAGCCTAAACCAAGCCCAGATGTGGTGGTGGAAGGTGATGGAGATGGTGAGAAATGACCAGGATAGGGGATGGCTGACAGGGATAGAAGGGATTGATGGGAACTGCGATGGGTTAGGGGTCACAGTGATGAGAACTCACTTTGCTCTGCTTCCTGTCCAGATAGAACTGGTGCTGACTGATGGCCATCACCCAGATGGTTTTAATCAGAGAGTGGCTGGCATACCACGTGTGGATGACCAGGCCCGTCTGGCCAAACGTGCGCTTGGAAACTGTCCTTCTGCGGATTAGCATGCACATGCAACAACAAACACGCAAACACACACACACACACACACACACACACACAAACAAACACAGGCAGTTACACAACTGCTGGGCTCACTGACTTAAATACTGCTTATTATTCTGTTTTTGCAGTGACAGGAATCTGAAAAAGCACCCCCCCCCCCCCCCCCGAAACTGCAAGAATAGAAAACTGTGGTTTATAAGCAAGCCATAATTAGAAATTAATCCTTTCTATTAGCTTTCATGTGAGTATCACACATTCAATTCATGATCAGCTGTGTAATTTTATATACTGTGGAAACAGGGGTGATATGGGGAGAGGGGTTTCGCATCAGTGACTTTTAATTATCGCGGGAGCAGTCAGCAGCTCACTGCCACATTCTGTGCACTGCCACGTGAAGTGCTAAAATCCACACTCAATACTGCCCCTTTACAGCAGGAAGGCCTTTCTATGTAAACTAGGTAATCAGCATTAACACAGACAACCCAAAAGCAAGCTTTCACACAGTTTAATCCGTCTGGAATGTAATCCCACAATGATAACTCTGAACCTAAAATGTCTTCAAGGTCATGCTGGTACTACAGGCACCAGACACGGACCGGTCAAATTCCTTTTTTCCTCCTGTTCCCAGTATCTTCTCACCTGTGGGGATCGTTCACCTCAACAGCAAATTTCTTCTCCCGAAAATACAGGTTCTCCAGCTGCTTCCACTGGAACAACTATGGGAAGAGGGACAGGGAGAACAGTTTGAAACTGGAAAGACAGTTTACAACAGTAAACAAATAAACAAGGTGTGACAGAGGACACCTTTAAGATGTAACAACTTTAGGAAGGGTGCCCTGAAAGTTCCTTTTATTCCAGATTTCTAGTGTCGCTACTGCATGAAAGAAGAAAACAAACTCATTAATCCTGCAACATCCTGCCTGCACTGCAGCACAACCTCTGGGACATAAAATAAATGAATAATCTGGTTCTCGCAGACACAAAAATGTCCATTTCCGTGCACCACCTAGTGAAATGCCAGTGCGCTTGCAAACATATCGCCACTTCACTCTGCTCAACATCTAGTCTAATCTGTCAGTGTACCTGAAGCGAATCTCTTATACTGTTGTAGATAGGCATTCGTTTTAATGAGATAAGATGGCTTCATATTCCCTTTTAAATGGTTGTAAACTGCAGGTGTATTTTACTTATTTTTCAACTGATAGAAATGGCAGAGCAGATTAACACTCTGCAAACTGTCCTAGATAAAACCTTCTGCCTAATAATCAATCATAATAACACAGACACAGCAGTGGAATGGGAGACAAAAAAGAGGCATAAATGTCAACTAGCACAGTTGCTACTTAATAGCATTGCTCCAGAACACAAGGCCTGGCAAGCAACTAGTCTGAATTTGCCCTTGAGGTAGAATGCTGAACACAGGGCAGAGAGTAAAACCAGAACAAAACATCTGCTTTGGAGAAGCTGGGCATTCTTCAAAGGTCTGGAAGCTTTTCCTGTGAACTCCACTCTCCCCGATCACACTCCAGGAAAAGCGCTACATCCACAGACGCAGGCACAAGCAAGAGAAGCAAAGTTTGGGAGAATATTTGGGAGAATGTTCTCGTCTCTGTACCAGTGAAATGTCAAATAAAATCTCTCAGAATGATGTTACAGCTTACAGCACAATGCAGAAAGCGACATACAACATATATGATACAACAACATGAGACATCAAGCCAAAAATGATCTGCAGTCCACATAATACCGGAACATCTGAAAGACACCAACAAAAACTGGGTTCTCTTTTCACATATAAGGTTACCACTGACTGAATTATTTTTAAAACAAATTGCTGACTGCCTATTCACTCAATTCACCCACAACTGCAACTACTGACGTAGACAAACCCTATTGTATATTTGACATTTCAAACCTTGTAGTCAACAGAGTTAAAAAAAAAAAAGCCAGACAACAAGTACAGTTAATTTCATTACTCACATTTATGTAGATGAAAAAAAAATCAAGAGCTTACCAGCAAAGTTTTGTGCTTTTTAAATCCCTTTTGAATTCAGAGGGCCGTATTGAATCCAACAGTTTCCCACAGGGCTAGCGCTTCCTTGAACAATACCCTCCTCTGTTCGAAGACAGCCCAAAAGGTGTTGCAATAGTTTCAGCTGAGCAAGCTCCGCCTCCCGCCCCCTCCCTCTGACATCACCTACACCAGCGCCCACCTGATGGAGAAAACTCTAGCGTCTGTCTTTGAAGCGGAAGGGGAGTGCTTCACTGCAGTCAGACAGCGCTGAGCACTGAACACTGAACTGCTCCACTCCTGTTCTCTCCACATACTTCCTCCTCAAGCAAACCAGAACAACAGGTTACAGGCACACAAGAGGTCTTACTGCTCACCTGACCAAGGAACTATTTACGTTCCTTTCAGCCTGGTTCTCAGAGCTTTCAGATCAGACCAGGCATGCTTCCCATCCTTAACTTTATATCCTCGTTCCAGTCGAGGTAGAGTCTTTATATTTGGAGTGCCAAACTCCTTGTTTGGCATTTGCTCTACCCCCCCAAGACAAATATTCCAGGAATCTACAACTTCCGTCTAATCATTAATCGCATGGCCTCTCCAGCAAAACACTCCTCACTTCCCTGTGAAAACAGGCCATCGCTCTCCCAGCGCAGGCCCTGAGGTCTACCTGACACGGCGGAATTTCACAGCACCTAGCGACACGGGGGTCATCTAAACCAGGCTGTTCTGTTGTGACGGTAACATGGTAATGACAAAATACCTACTCCCCCCCTTCAGTGCATTTTGAGAGATTTACTATTCATGAAGTTTATTTGAGAGCACATTCTCATCTTTGAGAAAAACAAATATCCCCAAAGTTTTGAAATATTGATTCCTCTTGTATAATGTTAATTTTTAAAACATGTCTAAAATATACAGCATATTTTTTTAACAACACTAGGAAGACTGTAACTTTGATGTGCTCCATTTAAAGTAGTGCAACATTCCTACACCGAGATGGCCATTTTCAGTAAGGAAGAAGTGATAAACTATGCTTCCGGGTTGCCGCTGCTGTAATCAGTTGGATACATGAGCCTGCTCTATATTCACAGCTCAGTAATTAGTGAGCGATGGGAGACTGCAGCCTTCACACCGTCTTTACCCACAGAATGAGGGAAGAGACTTCTCCAATTCACATACAGCATGCAACACAAACACCTGTGATAGGATTTGGACAGGCAGTAACAGTGCAACCCGCTGTACCCGCTGGGGCTTGGCACGCTACGTCAAGAAGGCCTTTTAAGGAGTCCCTGTGTATGACTGATGATGAAGCCACTGTCAAAATATTTGAGAGATCTGCCACGCCTTAGATGCCAAGATCATGTGTTCACACAGGAAAAATATGGATCAGTGTACTGCAACAGAGAGAGAGTACCTGAGAATCTGGGACCATGCAAAAGTAAATCCTTCTAAATAATTAACTAATTAATAATAATAATAATAAAAATTAAAACTACATTTAAAGTATTAATACAACTCGAGCACTGAAAAAAAAAAATCAAAATGGTAAAGAATATAAACTAAAAATGTGTTTAATACAGATCCTTTAATTCTTATATTTCACGGATCTCCACAGCTGGAAAATCAGATTTATGTAATTACTGTGAGAAATCACCTTATTTCTGTCACTGAATGTGGACTCTTATGGAGCAAGATTAGTGTAAGCCCAGGCACCACCATCCATGGAAAAAAATTCAGCCTGTGCCCTACCCTCTCCGGTCTAGCCCACAACACACTGCTGCAGCCCCAGGGTGTCAGTCATGATCAATCCCACTGTGAATGTGTATCAAAGGTCACCTGACTCACAAGTCAGATACACACAGGCTGAACCCCACCCCTCCCATTTCATGTTAACCGATCATTTCCATGGCAACAGCACTGACATCCTGCCCATTTGTACATTTTTACCTCAATGGAGAGATCACCATGGCTGTTCCATGCAGGAGAGGGTTAAACCACAGCACAAACACTGTGAGGGAGAACAGTTTAACACACCTCATTTGCTTCACCTACTGAGAATCTCATTCCTTTTAATATCCCTTTAAATATTAAAACAGTCATTTAATATCTCCAGCTTTGGTATAATGGACAAACTACCCTTCTTGAACCTGGAGACATCACCTCCACCTCCTCACACCTGAGTCTGCAGCGAAATTACACGTAGTTGTCATTCGAGTGAACAGTTTTTTCCTGTTGGAATACAGCACAAATCCATTATATCATGGCATGGTTGTGAAGAACGTCCGAGTTGTGCTCTGACTAGAACAGAGGTACAGACGAAGGTGGAGTGAAAGGTAAAAAGAGGCAGGAAAGGATCGAGACAGAGAGGGAGAAAGAGAAAGAGACAGAGAGAGGTGGAGAGAGCTTCATGAAAGATTCATCTCTCTATGAAGCTGCCTTCAGAGCTCTGAGCCCTAAGTATCACTCGTCACCTGTTTGGACAGACCACAGCATGTGACACAGAGGTGTATCAGTCACAGCACAAGGGAGTGCTCAACTCCAACGCCCTGTGGCTCTTTCAATGAGTGACACACTAACACACGGTGGCTCACAGATTAACGACACCTTCAGCAAGTCTGAAAAAACGCAGGTGGACTCTTCCATTCTGTGGCTCTATTCCAACATATTCACGCTACAACAATGTGAAAAATCACTGTCAGTTCATTTTCTGTTGCAATTGTATCGTACACTCATTTTCTAAGCCATCTTTCCTAGGTGCATTCCTGTCATAAGAACTCATTCCTTTTGTGGTTTCACATCCTGTTTATAATAAAACACTTTGTTCTCTAGTCCCCAGGTTATCAATATTTCATACACATTTTGTGCACTCAAAGCCATTTTTTGCCTGAGTTAACACCACCATCAAATGTTTATAATTTATACAGGATTGCTCATTTTTAACAGGATGAGACGGATGATGAAAATGCAAAAAAAAAAAAAAAAGACATTGGTTGCATTTTAACCACTTTCTAACCCTTCTGTTCTGTGCAAAATGTTTTGAAAATAGTATGGTTTTACATAAACCCAATGCATACAAACAGAAAACTGAAACCTACTACAGTAAATTCTTTTGGTACAGTGCTGAGCTCTGGGAAATCCATACTTCAGAGGTTTTAATAGTAAAAATGCTGAGGTCCCTTAGGGGACAAACCAAGCAGCGTGAACCTTACCAGGCACTTTCAACCCCCTGCCAAGGTAATTGTGTTTTATTGCTTGATCAATTGTTTGTTCTCTGTGAGAAACACACACAATGACAGACAGCTTTGCATAATGAGCTTGGCATGCTGGGAGATGGGCGGGGGGTGCCGCCGAGCACAAAGGCTACCCGGCTGACAGGAAGCACAATCAATATTCGCCAGATGACAGGCCATTTTATAACGGGGCTGCAGACTTTCATAAAGCGTATTAGTGACCACAATTCCCCGAGAAAATATTGAGAGGGCTGGCGTTAAATTTGTGTGCAGTGGTTGGCCATCAGGGGTGAGTTCGGAGGGGAGCTGCAAGCAGGGCTGATCTGCCCACATAGCACCAACTGGAACAGGGCCAAGGACAGCCTCACAGCCCTATTCCCCATGGCGCTACATAATTACACCTTGCGAAGGGAGGTTTGGGAAAGAGTCCCGATACCTCAGTTTAATAAGTGGGACGTGCCCATTAATTCCTTGGCATTCACTGCAGAAATGCACCCAGCTGTGTGCACAGGGACCTAATGGCTAACAGGTAAGAGGCAAGGTAATGAAGGGCTACACATGCTGCGCAGATGAAACGCTCAAACTTTCAGTATTCAGTACATCATAATAACAGTATCCAGCCACTGTACATACACAATGGAACAGAGGATATTCACAAAACAGATAGCAATACTTCAGAATCATATCCATACTAGTGATTCTTTGAGTTTAATGTTCCTCAGCTTGACCACATCCTGTACCCTGGCTGCTCTTTTTAGCTAATGACAATATTTACAAGAACACGGTTCTACAATTATTATCTCAGTTTCAAGTTCTGACTGCATTCCCCTAGACTCTAGAGAAGCAACACCTGAAGCTGTCACTGAACTCTGGAGTTCATGGCACGTATGACCTTTGACCCTATCTTTGCTCTAACCTTCACTCTCTATCCTCACCAAAGCCCCCCAGGATAAACACTTTATGGCCATCATTTACAGTCAGGGTAAAAATTAACAATTGTTCACAGCATGGGGTAAAGGGTGTGGCTAAAGTGGCACATTTAGAGAGAGGGAACAAAAGTCACAAAGGCGGCAGAAAACAGACACTAGGCTACCTTTCTTGGCTTCAGCTTGTCCTGTAAATCATACTGGCCGATTCCTTTATAGCTGATCCCTAGCCACCATGGGATTCCTTGCTTGTCCTGTAGAAAGCAGAAACAACTCATCAATGCCTCGGTTTTATCAGATTTATTAAAACAGAAAAAGGGTACTACAGAGACAATTACCTCAGTAATAGAAGAGCAGCAATAGAAAAAAAGAGACTGAGGCAGATTTGGGCAGCCTGAATACACAGCATCAGTGTGTCATTTTTTTGCCGTGGTTTGATTTACTCAGAGGTCGAATCTCTAACAGATAAAAGCAAGATTAATTACTGAGGTGAGGAATTGTCTAATTGGTGATTAACTATGCACTGTGCCAGCAAAAATGTGCTCCCCAATATCCAAGAACATAATTCAACCCTGTAGTGAAAGCCAGATGAGGATCCATTTAGGATAATTTAATTCCACTTGGCTATCTAAGACCGTATAAACCATCAGGAAAGGTCTGGATGTATACTAGCTATAAATCATTATTTCTATAAGTGAACCTGACATTGTTTTCTTCAAATGGTCCATTTGCTCATTTACCATATTATTTTGCATTTTTATAACAATAAGAAAATCTGTAAAAGAACAGGCTTTCAAGAAAAACACAGATTTCCCTACTTTAAATCCTTAAGAACTTATAGCGGAATATCTTCTTACCTTTACTGCATAATAATGAACCCCGTACGTCGGAAGGGACTCCACTAAAGTCAGATACCTATAAAACAATGGTATGCGTGTTAACACTTCTCCTCCAGTGTCAACCACACCACTTTGTTTCGTTAATACAGCGTTTGAGAGGACCCATCAGAGAAACTGACTGTGGCTTTTATGACATAGTTAAATTCCATTTATTCACCAGCCTGTGTCAGTAACAGTGGCGTAGCTATCGATTTCTTTCAGGGGCTGACAGAGGTAAAGCCCATTGATCAACCCAGGGACACCAATCATATGCCTACCAACGGCCTCGGATCAAGCCACTCGTGGGAAAACCATGTGAAACACTACCTCCCTGATGACAAGGGATGAGGGCTGTGCCCAGATTCAAGTTAATGAATTCTCTGTTGCAACAGAGCCTGACCATATAAAGCAGCAGAAGAGAATCAGGGCTAGGGTCTTGAGTCTACAGCAGACCTCGACCAAGTTTAAGCAAAAGAAAATGCATAATTCCACTTACTGTACGACAGCTTGGCCTCGAGTGAGCCCTTTCAGCGTCTTGTAATGCTCGATTACTCTGTCCTCACTGCGGAAAAGAGCACTGAATGATTACTGGAGCACATTTCAGACAAAGCAAACCATACAACGCACCCCCCAGCCCCCAGCATTAGCACCTTGGCAAAAGTGTTGATTATAGGGCTGTTATTTAACCAGCTTGAGCAGACACACGTACCCGCCCGTCCATGCAGAAAACGCCGTTCGGCCCCACCGTCCCTGTCCGTTTTGCGCCCGTCGCACTGTCGAGCTCCCTGCATCCTCCCCCGCCCTCCCCCCCCCCCCTCCCCCCCCCCCCTCCCCCATACACTACAGTGGCAGAGCGACTGCACAGCTGTTTATCCATTTCACGCACAGCTTCAGATTCCAATCTGCCCATCGATCGGACTCCAGCTGCCGTTCCTCACGAGGGAGCGGCCTCAGAACAGCACGAGAGCCCCTTTATCAGCACGGCCCGTTCTGGTGGAGCCAACCGTGTCAGCACCTCCTTCACTGTCAGAGTCACCGGGCAGATGTAATTAGCACCAGGCCTTACGTAATTAGGCCAGCCGGAGACAAACAAGTAGCTGGTGCAATGCAAGAATTGGCCAGCTGACCGCCCCTGTCGGTTAATCAAAACGCACAATCCTCAAGTGCAAGGTTAACTTCGAGGCACTGTCAGGAGGCTATCTGGAAGATTCCACAAATCTAGCTGGATTAATAGCATATGTGCGCAAGCAGCAGCGGTGCCCTTGATGTCAACTTATTTACATCTTACCAGTAAGCAAGCGATGGGTGCTCTTTAAGGACTTTAGTCGGAAGAGTTGGAAGCTTCTTCAGGTCTGTTCTTGTGATTTCATCACTAAAATAAATAAACACATTTACTGAAATTAAAAGGAACAGGAAACAAACCAGAAGACAATATATATATATTTACATAGGTACATGAGAAGGCAGCGTTACGGATTCACAAACCATCACTACCTTTAATTCATGTATTTTGAAAAAATGATTTATTGGTTGCTTTGGCTGGGATTCTAATCAGAACTTCACCCCTGAAAATTGTAAAGCTCCTGAGAAATAAACATGAGGTGTAAAAAAGCTGTACATTAGGAAATCTAATGACATGCTGTCCGAAGCAGCTGTCAGTTGTTTCCTGTCTGGATAACAATGTAACTGCCAACTAGGGCAGACTTTTATGGCTGAATACAGCAGGTATGGCAAAACAAATTCCTCAGTCTCATAGCACGTCAATGACAACCAAAAAAAATAAACACAAAAACTACAGTTTATTGCCAGAGTCCAAATCTATACATAAATAGTGTCTATATATAAACAATATAAATGCGAGAAATGGGTTACCAACTGATTAAAGTACAATCCACACTACAAATATTACTCCTTGTCAAAGTACATTTTCACACCTATGCATAGTTTTAAATTAATTTTTCAGTATAGGGCTCAGTAACTTCTTAATTCTTTCAAACACTTTCCCCCTCAAAGATTCCTGGACTGGCGCAAAACGCTGACACACCACACCAGTTTAAGCCAAACATTGTATGACATCCTTAGTCCAATGTAATGAATTGATCGCTCTTAGGAGTGCAATAAAGCAACTTAAGAGACATTTAAAACCATGTTTAATTAAACAGTTTTGAATGTGACAAAACATATCAGCCAGGTATTTGAAACATGACAGTGTGGTACAAAAGGTTAAGCCAAAGATAAACAAGGATCTGATCCTGATTGTAAAGTAGCCTCTCACGCAGAATATGTTGTATGTCACTGTCAAGGTCTGTGATAGGATACACTATGCCATGACTCACTTCACAAACAACAAGGGAGAGCAAAGTGCCTTTCAATTACTGGTCAACAAAGACAACTGTGATTTGACTGGCCAGTGCATTGCTTTGCCAAACAAAAGCCATTCAGGAGTTTTGGCTGACATTGCACTGTGGAAAGGTACTGGCCCAACAATGAGAAAATCTAAAAAAAAAAGAAAAAAAAAAAAGAAAAAACAAATCAACATATCAAGACTATTCTTTATAACTGCAATAATTTCTAATGACCTGAAGAAAACATTTCTAACATTATGTTAAATATGCTACAGGGCAGAGAGCACAGACACAGGTATCAAAAGGAATTACATTTCTGCAAATGATGTCTTCTCAAATGTATGTCAAATGTATCATCATGTTAACAAAATGTGAAAATTATGTCTATGAGGAGATGATTGAGAAACACAGCCAGGGTTGTGTTGACCTGCTCTACAGCATCAGGGGCCATTCACCACCAAGACTACTATTATCAGATTCTGACTACAGATTCTGCATTGCCCTCTGGTCTGGCCAAAGAGTTCTGGCCACCATTCCAAGTAACAAACCAAGGAGCTGGGGTGATGGAACTTTCACTTCATCACTGCAGGGACAGATACTTCCATGTAAAATCCAATGAGTCCACCATCTTGGCTATTACTCATAGAATATTTTTGGTAGCATGCTACTGTCAGCGATCTGGAATTCATTACAATGTCTGCGTTATGCTACAGCAGAATGAGGGCTTAGGCCACCATGAGAGTGCCTAGTAGCAGTGTGTCAGCTAGTTAACCAAGCTGGAAGCCTCCCCTGGCAGAGGAGAACTACAGGAGGGACAGCTGGCCAAAATCAAGTTCCATTTGAGCTATACGCAACAACGTGAGAGTGGCAGAACTGCTGTGAGCAAATGTGAATTTCAGTGATAATTGGGTAAGCATTCAACACACTGTATTCATCAAGACAACTACTTCTAATAAGCTATTTTAGGAAGCCATTCAGGGGTTTGAAAAATTCATTATTCAGCCCTTCCACATATGATATTAAAATGCACATGTTTACTAACGCTCATCAATTTGGTCAATCAAGTCAAAACTCTTGCCAAAGATTCCTCAATTTAATACATTAATGACTAGACATACCAATTTTATTTATTATTCTTCGCCATTCACTTCAAAGACAAACACCATTCTCAGATTTGGGGGTAAAAACTAGATTGCTTTCCAATCCTTTAACCAAAAAGAAAGCTATTGTATGTGTCTGTTTTCTAGAGGATAAAAGAACAGAGGTCAAATTAGGCCTGAGAGGAAGATGCAGATAAAGGCTGGCAAAGCGTAGAGGGAGACTTCAGGAGTTCGGACTGGATGATAGAGATGACATCACTACGGTTAAGCCCTCTGACGTCTGGGTGTCTTCTGTGACAGAACACAGCAAAGCCTTGAAAACAAGATGGTGCTGCTCCTCCAGCTCCTGGGCAAGCCCCTGACTCCCACGCACCTAATCTCGGAGCTTCAGGCCTCTCACTGTGCATGCCAAGTACAGCACATGGTTTATGAAAGGATTTATGAACCTTCACCTATATATATATACACACATACACACATATAGGCTATGAATATACTCACATACGCAGGATGTTCCATAAGCGCTTTTACCCCTAGGTGTTAACACTGAGTAACAAAACATCTGTTATACAAACATTTTATGTATTCATTATACATTATACTTTTTCAATGATCAAGATTTTCATTTTTAATAAACTGTCAGCATAAAATGGCAGGGCGTGAGGTTTGATGATTCATAGTTTGTTGCATGGGAATTGCTACTGACTTTGTGGAAGGCATTATAAGCAGCTCCTTCAAATTCCTGAGTGGTTTCATATCTTTGTTCAGGGACCTGCCCTTTAATTAATTTCTAAAGAATATTGTTGAAAACCTTTTTCTTCTCACAACATCCCTGCACATTAGAGACGCTTAATAGTTATCCACCCAGACCGTCTGACCTGAAGGTCTTTAACTTAAATTATTTTATGCTGTTTTTCAGTCATGACAAAGCATGGCACAGGCCCTCCAAATGTGATAAAGCATGAACTGGGGTTAAAGCTCATGTGACCAACACCATAGTAGTTAACGTTCCTGTTAAGCTATTAAGCATTTCGGACCCAGGTAATAACATATCAGATTTACAGGACTTCAGTCAATTAAATCAAAGATCATACACTATGGCATTCTATGGCGTAATGCTTAGTATGGAATGGTTCTTATGATAAGACACCATCATCAATGATTTGCATATAAAGAGGAATCATACAGAAGAATGTTTTGACGTTTTATGTTTCTCTTGAATAAAATTTTGCAAAGCGTCAATGAATTGAGAACAAACAGCAGTCAGCCTTTGTTTATCACTGCACATTCATTCCATACAATTCCTTACGGTGCGTAAAGCATTGTATTAAAACAATTCACCAGGGAGGCCTCCAGAGGGACTAGGCCTAGGTAAGTACATCCCTTCTACCATGACATGCTCAACAACTTTGACAGAAAAGATAAATACGTGTGCACAGCAACATTAACTGACAATTTCTACTCATGACTAAAACACTGATTAATAAACCAAAACTTCATTACTGTCCTTTCACAAAGCCATTATTCTTGGAAAAACCTTATCAGCTGGACAGAATAAGCTTAAGAGTGATATTTTGTTATGATCTCAGATCCACATGAGGGCTGATAAAATAAGCAGGAATATTCTGACAAAACTGGACCTCAAATACAAGGAATGCAACCCTCAATCAGAGTAGCAAAACATGTTACACTTAATTTATTGAGATTTCAGTCACCTTCTGTAAGGGCTCTGACAGATAAACTTCAAAAACAACAAATGTAAAGATTACATCTTCACCCACATAAAATAAACTTACAAAGCATAAAAGTTCCAGAACTAAGGTTAAAAGGTAAATCAAACACTAAACCTAAAGAAGTTTAAAACTGTTTAAAGCTGTAAATGTATGCTTTGTTTAATGAAATAGCCCTGGCACAGCTCCTTATGCCAATACATCTTGGGTGCCTGCCAGGCAGACTTGAAAGAAAAAAATCCTGCCCTGTGTAGTCAAACATTAACTTACAACCGTGACCTTTCAAGCTTGAGTTTGCTCACTGAGTTATGCCTAAAAACAAGACCCCACGTTACAATAGAACTTCCTATCATTCATTAAAGGATTGACTCTAGCAAGCACAAAAAGTATATAGTCGAGACTGCTAAATATAGCGCAGTGCGTCTACAAGAGGTAGTTGTGGCATTAAACTAAATAAAAAGGTCCCATGTAACTGCAAAAACTCAGGGTAGCTAAAAAGAATTCACAGGGATTGAGCGCCCATATGCATAAAACAGCTTTCAGGTCAAGTGCGCAGCGCTAGCTACATTGATCTCCTGAACAAGCCGCTTAAACCACCATGCTCTGCATGAATTATCCGGCCGCGCTAGCAGAATGGATATTGGCTTTACATATCATCAATCAAGAACGTTTTCATTGCTCCTCTAGGAGAACCGCATAATCGTGGCAACCACCGCTTTCAATTTCCTTGACGTATAAAAAACCCTTGCTCGGGGTGCATATTTTGGGGGAGAAATCTACAGCTTAACACGTTTGTTCGTTTTAGGCAAAGTGAGTGTCCTTACCTTGTATAATCTCCTTTTGCTTCCTGCAATTTAGACAAAAAAAGTACAATTGAAGTTTCAGCGCTGTTATTATTTGACAGTTCTATTAGAACGTTAAGAGACTTCTGTATTAACCAAACATTTACTTACTTTGCATATCGACACAATTAACAGCTTTTGCTGTTGGTGGCTTAATAAACACAAAACATTATATCTGTTCTATTCTGCGAAAGAGAACTACCCGAGACGTTTCAATTCAACTGCATTTCCGTGCGGACTATCTACATGCGCCTATTTCACGTGTAGTTACCTACCCACACAGCTAACGTTACAAACATCGAAAAACATTAGCTAAGGTACTTCTACATAACCTTACAGCTACTCACAGCAGGCCAACATACAGAAGCGTAATCTTAGCTTGGCTTTTTCAATAACAAGTACAATCAGTTTGTGTCAGTTCAGTTCCTACAGCTAACGTTACCTATTCACCGGACACTGGATACACGGTCTAAAACGACAAAGTGCAGAACGAATGCACCACACGCAGCAAGCACGTATGACGGAGATAAAGCTGGCATGCTTTGAAAGAACCGTTTTTATTTAGTTCAAGCTAACTAGGTGAAGGTCTACATCCAGCGATGCGATATACTGGTTTTAAATAATCTAGTCTACAAAGATAACTAGTTAGCAAGCTAGTCAGCTACACACCCATGCAATCAAACAAGTAAGCTAATGTTATTTTGGTAAACCGCACTTACCTGCAATGTGTAAGCAGCTAATTTGAAGACGTTTTCACTTTCAACCTCAATGTCTCCCTGTAGCGGTTAGAAAAAAAAGAAAGGGTCGGTAACTGAACTTTAGAACACGGGCACACAAGCACACGACCCTTATCAGCACCGCGGAGCTTCCCACAGCACTCCGTACCTTCAGATTCCACTGTTACGGACCCAACCATTCCCACAGGGACTCTGGGAAAGAGGACTTAAATAATACCAACTGTTGCATAAATTTTGCGTATATTTCACAGTGCTCTAAATTATCAGTTGCACTAACAACGATAAATTAACCATCAAAACAATGCAGATGCCAGCTTCTGCATGTTTTCACGATGTAGTTAATGATGAAAGTCCCTCATCAACATGGTATGCTCTGAGAGCAGGTTCAGCGCTCACATTCCCACCCCTCGTTTAAAAAAATACTTTTTATCCACAAAAACTATGTTATGGTTTTTATTTCGACAGAAGAATAAAACATACATTTAGCATGAACAAGGCTGTAGCGCAGAAGTCACATTTAGGCTTACTTCTTAGTTTTAGCCCAGCACTAAAGTTGTGTTGAACTTGTTTCAAGAGCCGTGCTTAGTCGCAGACAGGGTAATTGTGTGCGTCCAGTTTCTAGGTCACTCTAGCCACCATGCAGACCCCAACCTTACCATCTGCACTGAGTCGGTGGGGGTTCATTGCTAGTCTTAATATCCTGTCTGCTGTGCACAGAGGATGAAGTCCGGCGGCTTGTTTTTAGAGTCGGATGCAAACAAGTAGATACGAGCAACAATCATAGGGCTTCGTTTAAACAAATCGAGCCGGTTTTTCTGTTGTTACTTAAAATACTGGCTTCATAAGCTCCTCGGTATGAAACCGATCTCTTATGCACGCTGAAAATAGTAATGTATGCATTGTATCAGTTACATATATATATTTGACAACATTATCTATGGAAAATATGTAGATGAAATCTTTAAGTTGTACAATATTTCTTATTCAAATAAAACATTTTAAACGGACCTCGAACAGTATCAAATTCGATATGACTGACAGGGTTTGTTGACGATCTAAGTACCTGAATGCTAATTTCTTCTAATTGATGGCCTTGTTGTGAATTGTCAGAGAAGGATTATAAGGAAAACAAAAGCCTGTGTTATTAGCGCATGGAAGCGATACACCAAATGATTCCAGACTCAGTACGTTACAGCTTACTTTAATGTCATCATCACCTACAATTATCTCTCCCCAGATGCCCCTTCTGAGCCGTCGTGGAGGTCTGCCAAGTGTTTGTGTGTGTGCGTGTGTGCGTGTGCGTGCGTGTGTGAAAGAGTTGGAGAGCGAGCATGGAAGAGTTCCACTATCTCTTTTGTGTGGGTTTGTCATGTCTGCTCAGCTTTCCTCTGCTTACCCCCTAAATGTCTGGTCTACCGTTTCCCTCTCTAATTAACACAAACCTTATCCAATATTTGTACTAAAACAATATCACTTTGCAGATGGGATCCCCTGGCTGGCTAAAATTTGTGGGGCTCAAGCGATTTAGGCAGGTTTCTTGAGCAGGGAGAGGCAGTGAATTGGTACATTGTTCTGGTTTATGCTATTAGAGGGCAGTGTTTCAAAAAGCCCCTGAAGTCAATAAATGATGTTTTTAGGATCAAGTAACTATTTGATACTTTTAGAGTGAACTGAAAGCCACCATTGTGAACAAAAGAATGGAGCAAATACAAAAAAGAAAAGAGATGAAGATTAAAATTAATTACAGAATGCAGTTTTTGAACCACAGTACATCAGCAACACAATTCTATTTATCAGTAGAACTGCTTCCAATGCTAAAACGGCTGCTCTAATAATGGCCCTCATGTTAACAAGAGCTGGAGATTGGCCAGCCTTCAAACTACAACTACTCCTTAGCTAACGGCTGTCTCCTGTAAGCTGCCCTGTAGACAAAAGAACTTCACAGATGCCCACTGTGTTTTTGGCTGAGCAAGCTTGTTAAAGATGTTGACATCTGGAAGTTCCTGCAGCAAAAGTTGCTCAGCACTTGGGTGTCCCAAAAAAGTATATTCGATTGAACTTTATCTCAAATACCAAAAAGAAATATTTTTGTCCAGACTAACTTCAAGGTCTTCATTTACAAGCATGTTTTTTTAGTAAATTACTGTTTACAAAGTCGAGTTAGACATTGTTATAATCCTTTGCCTTTAAAAAGCATTAAGAGAACAATAACACATTAGGGACTGGGTGCGCCCATGCTGTGGTCCAGTTTCTGTACAGGACCTTGTGGTGTGTATGAATTTGTAAAGCTTGTGGCACAGCCTGCATCATTCAGCACTCCACAACTCATTTTCATGTTGCTTGCTGACTTGTGAAATTAATAGTTAGATTTCTGAGTTTTCCTGCTTTCCCAAGCAGCCTTTAAATGCATTGGCATCAGTTTGAAAGCAGAGGCTGAAGGTTTTTCCCCAATATCACTCAGCAGCACAATGCTGAGCGGGCACATTCTGGATGATATATGAATATAGAGCACTTTCTGCAAATTGGAAATACACAAGTCAAACAAATCAGTGTTTGAATTAAATATATGAATGTAAAATACATAAATCACCTGCTGAAAATACACAAGTAGGAAAGAACATTAAATGGCAGTATGGCACTTTCTATAATGAGCTCTGTTTCAATTAGGATATACTTTACACAACAAAAATATAAATAAGAAATACATTACAATAAATGTAATAACATCAAGTAAAGAAGGACTTACATTGTAGACAGAAGACTTTGCATTCAGAAAAAACAGTTCCACTGTTGTGTTTTCTTTCAAGAATGAAATATTCTCAATATAAAACCTGTAAATAAAACACACACGTACATGATCTTTGAAGACATGCCCTTTCCTGATTTCTTAAAAATGTTTTAAAATGCCACATTTGTGATATTTTACCACACTGTATACACTGGGCGTGGAATTAAATTCACTCCAAAGTATATTTTTGTGCTATCCTACCTTGAATGGACAGGTAATATCAGAATTTTTAATATAAGCCAAGAAAAATCAATGCCTTTGCTACATATTTCTGAGCACAGCAATTATCCATTATTTCTTGGGGCTGTTTTTTATGGTCAATGACATGAATATTCACATTAAGATTTGTTCTTCTACTCATTGGTGCCCTCTATTGGATATTGTGTTTCAAATATGAAAACCTTGGTTCTCTTCCTGCTAACCCTCAATGATCCATTACCTAACATTTCAGAGGGAATAATAAAAGACTTGCATACTAACAATATGAAAGATTTAACCAGGGTGTGCCAACACACTCTCAACACTCAGGTGCGCTGCAGTTACTCACCGCACAAGGAACCTCAGGGCTATTGGTCCAGTCTTCTTGGAGAAGTCATGGTCCAGGACCCTGCGGTCCAGCTGCAGCCAATTACACTGGCCCCTGAACAAAGAATGAAAAATATATTATGCACATGAATGGGAGGGTGCCTTCAGTGGGCATAGGTGTTTCTGCAAGTCAAGAGACAGTACTAATGCTAATTAATTTGCCAGGCAAACGGCTGTCTCTAGACAGTGACTCATACATGCTGAAACCACATTATAAAACTGGGTGTCTTTTGGAAAAATTTAGGTAATAGCTAAATGTATCCTACTCAAGGGCATGATGGCAGGTTGAACCGGGGGATGTCAGCCTATTTTCCTTGCGTCAAAGGCCAGTCAATGCCCTCTCTGCTACTCTACACCACAGTTTTTTTGGGGTTTCAAACCCTAACGGTAAGATCTGCCTACAAATCAAACCCAGGACTGTCCAAAGCAAATCTCTGAAATATACTGGAAAAGCATCTGATGTGTGACCTGCATTGAAAGCAAAATTTAAATCTATTTTACCTACCATGGTCTACTGAAAAAGCACTGCTATTTTAACTCATTTGCAAATACCTATTTAAGTATCACAAAATATTACATACTTTGCTTGAATATACAGTAGTGCAGTTGATTAATAATTCCATACATGAAATAATCTATTTAATACATCAATTATATTAAAAACACAAACTCAAATGTTACTGCACAGTATATAATTATCATCGCAAGATATAAATAATCTTTAAACAGACACCCTGGCCAATGTTATTACAGGTGGAAAAGGAATACTGCGAACATGAGGAGTCTTGCCAGTCCTGCTGAACTGGCTGTACAATGACCTTACAATAACATCCTCCAACCATGGTGAAGGACCCTTATGCATCATGCATACATTTGACAATATTCAAATACATATTCATATATCTATAGATGTTTTGTAAATCATAAAGTGCAAATAACATTCAATGTTCTCAAACTATATTTGGATTTTGAAATCTGCTTCAATACAAGAAATGTCCACTGAAGACACTGCACTTCAATTTAAACGACTTTACTTGTAAGTATTACCTGTACGGTCACAGATAGCTCCTCATAAGCACATTTAATTGTGATGTGACTCATCTAGAAAATATCTGAAAATGCAGACTCTCCTGTAGCCAAGAGGCTGCTGTGGTCACAGCTGGTATACTTCTAACACAGGTGTGCATACACAGTAGACGGAGGAACTATTTGAGACGTGTTTTCACAGCTGCAGATATCTCCTCTTGGTACAAAGATGTGTTTTTTTTCCACCAAGCATGATTTAATGGGAGATTTACATGAAAGTAGCACACCGGTTTGGATATTTTAGGTTTGTTTCTAAGTGTAATAAATACCAACCTCCCCACATTCCAGAGAGTTCAATTGTGTTGTTACTCTTACATCTTATATCTTAAAAATGTAGGGTTTTTAACTTGTTTGTCTGGGTAGAAACTGTTAATTTCCATAGCAGATTCTCCAGTCTACTAATATAAATATTTGTGTGCACGTTTTATAAGGAAATATCAAAATAATATTAGTAAAAATTTTCCGCACCCAGACTTTTGATTGATTGTAATCACTTGGGGAAAACAAAGCTGCTTCTAATTAAAAGTAGCATCATACGTGCTTTGAAAAAGTAGCAGCCATAACAATATCTGATATTAGTACACTCATTTCATAAGCATGTAGCATCAAACTTACGTGTCATCGATGAAGGTTATTCCAAAGTATTCCTTTTCTTTAAGGTTAAAATGGGAAGAAACCAAATCTAAGAGTTCCCGGGACAAGAGCTTTGGCTGTAACATGGAGACACAATAACTGCTCAGATTAGGTGGGTGTGATCTAATCCTTTGCATATGCATCATATATACACATACATATTTTTCATCACAGTTACATATACATACAAACTTTTTGTTTAGCTTCCTCAAGGTTGTATTATGTTTCTCAAATCAATCACTCACAATAAGCAAATCCATACATCTTGAAAAGAACAAAGGACACAAAATATTTTTAAAAATACATATAGATGATATACAATGATTTTAAGTAAACATGCTTGTGATTGACCCAACTTGGTGCCATATGGACAAAGTAATAATGTCTAAATATCACACATGGCTTAACATGAGTAACTATATTTTCAAAATGGCCTAATTATTGGGAAACCTCATGTCTCGGGAATTAGTGGTGGGTATTAGAGCCCAGGGTATTTGACTAAGCCTGTGTAAAATCAGCAGAATCCTTCCAGCATGACTATACTCCAAGGTGAGACTGTTATGACTGTTATTACAATAAAACATCAGCCTTCTGAAGACATGCATGAAGAATTATGAATTTAAAATGATTAGAGGTTCAATTTGGTGTACATGTGAGAGTTTTACACTGATTTTCAGATGGACTTTTACAAAGATTTGGATAAAACTAGTGAAAGCACAGAATGCCTGAGCTGTTCAGAACCAGGACTGTCAAGCGCATGGGTCATGGCTCTGGATGAACTAAAGACCAGTAAATGAAATGGCAGGAGGTAAGAGGCCATACCTGAACCAGCAGCTCCAGTTTCCTGTCATCCAGGAGATGAACCTGGCAGAGTCTGCCCTCTGTCATCTGCACAACAGGAATAAACATCATCACTGCCGTGCACCACACTGCACCAAATCTCCAAGTGTGACCTACACTGGCCCCCACCTATCAAAGCAGCTCTGGTACCCTCTATTTCTCTCAGCCCCCACCTTCCATTGCTCTCCTGTCAAGGAATCGCATTCAGAAGATCTGACAATTCAATTTCCCAAAGAAATAATTATCTATCCAGTGCTCTTAGATGAATAAATTGGATTCCTGTTACTCCTACAGAAAGGCATTTGGGCGTCATCTGGTGGAGTCAGCAGATTTTACAGGTGTGCTTTTCGCTGATGCTTTTGTTTTCAGCAGTTTTCTTCATTCAGATAAACAAATTACGCTCTACAGAGAGTGAGGCACAGGAAGATCCATTGGGCTTCTCTGCTATGTTAAGCCGAGTGATATTTTCAACCCCATCATCTGGGTTTTTTCTTCTATCATTCCTGGAAAAGAACCGTCTAGTTAAAATTACACAATGCTGTTTACAACTGAGAGAGTGGCTGCATAAACAGACTAGAGTGAACAGCATGTACAGAAAATGAAAAGTTCAACAACTCTGCATCAAAACACATGCAAACTGCCTTGTTTATAACCTGATCCTGGCATAGTGCATTCGGCTGTTAAATACTGAGGTTATCCCTCTAAGATTGTGGGAAAGATGACATTTATTTTTGTGAGTGAAAACCATGTGGCTGCTGATGGGTTTGCCGCGGCTCGTGTGATGGCAACCGATGGTCTCACAGGAACCCAGCCACCACAGCATGTGATGGAAATAACTAGGACCTAACAGTGCTAAGAGAAAGCCACCATGACACACTGTTCAGTCTACCACAATTAACATGCAAATGCATGTTTATATACTCTCTGCCATGTTTGAATATCTGTCATGCAATTATTCTGCTGTGGCAATAATTGTCTATGTGACAATTAGTTTTGTCTTCCAATGCTTTTCATTCAAAAAAACTTTAACTTTGCACCAGGTCTTCAGGAAAAACTGGCTAAAAGGGTCTATCTGCAATCTGAGATGATCTTACATCGTACAAATTCTATACACAAGTCATCAATAGATTACTGTTGTACAAGGCAACTTTCATTCTACAGTCTAGACAGACAGTATCTTTAATTTGATTTGCTCATTCAGAAACCTTTCCATTTGTATTTTTCAACAGATTGCTTTGAGGTAAAACCCCGTTTTTTCTGTAAATATTACAAAACAATAAAACATACAGCCATGGAGTTTTAATTTTAAAGTGAGATGGTTGTCAAATATCATCAGAAAAACAGAAGAGAACCATGGGGTTCATACAGCAACAGAGGATTGTCTAATCTGTCTTAATAGAGAGAATTATTGTAGCTGTTAATTACACAAGATCCATTGTCTAAAAGGGGATTAGTCACTATAGTAACCCCTTAAAGGATTGTGGGATTGTCCAGTGCGATCTAGGGTGCCTGTATCAATGGCGCATTGTTACTAAGAAATTACGTCAAATAATGCTACAGGACCTAGGACACAAGGATCACTATATAGAGTGATAGTCTGTGTGTGTGTGTGTGTGTGTGTGTGTGTATGTGTGTGTGTGTGTGTGTGTGTGTGCACATATACTCACACGAGAGAGAGATCATTACACACCTAGATATGTACAGGTATTAGTCTGTGTGTGTGTGTGTGTGTGTGTGTGTGTGTGTGTGTGTGTGTGTGTATATAGAGAGATCATTACACTTCTAGATATGTACAGGTATTAGTACACTATATTTAGTCTGATGTTTTTGGCTAAGATGTCATCATTTTTAGGAAACTTTAGGATGCAGTGCACAGCATCCGTTGCATTTCTGCAGCAGTCCTCTGACTTGATGCCACTCACTGGATGATGACATTTTCCACATGTGGTGCCCTTTGACCCCATCTGTGTGCTTCCCCTGATATGATCCTTGGTCTGTATTCCAGATGATTTGTCTCTTAGGGGTTAACAGTTCTCACCCTCTTTGAGCCAGAGCCAAGGGTGTGTTATGGGCATTAAGGAGACTGTAAAGTCACCTACTACAAAGGCACAGGCGATATTCTATACCTCTATACCTCAAACACATTGTGCATGTTGTTTCACAATGGGTGTGGCACAGTTTGTTTGGAGTATCCTGTGAACATGAGAGCTTGCTTAGGAAATGAAGTGAAATGGAGTGAAATGAAGCAAACCCAAACCTTCTGAATAGGTTGTCTCGGTTCGTTTAACAAAACAGCTTGGTGCGTCTCACTTGGAAAATGTTGGCTGCGAATATAAAGAGGATTCACCTCTCTCTCATGCAGGAACAAAACCCTACTAGATTTTGCTTAAAGATGAGATTTCTTCATTGAGACTGTGGGTCACAGCATATCACCCAGTGGATATAACTGTACGTTTTTCAGGTAAATTTCATGGCACTGTACACTTGATGGTAGATTACAATTTGTACATAGGGTTATTGTTTATATGTTAGGTTTTTTTTTCTTTTCTTTACAAAAAGCTTAAGTTATTGCGGTCAGCCAATGCCTTTTCAATCCTATTGTTCACCCATAATGTTCTCTATAAGGAGAAGAAAATAATGTTACTCATGGTGATGAATCTCGGAAACAAATAAAAGGAATATTTCCAAATTCATGCAAAACAAATGTGAAAGGAAACCAGTGTGTGAAAAGGTCCAGTGCGAACCCCCAAACTGTTGCCCTCTGTACCTCCCCAACCTAAACCCCAACTTACAAATCAGCATTCCAAGGACAATTCTTATCACGCTAGCACCGTCTTCCCTACACAGTCAGTGTACACAATTGAGGTCTATCAATCCACTTCACTATTAGGAATAAGGGCATATCCTATTAACCAATCCAACCTGACAGAGAGCAGAGAGCAGCATAAAATAGTGAGACACAGACTTGGACTTGCGAATGGTCTAAGACAGTGAATCATCGGCACTCCTTAAGGGATTTCATGCTATTCTACCTACCTACTTTATCCTACCTGAGGTTTTGGGCACCATACCCTAATTATCTGAACATCTTTCAGGGAAAATTGGCTCCCATATAAGGCAGCCTGCAAGAGAGGTTAACTGTGTCAAGAGTAGGGTCATGTGATGCCTAATAGCCATGACAGAGAGGTCAACACTCTAAAGCTGTGTCTCAGGGGCAGGAACTTCAAACACTGCCCCCATCACACAAGCCCCCAGCCAGTGACCTGCACGGGCTTAACACCCACCCCCAAAGCATTAGTCTCCCCATAATGTAATTACCTTCTTACTCACTCACTACGCTCAGTCTCACATAGCTGTGCCAATTTAGATCTCATCTTAACTGAAAACCTTTAAAACACAATTAAAAGCCTAATGTCACGCTTCTGGTTAACAAAAATGAACACTGCAACTTGGGGCTTCATTTCTTTGCACTTAGCAATCCAGTTAATCAACGTGAAGGAATAATTTTCCAGTTTTAGCCCAATTTGCCTGGGTGTTCAAGTGCTTTATTCCCTCTGTAAAATGCTTCTGATGTAGTTTTAAAACAAAGCAAAACGTTTATGCCTATATTAAGACAGAAAGAAGGATTTTAACTGAAAAAATAACTCATAGACACATGTCCTGTAGTATCTGGAGGCATCTCACAATGATTACAGATAATTGTTGGTTTCATGTTTAGTCTCTTCACATCTCAATAGAAAACAAAAAAGTTGAAAGACCACCTCCCATGGAAGGCACACTGCATGTGTGTAAAGAATAACCGATTGAGCATGTTTGTATTGAGCCGTTGGATGTGCTTGGATGCCTTAGACAGAGTGCAATCTTCCCGCATTTACAGCGCAGCTCTGCAGATCAAAAGGCTGGACACACAGCTCCATAATGGCTTCCATATGTCCCACAATGCCTACGCATCCAAGGGTTTTACAAGATTCACAATGAACTATCCAACACAAACAGCAAGCCTTTGTCTTTTATTTGATTGTTTTTCCCAAAAGTTCATGGCACTTCTTGTGCTGTTATATAAGCTGTAAAAATACATCATTCAGTTAAAGCTGGATTGTAATGAGCAGCTTATGGGGGCATGTTTTGCTCCTGTGCAACTGAGGCACCCACTGGAGAAGGAGAGGGGAAAGGGACGCTCCAATTTGGATGCTCCAAAATAACAGACCTAAACAATTATTTGGGGCTTTGATATAGCAAAAAGGATCAATAGCGGATAAAAACCACCTAATCAGTTCAAATACAAATCTAAAAGTCTGTCTTAAACCTGCCAGCTATTGTTTAAAATGATCTTTGCTCCGAAAAGACCCTGCAGGGTGGTCACATGTTCAGCTGGCCACCTGTACGACAGAGGAGAAACTCCATACTGAGCTCCATGCAGATGTGGGTTATTTGACATCAGGAAAGCACAAGGATATACCTTCAGCAGCTCTGACAACAAACACAACAGAGCACATTATTCACATCAGAGCACAACAAATGTACATAAGCCTCTCCCCCACAGCAAAGATAGAAAGAACTGAACTGTTTTAAAACAATGTGAAAAGCATTCACAAGCAATACAACAGTGTATGGTGTGACACTGGGCACAAATAAGATGCAAACATTACAGCTCACAGAAATCTACTAGTTCATCCAAGAAGCAGACATAATAACCCCTCTGCAGTAAGACTGCTCACAAGAACAGCCATCCCACATCCCAGATCCATAAATGCCACAACAGGTACCACTGATTAGAGATGCCATACCTTGTAGAGCTCCCCAAACTGGCACCAGGTCTGTATGAAGCGCTGGCATGGCCTCACCCCCCTTGCATACCACTTTCTGAAAATCCGCTCCGCCAGGTTCCACATGAACTGGCCCCCGCTCAGCAGCAGGTCTTCCACGCCGCACATAAAGCCGGCAGCCATGGCTGTGGCACTGCACCGGAGTGAGGCTCAGAGAGGACTGGTACTCTGTTTCGTGGCTGATGTAACCTCACAGTGGAGTGAGCTGGAGGAGCCTGGGTGAAAGCCTACAGACGGCTCTTTCAGCAAAACCCCTGGGTCCAGTCCAAGCCATCCCCTCGGAGGCAGCGGCACAGAGGAGGGCAGGCCCAGAGCTCAGGGTGATCAGCCCAATACGGAGCAGCCACAGAGTCCAGCCTTCCCACTGTACACGCACACACAAATACATACAAACCTGCGCGCTCACATACATACACACACCGAAAATGCGCACACACACAAACACACACACACACACACTGCCTCACACTCTCCTTCTCTGCCTGCCCACTTGTTTGCCAACTCCACATCCCTCTCTCTCTTTCGTACTCTCCCTGTTTCCAGCTTTCTTGCACATGAACATTCCCCCTGTAATATGGGTAAACAGAAAGTCCTAGACAGCTCACAGGTCTCAGGTTTGTTATTTCAGCGCTCATTTGTCTGCTGTATTAGACTGACCGCTAAAAACATCTAAAAGTCTAAAAAGTCAATACATGAATACTCATGTACATCTGTTTTTAAGATCTTTGAACATCTATAAAGTTTAAAAACATCTATACAGCTTGTACAAGGTAGGTAAATCTTTTTTCAGATATTTTTCCATACTCCCTATAACATTGTGTTTCATATTCTGTGCCATGTTTTGAGACATGACTCATTGGGGAAGTCTGAAAAGGTTGTTCATTTTCTCCACACAAGGGGAGCAGTTTCCTGAGGACAACAGACATCTCCACCCATCCATCCCATTTTCCAGAAGAAAACACTAAAATAACTCACTTCATTACGAGAGCCTGTGGCTTTAGGCTGCCATGCTATGACAGAAAGGAATACCGCTTCACTCTGGAACATAAAATTTGAAAGACCATTACGTGACTGTGTAATTTTCTCTCGTACTGTTCTGTATTTTTACGGTTTATTTTATGAGGAGAACACAATCTGTGCCTGTCATTTAAAAAAAAAAAGAAACGATTTTATTGTAAATGTGGAGAATTCTGGGCGGGCAGGATGCAAATTTTGCCAGTCAAGTCTCTTGAGAGCCACGTTGTCAATTAAAAAAAAACAAAAAAAAAAAAAGTGCACTGAGGAAACCATGAATGACTGACTGCTGGGTAAACTGAAAGTAGAGTAGTCACGTCAAGCAGCACTTCATCTGGATACAATATCCTGTTGTTTGCCTGGAAGATTGAAATCTTCCAAAAATATGTAGTTAACACATACAAAACACACCACAGAGCTCGAGTGGTATCAGGATTACAAAGAAAAGAAAATGAAGGAACGTCATCGGAACAACAAAGGAACAATGTATTCTGGATGGTTTGGGTACCACATGTCAAGGCTGAGGGGAGATGGAGAGCAGAGACTCAAACCTGTCTCTCGCAGGTCAAACACCTGGCATGTACATTCCACTCAAATTACCTGTTCAAACTGAAGCAGCCTCAAGGTACTTCTATAGAATCAAGCCAAGTCCATCCATGGTACTGGCCACAAGCACAGATATCAAGAGGCACATGAATTCAGATACAAACAGTCTAAATAGTAGCTGAAGGACCCATTTCTCCATAAATTTCAAAGGCTAAAATCAATGCTAATCTGAGCTTTATGAAGACGGGACAATCAATATGGCTTGAGAGCTGCACAGAGAGAGTATTAGCAGCTATGGCAGTAATGGACTGTTTGGTGACACCGCAGTCTCAGCACTTTCACCCTATCACACACACACGCCTATACGCGCACACGTGCACAGTGCACACACACACATATGAACACCCACATACACACACACACCCATCCACATAGAAACGCATGCCCACACACAGACATAAACACTCAACCAGATACACAGGCACATCCACAAACACACACAAACAAGCACACGCAACACATGTAAGCATGCACACATTTACAAACACAGAGACATACAGGCACATGCTCACGTACACACAGGCATGATGCACATGCACCACACTTCCACACAGGCATACACACAAAGATGGAGTCAGTCACTCCTCTGTCTGAGTAAGCTGGTAAGAGTCACACAGATGCCAGTTTACGCGTACTTATGAAAAAAAAAAACGACCAGAAATAAAATCTTAAAAAAGAATCACAAGGCCAATCAGAAATCTTTTGAGAAAGACTGTCCGTGTAAAATGTCATTAGACCTCACTTATATTGTCTTGTACCCTTGTTTATATCATTCTCCACTCTGGAGTAAAAGAGTCCACACAGCATTTTGACACTAACAGGGTAAATGTCAGAGGTTTAAAGGCACTTTGGGAATACAGAGAGGCTGTAACCACATTAAGGTCCCATGAGGCAGTTAAATGGCTGAGCAAAACACTTGGGGTCGAGACCCAGCTCCTCTCTGTTTAAATGCCTTGATCAAACTGCCTTGGGAAAGTATTCCCAATTTAAAATATTTACACATTTACATTTTTTTATCCATCACTAGACTGTTTGCCTAAACATAATAGATTTTAAAATATCAATCACAACAAGATTCTGGATCCTTAATATGAGTTTTACATATGGCAAACATTATGTAACATTTCTGTTATTACACAAATAGTTATATAGCTATAAGTGGAAATAAAGAAGCAGAGCAGATAAGACATTTGGGGTTGTGGGCTCAAATCTTGGTTGTACAATAACATGATTGTCATGAGCCTAGTCCAGAATATGAATTATTGCAAATAGTAAAGTACGTAAAATTGCAGCAAATGTAACAGTTAACTTACATTAATTTACAGTTAATTTAGACAGTAATTTACTGTCTGTTGAGAGACAAATACATACTTGGAGACATTAACAAACAATCTGCTGAGGGTATAGAGTATTCCTCTGTCAGGCTTACAGGGAATGCGTACACACTGTCCCTGCTGGTGTAAAGAAATTCTGCTCTGAGTGAGACTACCAGTTTGACAAAAAAACTCAAAATCATACACAGAGTACGGATCTGTTGGCGAATTCCCTGCGTTTCTACAGCCTTTGTGCTGTTTAGTCATATAGCAAGCATGGCTCGTCCCCTGCTGCTCTATTTTACCTGTTCAAAGAGAGGGATCAAGGCTACTGCAACAGAGGGAGTTTATCTCGACTTCCTAAGAGAGCAACACCTCCTTTCACCACCAGGGGGTGGGGGTGGGGTGTCAGTCAGACAATAGCGTCAAGAGGGTGAGGGCAAAAGGTCTGTTTACTTAAATAATACATGAGGGCATGCTGGCTCTTTGGGTTTTCTTCCAGAGACAAACAAAGGCACAACCAGCTCCCAGGCCTAAACAAACACAAACACAGGGCTATGGGTGCACACACCGCCTGCAGGTGGATGATAAACACAGATGATATCCATGCACTATGTTCTACGTGCAGAGAGTGTGTCGGGGAGGGAGTGGGGCGCAGACAAAACCAGACAGCAGCCTTTGAATCCAGCACAGCTTACAATGAAGCAGTTCTTCCCTGGAGAACCACTGAATTGCCTGACCCTTGTGCTGAGAAGAAGAAGCAAACCCATACTCACAGTCAGGTCTACAAATCATTCTGCCTCAAGACATTGTCTCACAGAGGTGCTGCTCAAGTTCATGATCATATGCTTTCCAGCAAAGTGAGGCAACACATGCAGCATCAAAAGAGTAATTTTCAGCAGACAGTGAATCCAATACATTTTAGTAAATGCACTCAAGGTGGGTGTTTACTGAGACTGAGTCCCAAACAAGGGGGTCAATAGGACCTGCTTCCATAATAATGTCTTATGTGATGTCACAAAACACACAGGGAATATGCAGGTTGATTACAGTACTTCAGCTTGCCTATTAAAATTTAATAGTTGTTGTGTCCATTTCATAGATTTCATAGATTTATCTCCTGTTTCACATACATATTATTCATGATGTATTGATGGTGGCTAACTGCCTATTGCATTGCAGGCAATTACATATTTTGCTTCAACTGTGGTAGACAACAGTGTGCAGCTGGTTTTGTTTTAACCCCACTGACGTTACTTATTCCTGTCAAGTGCATAGTATCATAACAGTCCTGAGCATATGAAATCACAGGAGTTGGCTGTAATTTGACTTACCAACCTGTGTGCTATGTATAATCAAAAGGATTTGCTTTCAAATGCTAGTTCACATGTTAAGAATGGACATGTGAATAAGGGTTTGGTCATCCCAATTTCAGCCTCTTTATCAAAAGAAACAGTTACTGGAAGGACAGGGATGAGAAAGGCTCCAGCAGCAAGTTGAATGACGTCACATTGACTGGCAGTCCTATGATGTCATTCCCATAGTCCCTGTACTGGCACATCTCTCAATGTCATGTGCTACATTGAGACAAATACTATGCACAGTACAATGGTCGTTATTTTCTCCTTCACAAAATGGAATGGCTTGTTTTCATAGACAGAGTACTATTAGATGTTGTGCAACAACTAAGAAACCACTGACTCTAATGCAAACTAAGGCTTGTGATCACCAGTAGGTGGAGTAACATTACACTAGGCTAGAGAATTAAGCAAAGAATTAAGCTGATGCGGGAGGTGATGTATTAAATACTGTCATGTTTATGCATATCTTATTTGAAAAGAGGAGTGAAAATAATATTCCAGCTATGAGTGGGAGGTTAATATTATGACATAATATAATGATTTCCTATATCAATACTCCATAGTAATACATACACACACACACACACACACACAAGCTTTTTATTTTCCCTGGTCACATGCCTCAACCCCACTGCATATTCAGTTGTGATTGGACCATTTGCATGTCATTCAGTGGCACCCATTAAAACTCATAAATGGAGCACTTACGAACTATTTTCCTCTACATCAACCCTTTTAGTTCAGAGGCTCTGTCAAACTCAGTTAAGAATTAATAATCAACTGTAGTAGCATTAATAATAAACTGTAGCAGGATCAACAGACTGTGGTCTTTAGAGAATACTCTGACTACTCCACCACAGCCAAGATTATCATGTGTCTTTGTCTCAAAGCTAATATGACGGCAATTACCCTGTACAATAAAAAGCTGATTAATTGTCTACAAGAGGAAGTCTCCTCTTTGTGACTGCTCCAGACATGACATGGGAACAGCTGTGTACACATGCCTACTGCCGATAGCCCCAATCAGGCCCAGCTGCAGCAATGTCAAGACTGCAGAATGTATTAGCAGTCTCTTCCATTTCAGAGGATCAACTCAGCTAAATAAATCGTATCACACTAAAGGTTTCTGATCAGAACAAATGGTATATGTACTGCAATGCAGAGGGGCAAGACTTCAAAGGTGAAATATTACATTCAAATGACTTCAAATAAAGCATTATGATTGTCCTCATGTCATCATATCTCTCATAAGAAGCCATTCGCAACACAATTCTACGTTCAGTAAACTCATTTGCACAGAACAGACACAAGAGAAAAAATTTTAAAAAGCCTTAGCATCACTCTAATGCATTCAGTGACAACCAGCATGCTTACTTTAGTTCAAATCATAATGTATAAAATGTATAAAAATCCCTGAATGTATAAAATCCCCATTAAAATCAACATAAAGCCATCGATTTCACGCCCTGAAAACACATTAAACAGCATTAAATCTGTGGAGCATGTAGCATTTCTTAACAGTGCCTGGCATTACAATGTCAAATTGTCAACACAAATCGACCAGAATAATTTCACGTCAAAGCAACTCGCTGGTGTCCTTTTGTCCTGCTGCTGTGACTGTTTGAGCCGGAGGACAGCCTGTCTGCGTTATGAAAATAAAGAGACTGAACCAGAGATGAGGACAGACAGAAAATGTCCCTATTGTACTTAGAGAGAGGAAATTACCACGTATGTCTGTATCAGGCACTGCATCTCTATCAGGCACATCAGAATGGGGTGATGAAAAGCAAGTCGGTGCTGAGAGAGGAGGGAGAAAGGCTTTTGTGTATTATGCAGCTCTACAGTCAAACCCTGCTTGGTGAGGCAAGGTAGGGGGATGGGGCGATGGGGGCCTGGGGTTTGGAGTGCCACTGATATCCCATTGAGATGTCTGTTATGACTGGGATTTAAGGCCTGACCTTCTGCTAGGCAGGACACCACTCTCGGCTTCCCCAGATCCTACAGGCTGTGACAATACGGTTGTGTGCAGAACCATGGCCCTCTGGAGGGAAGGGGAACGCTGGCATTCTGCCCAGGGAGAGCCATCACCCCAGCAGCACAGTCTCTGCCCCTTTAATTGAGCCCCCAGAGGAGGGGAGAGCATTCAGATTTGCAGAGCGCGTCCCTTGAAGAATTTGGAGCCGATGGGTTTGATTCTGTATGGAGGGAGGAGGGGAGGGCTAGGAGAGCAGCTTCCCTGAAATGGCACTGCAGGTGTCCACAGGGAGAGAGAGAGAGAGAGAGAGAGAGAGAGAGAGGGGGCAGGACAAAGAGGTAGAGAGAGAGATAGGAGGAGATAAAGGGAGTGGGAGGGATAGAGGAAGAGACAGAGGTAGAGAAAGGGAAAGAGGGAGAAAAAGTGAGAGACTCACCTTCACAGAACAGCTCCTCTCAGGGGGAACATTGATACATGAGGTGCAGGGGCTTAAACGACACACCGTGAAACAGTCAGAAAAAAACTGAAGTGATCTTGGTGGGGAGATGGCAGAGCTGTAATGTCTCATGATGAAACCCTGACCTTGTTCCAACAATAGAAAATTGGATTTTTTTTCAACAAAATATATGAGAAAATGTGAGTAATATTTTTCAATACAAAGTTTTGTATTAAGAGCATTGTCCCCTTTCTGTAAATAAAGATGCATCGACTTCAATCATGCCTCCCCCCTTGATGGTGCCCCTCCAAGTATAGAAGAGGCACCATCAGCACCCCCAAAAGTCCCATAGCCACTACCCTGCCCAGCGGCACCTGTCACACCTCCAGGAGCTCCAACCCACTCATGTTACCTACGCAACAACACCAGCACCACCTGCAGAAGCCCCACTCACCCCCTCTCCCCAGCCCAACAACACCTGCCTGACCTGAAGCAACTCCACCCATCCCCTTTCTCCAAATAGCACCACCTATATCCGCTGAGCCTGCAGATTTAGAGTAGTTTCCAATTACCTCAGGCCATAAACATAAGCAAGTCATCTTTGATAATCGAGGGAATGCTAAGAAATATGACTGAAGTCTTGCTTCTAAAGGATTTGCTTAATAGCAGTTAATTGGTGGTTATGCTCATTGGTGCATAACACCAATACATCTGCCCTGCGCACTCAGGAAGTAAGGCTTTGATGAATTACAATAAACAGTTAGCTGGATTCAGGGGTGGATTAAGGCAGTACATCTGCCCTGCACCTTCAGGATGTGCTCTAAAGGCTTTGAGTTATTACAGTAAACTGGTGGCTATATTTATTGTTAGCTTTTGCCAGTACACCTGCCATGCATGTTAAGAGGGCACCTGCATGCATCTTAAAAATGTATTCATAACTGGAATAGCATCTTATTTGAACATCTGTTAACATAGTATAATGAAAACCAGCCTATCCTCAAACTGCAAACTGCGGTGCCCCATGCTTGAGGTTGGAGAACTATTTAAGCTGCCTGAAGTACTGCATCACCTTAGCGTGCATGACAGCCAAGAATAAAACACTTCTCTGAGAGCGCCAGCTTTCTTCTGTCATTTTTTTTAGGACTTTCTGAAGATTTGTTTTACGGAAATACATCATGTCCATATTCACGCATGAGGGATGTTTACAGTGCATGCCCCAACTTTTCTGTGTGCTGTTCTCATGCATGTTTCATGGGCATTCATTTCACACGCCATGCACACCACGCTATGTTTAGCCTGTAAAGGTCCAAGCGTTACCTTCAAATTTAGTCATGTCTAAAACACATTTTTATCTGTCTGTTTTCGCCGAGTTCTCCAGATTGATGCATTGAGATGTTTGAAATTGCGGAACATCATACCTTTCTGAAAGCATCATGTTCTGTTACGCACATTGCTTGTGCTTTCATAACAAAGTCGCCCGTATAAAACATGTTCAGTTTATTTGGTAAATTGTTCTTGCTTGTTTGGTCATTCTGGAACTAGACTACACAATTTTTTTCAAGAATACTCTAACCAGAATGTCCTTTTCAAAACATATACCTGTATTCAAATAGCAGAATATTTGACTTCTTAAAGCATGGTTGTAGAGACCACTAACTGTCAGATGGAAAGGTAAAGTACATGCTGTAACCGTCAACACTCAACAAATGGCAGAACCTTAGAACCATGAGGGTCTGTTCATTCAAGCTTATTAAAATAAATAATTAGTTTAACACATAATTAATATTTACGCTCAGCTTTATTTTCATTTTGTGTTAATTCATTTAAATTGATATATAGCTTTCTTTGATATTTCCCAGCAAGAGCAACAATACGATAAATGACGAGACTGCATTGTGTCTCCCACCAACAGTTTGTAGCAATCCTTTCATTACATAATTGGATCAATTACAAGGCTTAATTAGAAAGGCTTGACCATGTGTGCAGGGATTTCATTGGCTGATGACTGATGAGAGAAACAAGTCTGGATGCTAGTGGCTCTGAAAGAACCAAACCAGCCACACCATTTCAAAGAAACTTCACTAACTGTGCCTTCCTCACAACAAGGTTGAACATAGCAACACCACTGGTTAACATGTGTCACTCATGTATATTTTGATAAACAAGTTACGATTACCAAACATGGAAGACATCTTTACAGGCTGATATGTTGTAACTCTTGTGCTTCGCTTTGGAGAGAAAAAAATGTTTGAAGAACATCACTCAAAGAGTCTCTTCCTCCACTACAAACAGTGTGGAACTATTCCATGAATTAATGATTACCTGACTTAAAAAGATACCTCCATGTATCAGTTTAGAATTTACCTTTAACTAATTTCCAGCTATGTCCTCTGCTCTGCTGACGGAGACAAAAACTAGTCCTTTCTGTCAGTGATGAACACACTGTAGTCTGACTGACTGTCTCTGAGTCCAAATACCCTTTAAGCCAATTTAGTTTAGAAGCCATTAAGCTGTCCAGAGGAGATTCCACAGAAGGAGAGCAAGGGTCTGGCACAAGGGCCTATCTTGACAGGGCTACGTATGGTAGGGTTAAGAACTGGACACAAGAGTATAACACCATGCTAAGAAATTGTTTATCCATTATCTATAGCAATCCTATTCAAAGTCTTGCATCAGGCTTAATGTTCTGTTAACGCTAATGCCATGTAAGGGGTGATTCAATTGAAGTCCTAATATTAAATGACATAATGGCATATTTAAAGCAGAGTTGGTTCTCAGTGACTTATTAAACAAGATTCCCACATGCACCTTTGCCAAACTCTAACCAGGCATGTGGATGTTCCAATCATACATATATTTTTTACAGTGTGAAATAAAACAAAGAATTTTCTGAAAGGTCTGACAAGACATAAGCCCACATTCAAGATTTTGTAAGTTATGATTTAAACAGCTTTGTATTCGACTGCCATTGCTTGGTATAATATCAACAAGCTTACAATGGCTGCTAGACATCCTGGCTCTTGTTTTTCTTATACAGAAGTGTAAAGAGCTCTCCTACCTTGCTGTTGGTGATATCAGAATACCTCTTGTTCTGGTAGTCCTGACAGGTCACCAACCTTTAACACTCAGGACTAAAGTCTCTGCACACACCCCGAGGGAGGTTCTGCTGTCCTGTGTAGGGGCCACCTGTTGTCACATCCTTGCAGGCCACCTTCATTACAGATCTCAGAACAGCCAATTCTACGGGGTCAAGTTTCTCCCCCAGCCTGGATCATATTTTCAGTGGTCATACTCAATTGTGCACTAACAGCCATCTCTTTTGCGCTAAACAAAACCCAGCTAGTTGACTGAGTGTCACAGGATAAGACCATAAAAATGCCACTGGAAAATTGCAATTCATAAAGCAAGAGAGAAGTTGATTGGATAAGTAAATACCTTCACTCTAAAGATCTGAACTGCAATGAGACAATCGACTAAAAGAAATACCTCCACCCCTACATAAACTGATATTAACTGATACTGTAGCCAGTACAAGCTGATATTATAGGAGATATGGTTAACGAGGGGGTGGGACACCGTGATCAATTGTGCAAAACAAATTCTGCCTTATTCTGATCACTGCAATTAGAGTAGCGGTGTTCCTCAGCTACTATATTACAGCAGACGAAGAGTGTCCCCTGTGGCCAAACAATGTAACCCTCTGTCACTAGGCAACAGAAGAAAAGGCGATCTCCTTACTATACATACTGCAGTAGCCAGGCTGTGTATTTTCTCTCTAGGGCACAGTTGTCAGCTGGACTGCAGTGACCAGTTATTGTATGCTTTCTGTGCACTTTAGTAATCAGGTATGGTCTCCTCTCTGTACACCTAAGTAAACAGACTAATAGACTGACTGTTTCTCTGTATACTGCAGTTACCAGGTACTGTTTCTGTACGCTGCAGTAACCAGGCACTGACTCTCTTTACACCACCATAAGCAGGAGCTGTCTCTGTTTGCCGTGGTAACCAGGTACCGCTTCCCTGTACATTGCAGTATGCAGGCACTTTCTCCTCTGTTCCGGTCTGTGAAGCAGGTGATTTCTTTCACCCTCAGTTTTTGCTCTGTTAAGGAATCTCTCCACTGAAGGTGACTGCTGAATTTTCCCTTTGAGAGGCAGTGCTATGGCCCTCAGTCCCATGAGCTGGACCTGTCACTGAGGAAAGATGGGCGTGCAATCACCATGAAGTACAGGGCAGGATCCATTAGATCCAGAGGAGATCTTTCAAAGGCTGGCCTCACAGCATACATGCACACAGTAGCTGATGGGGTCAAACCGTTCTGCTTGCAGACCACATCAGTGAACAGCTACACCGTGGAGACTGTGGATGCATTCATTTGGTGCCTGAGGACTACTGAATCAAATAAAGCCAGTACATCACAGTGGCAGGGGGTATTTGTTTCAATGAGCTGACCCCCTCCTTCCCCTCCAGCTGCAGCTTGGTGAAGCACACACATGGGGTTTTAACGATAGAGCGGTATCGATCGTTCCGAGCTCCAGACCCCAGGACATGTCTGCTCCAGGAAAGGCATTGTTTCAATGGATACCGCTCAGGGGCTGCCTCAGAGTGAAACAACGCAGACAGCCACTCCTCAGTCTGCATGCTTTCCCTCCTTTTCAACATGCCCAATCATTTATGCGTCATTATCATTCAGGGCCTGCAACCTCACAGGAATTAATGCTCAAACTCTAATGGTGTGTGTAAGATGCACAGCCGTGGTAATTAGGCAAAAGATTATTACCAGCCCCCTCTCCTACACATGAGACTAGAGTGTCGGTGCAACACTGCAGTATTGCATCTTTTTTTATTTTATTTTCCACCCTCAGCTGTGTAATATATCGAATCAGCCCAGCCTGCTTGTGACGCACGTGCCAAGGCAGAAACAAACACGGAGCGGTTTCCGGTTTCACACAGATCGATGGAGATCGATATGACGTGTTGCAATCCCAACACTCAGCCGGGTGCATACTGCCTGTGCAGACTAGTCAAGATACATGAACTAGCCTGCTGTTCAGACAGTTGGAGCTATTAGGCCTACCTGAGCTGGAAGCTGCCCACAGATGCTGGAAGAGAATCCAACCACAAGCACATCAAACAGCTGCATTTTATTACCACTTATCCCAGATGCTTCGCTTCTTCAATCATTATGCTGGAGCCTTTTACACTGCTGTGCATTTGTGGTTTATGATTAGTGGTTAGGTTTGATTGAGGAAAGGCACCAAGCCCAAATGGCTTCAGTGAAGAATCCACCACTATTAGTGGGTAATATGACAAATATAAGCAATGAGATGTTTAAAAATGGGATATCTTCCATCCCCAAACAGATCTTTGAAATTTCCATAAAGGCTGTTTCATCTTTGCTAATTACACTGCAATACCAGAGTATGCTGAGTATGCTGAAGGTACTCTCTATCCTGCTTAAGTGTTCTCTGCCAAGTCATTCCAAACTCGCTGCACACAGAATAAAGGGAAGTACTGCAAATATCAGTGTCTGCTATTAAGCTTGCACCCATAAACTGTAGGATGGCGAACAGGAACTACTAACAGCTATAAATATCTAAAGTAGATCAGCAATGGACCCTGAGTGATTTACAGTATAGCCCTGTTTGTTTGGTTTTCCCATGAAGTTAGCTATATTTATTTTTTTATTGAATTTTTTTTATTATTTTATTTCATTTCAGCAGTACTTCCTGTTACAATTACTATCATAATGCCTTGTGTCTTCAAGTTGATACAGACATGCTAATTTCATTATTTTCCCTCATTTTGTAGCTTTCAATTAGTTACAAACTACTTGTGTGACAAAGGATTTCCTGTCACAGAGCTAGATGAGACATTACAAAGGGAAGAGACGCAGAGTTGAACTGACTGTCCACTTCCATGCTAGTAAACAGCGGGTAAAGCGACAGTTCCTGTTTATTTGACTGTGGCATGCACTTCCATCAGGACTGGACACTTCCTGAAAGAACAATGGAAAGATTGATGAACTGCACATTTGATGAAGTTTCCAACCTGTATAAAATGTGTACAGTAAATAATGACATATTCTGAAATGTTCCGTTGGTCTACATGGTTTTTATGTTATTTCTTGTAGTTTTTTAGCCGCCGTATGGCACTCTAACTAACATAACATTGCAATTCCTCATTACCAGAGAGCACAATTTACATGACATACTGACATACTTCCATCACCCTAATTGTGACCGCTTGATTAAAATTAACTCTAATGTCCCTTCAGGGCATCCATACTACTATTTCACAGTTGCATGGGCTTTGTATTGATTTCTAACAGTAACCTTAAAGATTACTGTTGACCCATAAACAGACACCGTCTGTTTGTGCAGTACAGCACAAACCAACATTAGTTTCAACAGTAATCAAGACACAGTAGCCCATGAAAACATGCACTTAACAACCAATCATAATATTTAATTTAATGCACTAAATCTGTTTACTACAAAAAGTGACAGACTTAAAATACTGACAGTATTTCAACTTCATTACAATGAAACACATGAAAGTACAGTTTATGCAATTCTGATTTAGACTCAGGCTCAATCTCACTGCTATGCATTTTGTCCATTACTTTGAGTAACAGTGATCTTTTTTGCCTCAGTTGGGAAACATCACAAGTTTGACTATGGTGGAATTCATTTAAAATGCTGTTTTCGTATCTAAAAAAAATCTACCCCCATCTTGAATTCATTACTTCCAGTTAACAAAGGCTATTTAAAATGTTCCTCTGCTGTAAGAGGATAGAGGAATTTGTCCTCTGTTATATGCTTTCACCTAAAACCTGCCAAGCAGGCAAAGTAGATGCAAAGCAGGAAATGCTCATTCTTCAGGAAATGCAGTCAGGTAACTCATCATGCGCAGACCGGCACTACCACAATATCACATAACTGTTCATTTGTCCCTATTATCACCAAGAAAATGCTGTAATAATATACTGTATGAGGCAGTGAAAGAAAGTGCTGATGACTAAAATCACAAGGCAAAACCTGGGTGGTGGTGGTGGGGGGAGGCAGCGAACCTGATACTTCAACTCTGTATACTGCTCTATAAAGTGTAATTCCAGAAGTCTGCACAGTGTAATAACTGGCCAGACCAAAGTCTTTCCTTAAAAAAACTGTGTTATATTGATGAAGCCATTCATGTGCCATGATTGGCAAATAACTCTTATTTATGCTGGCTAGATACCAGCAATGGAATTTTCTGTGGCAGTTAATAGCCTTATTGAATTGGAACCGCTGACCCCATTAAAAGCAACTGAACATCCTAGACTAAAGTCAACACAATGCTTGCCTGTTCTTTTTGTGCTGAACTCATTTTGTGTGTTTGTGTGTTTGTGTGTGTGTGTGTGTGTGTGTGTGTGTGAGTGTGTGTGTGTGTGTGTGTGTGCGTGCATGTATGCATGCATGTTTCTGTACCCCTGCTTTTAGGGACCCAGAGCCACTTTGCACCCTTGCCAATGCTTACTGGCGTAGTAATTGCCAGTCAGTATGATCAAATGTTGCTTACAAGTAAAATGCAATGTCGTAGATAATGTTTATGGGTTTCCCCTACAGCGGTAAATATTTTAAAACCACATTAATATTTAACTATCTGCCAACATTTGATTTTGATGGAAAGTGCTCTGAGCCATGCAGCAGTTGAGTCGACTACACTTCCCTTTTCTCCTTATGCAACTACATTGGAGGTGCAGGTATGGTCCCATAAGAAATGAAAATATATTTATTCAATTTCAGTGTCCTCCATGCCCTAACAAAGTATTTTTACACTGACTTTTTGGAGTTTAAATTGTTTCAGGTCCGAACTAGACTGAAGACTTTAATGTATCCATCAATCAGCAAAGAACATTGCAAGTGCAGTCAGTGTGTATGTCATTTTACAACTCTCTCATTATGATGTGAAATTTTGCTATTAGCTACTCACCATTGTCCTTGGTTATATAATTATAGACCAGTCACTATCTGCACTGTGTACCAACGAGACAAGACCTGCAAAGGATACGTCATATATTGTTTTTTTATCCATTGTTTGTTTGTCATCCACCCCCCACTGCTACAGGAAACAGGAAACTAGAGGACAGAAGTTGTATGACTGTGGTCAGCCAGACAAAGGGTCTTAAATTTTATTTCTCTTGAGAAACCCTGACTGTGCATTTAATCAACACGTTCCACATGTGTTTACTAGGAAACAAGCACGCACATGCTTGCCGAATACCCAACCACATCCCTTATGAACAATCCACTGTCTAAAGACTCCACACATAAGGAAGAGAGTTATGCTGAAGCTTCAGCTAGTTGACGTTCCACTGAAGGTAGCCTTGTTGTTTCAATCATCTGTGTTGCACCAGACAGTTTGATGGTATTTCACAATCTGAATCAAGCCTTTCCCCCCAGTTATTTGGCATAACAGCTTTTTGGACCTCTGGGCTGAGTCCTTAAGAATAATAATATCTTTCAGTCTTTTGAATCTAACTTTAAAGCTAAGCCTTTTTTTAAATAAAGAAACAAGAGCACCATTTCATGACAAACCTGACTGGCCATACGCACAGACATCTGCTACTGCACTTGTTCAATACAATCTACAAGATCTTAATTAATTAGATTTTGTACTTAAACCGTACATTAAGACATTTAGACCGTCAGTTGGATGAACAAATAACGACTGAACTGTCAAAGGAAATAAATATAAATTACAACGTCTTTATCGGCGATTAATAAATGTGCAGTGAACTGCGTTCTCATTTATGAACAGGGTAGAATGAATATGCAGGGTAATGCACCATCATGGGCTTTAGGAGTACAGCACGGCACATGCCTGTTAAAGAAGATGCAAGTGTGTGAGAAAGTTGTGACACTCTGCGTGCTGCCTGTTACAGATATTGCGAATATAGTGAGAGAAATGAGCCTGAACTGTGAGTGAACTATCAGTGCAAAAGGAAAGCGATTGTAAACATCCCTGGCACACATACACAAAAGCGGCTGTACGCATATATCCGCAAAGGTAGTCTGGAAAATGACGTGCCAACCTCTGTATTCATTCCAGCCTTTATTCTAGTATGCAGGTTTGTCTTATGACACCCATATATGCTCATTCAGACATAATGTCTGTTTTGCCGTTAAATTAAATATCCAACCGCTGAGTATCCAGGTACGTTGCACCGAAAGAAATCCGTGTTGTATTTAACCGATATCATTTCACGTATGATTCGCATGCTTACGCCAACGTTTACACGGAGTGGGAACACAATTGAGACAGACAATAAAATATGTACTTGATCAGAAAGACCTGCGCGGTGAATATGCACAGCAAGTAAATGGATCGCTTACTGCATTTTTCATTGATACTCTTTTTTTGCCATTTTCGAGCGTGTGCACACTCACACACACACACACCAGCAAACGTGTGTGTGATATATCCATAGAATTTCTGTGTATGCATCACAACACCGAAACCACACATTGCAGCGGCTGAACAAAGCCTCACCTTTTCTTTCCTGGTGGCGTTACCTTAAAATTCTGATCTTTAATTTTTGTATCTCCAGCACGTATGTCCCGGTGCCGTGAATCCTGTTAAATCCTCTTTCAATTGTCTCTTTGTGAACTGTTTTCTACTCACGGAAACTCACTCGCCCGGTCTCCCGTTCTATCGGGAAGCGGTCTCAGTTCACATATCCTTATCGCTCACAGTTGCCACCATACACACCACGCCTCTCCTCTTCTTCCTTCCCATCCAATAAACCAGGAAGACCAGTGTCCCACTATCGCGACTGATGGGGCACGACCACTATTGACACGATTGTCAGTGCATAACGCTCACATCGTGCAGTGCCATGCTAGACTCATGAATAGGAAAATTTAGTTCCGAGCGTACATGCAGCGCCCTTTCTACACTGCCAACACAATAGCGTCTGTGGCGTCCAAGGCAACAGGAAATAACGATTGTCCCGCACTGCCAGAGATAATCCGACACTGGGAAGGAAAGGCACGAGTTTGTAAGCGAATAAAGAAATCACTAAATTATGTGCTTGCAAATACATTTATGGATAAAAATAAACATGACTTCATGTGGGTATATTATTACCAAAGTCATTACCGTTTAAAATAAATAAATGAAATAATTATCCCCTTCCTCATAATATGCTGTATATTTATTTGCTGTTGAATTTAGAGGCAGAAAAAAATCACACTAAAGGCATGAGTGAACAGAATGATGAATGACCAATGACAAGATGCCACTGGTCACAGGTGATATACCCAAATTGATTTGCGGTCTTGTGCGAATAGTATGTGCCATTATTTAAAAGAAACCGTCTGATTCTTCTTTTATTCCTGAATAAAGGTGCAGACGACCAATAACAACTAACCATTGATTTAAAATTCATTGATTTAAAAATGTGCTAACACACATGGTATGTTTTGTAAACAATTTGTGCCATTGTTTATTGTACTTTTCCCCTTCCTCATACCACAACCCCTCCACTTTAATTTCTTTGAATGCTGGAAGTAGATCCTTAACACTCCAAAACTACTTATAGTTGGCTCTTAGCACAGTGTCCTTACATCCTTCGTGTTGTTTGACCACGTGAGTCTCAAAGACGTTTGTAATGAAGCTCCTCTCTGCTCAACTCATGGAGCAATGCCTTTTACTGTTGTTTGACAATTGATCTGAAGTCATGACTTTTTATCATTGTCACAGAAGAATACTTACTATTTAGAGCAAGCATTTGATTGTAATTGTATTTTTTGCTCACAAAATGCCCATTACCGTGTTGCTGGAGTGGGCCATCTAAAAGACCATGAGCTTGTTGGGGTTGTTGCAGACATTGATCTTGCAAATGAATGAGTCAAGGAAAGTGACGCTTAGCTGCTTTCTCCCACATTTGTCTTGGTCTCAGGGCTTCGCTGGAGAGGTTAATGAGTTTTCAGGAGGCAGCCACCAGAAAGCTTCTCTTTAATCTCAGAGAACGGATATGCCTGGATGGGCAGTTTCAATAGCATAGGGAATTCAATGACTCAGGTAGAAGAAACACTTTAGTTTGGATGCTGTTAACAGTCTAACACTGTGAGGATGAGAATGACTATGACAGTGCACATGACATTTATGGTAACAATGACAATAATGACTGTGATAATGATTATGAAATGATCTTGCATTGTCATGTTTCACAACAGCATTTATGAAGTGTTCATGTTTGGAAGCCACCACCATATGGAGAAATGTTTCACTGGAATTTTCCTGGTAAACAGAAATGTGCATTTAAACCACTAGCAAGGAGCACTTTGCAACTTTCAAAACTAAATTCATAAATGCAGTAAGGAAAAGCTGCACATGTAAAACATGTGGATGTGATAAAATATAATAATTGTTCATATTCTTCATCAGATTATATAGTATAGATGACATCATTGACTTCTGACAGCGTGTCTTTTATATTATAGTCAATAATAATATTAAATAGGCAACAATATGATCAGGTCACTAAGGATTACTTTTAACTTATGTATACACAATGGTGTGTGTGTGTGTGTATATATATATATATATATATATATATATATATATATACACACACACACACACACACACACACACACACCATTGTGTGAGCTAGGAACTATATACTATATACTATATACTATATATATATATATATAAACTCAGTTCCTAGCTCTTATTGATTGGCTGTATGTTCAATACGAATGAATTTCATTATATGCAAGCAGAACAGAAACACGTTTTATAAAAGTGTCTATCTTTCATGTATTTACAAAGCATTTGAACACCATAGATACATACAGAAGACACATAGGGAAAATTAAATGAAATTTCGAACTAAATCATATTTTCAGCATTTCAGAAAAAGTCCTAGCCTGAGAATTGTGCTGGTAGGAGAGACTGATTGACCCTAAAACTGGGAATTGTGCTGGTAGGAGAGACTGATTGACCCTAAAAGGGCAAATCACACAAAGCAGAGAGGAGAGATACGTGGGGAAGGAAGGGTGTGCCTGAGCATTGTGGAGATTCACAGGAGGCTGAACAATGGGCGCAGTGCTCTGGCCCAGGCAAACTGCACTGGGAGGAAATGGGGGAAACAAACCCCAGTCTGCATTCTAGGTTAATGGCAAACATGGCTACAGCAGTAAATGGACTTTTCTGAATGTATTCACCATCACGGCAGTTTATTATTTGTGTCTAGGCAACCGACTGGCGTGTCACTGGAGCAGTGCGGTTCCTTCAAAGCCTAAGTGGTTCCCCCAAGGGGGGTTACCATTACCCCCTCCCCCCATTTTCTCAGATTTCTGCCACCAACCATAAATGACTATCTCATTAGCCTCCCCCAGAACCGTCTGTGCATCTCTTCCCCCCAAATCCCAGTCTGGCCCCAGGTGCAGGAGAGATTAAAAGAGAGGCTGGGCCTCACAACATTTTTGCATCTCTTGATTCCTGTTGTTGAAAGAATCAATTAGATCCCCTTCCCACTTCCTCAAATTCAAAATGAAACAAAGACTGTCTGGTTTGCCTTTAAAATGGGATAGCACAGGTGCAGCCATATAGATCTGATATGAAACAGAGTGTGTATTTCCTCATATCAACAGTGATTGAATCAATTGTCAAGCAATCACATAGTGTAAGAACTTCATATTTTCATTCATGTGTGCATGTATGACATATGGCAGTTTGTATGAACAAATCGAATACTGATAAACATGTTCGGCAGAACACATTATATTTTATTATTTATTTGACCTCTCACATCCGATGTGAGAGAACTCTCAGAGAAATTCATGCATGGTTGCCATTGTGATTGGGAGATTGAACATGTACAGGACACAGTTATAGAATTTTGGCTCAGACTGCTGCTGATTCACAGACTCACTTGAGTGAATACATGCCTTCATGTTGCTTTTTTATAAGAGGGCCCCTTTGTGGGCTTCATATGAATGGATCAAAATGGAAACAACACTGATAATTTATAATACCTCCCATTTAGAAACAACAGTTAGGTGGACAACATATAAATGAAGATTTTGGATAAATCAATAACATAATCAACAAGAATGATTATATTGATGTCAACGATGACAGTAGAGTCAAATCTACATTCACTGTAATTATGCTAATGATAACACAAAATAATAATCTATTACTAAAAATAACCAGTATTTTCTATTAGCCAGCATCACTGGGAGCATTCATATTTTCATTATAGATCCATTAACAAAATATCCCCCTGCTTATTCATTCACACTGGATAAAATTATGATTAAACGACTGATTAAACAGGACCCATTTATCGTCAATGATAGGTTGTAGGCTGAGTGCTTGGCAATGGAGATTCATCTTTCTCTATAGTTGATGAGACAATGAATATTAAACACCAGACACCGTGTCCAATCGCTGCCCCTCAAAGAGCAGATGTAAACAAGAAGACCACCGGTCTCCCCACAGACAACCAGAGCACTCACACGGTGCCAAACAATCTCCTCACTGTCACTGCACATCCTGTCAATATGTCCAACCATCAGCTTCAGTCAGTAACCCCTCACAAGACTAAATAAAATAGCTTTATTGCTCACCAGCATTGTGGTGGCACATTGGCATTGAGTCTGCTCCTTTGGTTTGCCAGTGTTGTTCCTTTGATGTGTGCAGAATAAAGAAACCACCATTTGGTGCTTTCTGGGTCAATGTAAGCCATTGGTCCTGGAAATAAGCTTCTGAGGTCTTTGTTTTCCTGTCAGTTATTTGCTGTCACCAGTCATTTCTTCAAGTTCTCAATAAGTCTCTCAGAGCCAAAGAGATAAATTTGAAGACACAAAAGTATAGCTCTGGGGTAAAAAAAGAATACACAAAAGATTAGACCAGCTACAAAGGGGGAGCACATCTTCTTTTGTTGTTCTGTGTATTTTCCCCTATGGTACAAGAGCTGGAATGACAAGCTATTGTGAATAGTTGTAAACACATTACTAGGGCAGAGCACCATATTGTAGTCAGGTCAAGGTAGACACGTACTCTTACTCAAACAACTAAAAAAAAAATACATATATATAAATATATACATGTACTTGTACTTCATCCTTAATGATGTAGTTCCCCTTTGTTTAATAAATTATTGAATTTGGCAGGTCCAACTGGTCCTTTTTATTCTTTCACTTTATCAGCGTAAAGACAGTGGAGGCAAAGCAGTGAGGTGAGGTACACAGCACATATCTCTACACAGGGGCAGTAATGTTGTGTAGTGGTAACTAGAAGGTGGTAGGTTCAGATTACATGGGACACTGCCATTCTACCCTTGCTCAAGGAAATTGTGTCTGTAAATATCCATATGTAACAGTGTAAGAATACAGTTTGTATAAAAATACAATGCCTGTCTTTCTGTATTTTGATGACATCTTTCATAATAGATGCTTGCATGATGCATGCATCCATTACATGGGGGAAAATGCATTGCATTGGAACCAAATTTTAAACAGGTCACAGACAAATGAGGAATGCAAGCATAGCATGCCAGCATTGGGACCAGCCATATATAACAGAGTAGCAAGACAGGGCCAGAGCAACTGCTGGAGGTCCATGTTACTTTGGCTGAGTTGCAGTGAGGGGTAGTGGTAAAGGAAATCTAATTGTAAAAAGTTGGTTGTCAATTCAGGTACTAAGCAAGGCACTGCCATTCCACTTTTAAATAAGGCACTTATTCTGACATGTTTCGTTAAATACCCAGCTGCTTAAATGAATAACATTTAAATCTAAATTGTATGAGTCTCTCTGAACAAGGGGAACTGTTAAGAATAAAAAAATGTAATGTAATTCACATCCTTTGGTAATACCTCAAATGACACCTCTGTGACAAGAGATTGACACAGATGGTCCCAAGAGTCTAGATAAATGTAACAAGCTGGTAATGCATTTCTGGGGCATGGGCATAGGAGGAAGTACAACATTTGTCTAAATACATTAATGTCACTTCATTTTGTAAAATTCAGTGTTTGGTATAATACACAATCCATTAAATAATGTATTACCCTCTGCACTGACACATGGCTGGCTCATTAAAACAAGAAGGGCAGTGATTATGCAAAGATCCAGCTGTGTACAACCAAAGAGCAGATTAATGATCTGCTGGGCCTGGTGGGAGTTTGTCACACAGCTGTAATATTAAATAAAAAATTGTAACTGAATGTCTGATCCTCAGATCTGACAGAGAAAATGTATAGAACTGAGAAGCACGCCTGAAGAAAAGCCGTTGCTTTCCTGCCTTACACTGCCACCCAGTGGATAAAAAGTAAATAGCTACCGATGTTGCTCTATAGGAAAATGGGGGAAAAGAGATGCACCAGTAGGTGACATTATTTGGAGAATAAAGATAATGAATATTTATATTTGTTATTAAATTTACCTATTTGTTATTACCAAAACAAAAAAGGCATTCTTATTGGAACTGGAACAGGAACTGGAATTGATGCTGTAATAGTAAAAGGCAAGTATAATTTGCCTATTAACAGAACATTGTTGTATAAATACATGGAACATAAACTAACAACATTTTGCACTTGAAAGCTGAAGTGTTTCAATCTTTTTTATTATTTGATTTTATTTGGCTTAGAGTTACATTTGAATCAGGACATACCTTTCATTTGATTCATTCCTATTGGTAATTGCCAGTCTTCACAATTTTGAGAATGATATTTCACTCAATTTAAGGCCAGTCTGAACTGGGAATTTTGTGATTTAACATTTACTGTAAATTTTAAATACTGTTAAACCACTCCTTACTTTTTTCTACACAATTACAAAATAGCATTCTCTAATCATATTCACTAAATCACTGTAGTTTTAACGTAACATAACTGATGATTTTTTTCATTCCTCAACAACCCTACAACCAATGTCAGGAAACAATGTTTTCTACGGCCAAAATGGCTTCAGCAATCTTACAGAGCCAATCGACTACCAGCTGAAAACCATGATCTTGTAAATTTAATCTGCCAGTTGTCCTTTCTGGAATGAACATGAAGTACATACATTTAAAATCAGGAACGAAAGATATTAGTGTAGTACTACACTTATTTGTCTCAATTACGGGGTTATAGTACAACGGTGGTTTTGAACAATACGATTGAGTGTGAAAGGGCAGATCCAAATTAATTTAATTTTTTCTTAACGTTGAATTTGAATAGAATTATGAATTGATGCTTACACGTATTTAAATTTTCTTCACCTTCACCTTGGGGGAAAACTTATATTGCAGGCAATTTCGCAAAACGTTAAGCATTGCTGTCTTGAGATATTCCCTTGTTCTTTAAGTGCTTGATCAATTACAAACGCATCTCCAGTGCATCCTCACCAAACTGGTGCTGACAGTGTATGAAAAGGGTAAAATTCCATGAGGCGCAATGACCAGCGGAAAGCTGCTGACATTGACATTGTAGTTACTGTATCAAAACAGCAGACCTGGGAGACTCAAGCGAAAGCGTAGCCGTGTTACAGTGTGGTACTTGTAGTCTTTACGTGTGTAAACTGTGCCGTCCAAGCATTCTGTCGACATTCTAGGGGACTACACGTCCTATAGATTTTAGCGCCATCTACGCCCAGGGAGGACGAGACTTTGCAAACCATATCGGCTGGGTACTGCGTGGTTGAGACTTAGCTAGCTTGCTACATTACATTTTTCATATATATTGGCGAAACTTTTGACATTGACAGCTCGAAGAATGCAATCGGAATCGGGGATAGTACCAGACTTTGAAGTCGGCGAGGAATTCCACGAAGAACCAAAAACGTATTACGAGCTGAAAAGCCAGCCGTTGAAAAACAGGTTAGTGCGTAGCTAATAAAACGTTAGCGAGCTAAATAGCTACCTAGCTAGCTTGCTAAACAATTTTCACTTTGCATGTTTCAGCGGAAAAAACGTAGCCAGCGCTAAATGTAGCTAGCTTGTTAAACATACTGAATCCGGTCTATAGGGTATGCGTTGCCTTTAAAGCTGGCCAGCTAAGTTTTTACCAAGCGATTTTCTTGTTGGATTCATTCCATATGTTAACGCAGCTTTTCCACTGAGATTATTCTAAGCACAATGTCATCACCATCATCACTCCCTGCCTGTACTAGCTTTCTGGGAGGGATTTGTTTGACTCCCGGTTTCTGTGGTTCTCTTTAGCACATATTGCAAAATGGTAGGGTGTTGTCTGGTAAATATTATTGTTATGTACAAATAATATTTCATGTTTTTATAATTCTAATACAATGTAGTTGTATACTGATGTTTTGTTATCTGTTTGTTTGTTTTTACTGATGTGATGCATTGCATATTTTGTAGTATTGATGCGGTCATTGCTAGCGTATTGATAAATTGCATTGCAGCAAATGTTAAACATGTGGGAAAATCAATATAATAGTTTGTCACGTATACCAAACACGCAAAATTTACAAGAAGCTTAGTTTCTATATTGATAATGTCGTCGTTGGGAGGTCATTTTGTAATTTCATACAAGAACAGTGAACTTATTTTTTGTAGACTATGCAATTAAAATCTTCACACCGTGCTTTTAACCACCCCCTTTTTATTTACTTATTTGTTCAATTCCTGCGTTTTTGCGGTGCGATCCCTTAGACCCAGTCAGGAAAGGTTTGACCAGAAGTGACCGTGACCAGATTGGTAAAGCAACACGAAGGGCGACATGGTCTTTTTGATGTAGTGTGCAGCAAACAAGCCTTAAACAAATGACGGTGAAAACCATTTACATAGCATGTAAATGCATTTATTTCCTTTGTCTTTGTGTAACCTAATTTTTGGGATCCAGCACCTGGAGGTATTTTCGGATGTGTGCTGTCATGCTTTTTACTTAAATTAACCGCTAACCACTAAATACCGACGTTTATAATTTTGTCCTTCTGTCCCACAGTGCTCCATTCAGTCTTCAGTTTTCATGTTCATAATCAATCACATTTTAATAATTGGAACAATGATGAAGTATGGTATGTATGGTAATGGTGTCATTACAGTGGTGGGACAGGTGATACAAATATAAATATTAATATTCAAAATTAAATATCAAATAATATAAATAGCCTATTAATATAAATTGAAATGATGTATGTACATGTATTTTACATAACTGACAAGTAAAAAAAAAAGTTTAGGCTCCTGTACAGTGGAAGCTTGATCAATTTAAGTCTTGTTTTGGCTACACACAATGGAGGCTTCACCGATGACCTCAGGGCAACCTGAAGCCAACATAGCGTAATTCGCAGAAATAGCCTACTTCGGTTAAACATTGTAATGTCCTAAATGTAAGTAGAAGTACCTTAATCAACCATACACACAACCGACAGTTAGTCTGTAGAAGCCATGATAGGGGCCGTATGTACCCTCTTTTTGGCTGCAGTTAAGACCAGTTGCTTTCGACTTTTACAAGGAGCGTTAATCCAACCTAGAGGCAATAGAACAGACGATGCGCAACTAGCGGCGTTTCTTTATCTCTAGCATGTCCAGCAGTGGTGTTGTAACACCTCAGTAGTGAGAAGTGGAACAGGTGTACCTGCACTGAGCTCTTGTTGAAACCAAACCACGTTCTCCCACCACCAGAACAATGTACTGCACACAGACGCGGTGCCGTGCTCTGGAGGTAACCTTTCATTGAGTGAAGCATGTGACACACTCACAGAACAGCATTATGCTGGAATGAAAAGGAGTGGATCCTGGACCGTGCCTCAACACTGCTCCCCTGTGTTCATCCAATTTAACACTGTCCCGAAGTATGTGCCGTCAATCCAAGCGATTTTCTCGTTTTTCTGTGAACCGTTGCGGGCAATTTCGGTTGAGGGCAGTGTTGCCAAGCACAGAAATGCGGGATGAGGAGACAACAGTTGTGTCCCGCAGGAAAACTGTAATCTGATCAATATTTCTAAACAGGTTTTTTTTTCCATTCGTAAATGTAATTACGTTGTTGCGTATGCCAAACCTGAATAGTATTTTTGTGCACTAGCTGCGACCGTTTCCCTGGAAACAAAGGAAGATTAATTTACTTGTAATTCCTGTTCAGAACGTTCCAAAAACAGCCGCGCGGGGAAGAGGTCATTACAGTGAGAGACTGGTGAGCCTTCTTACCTCAGCAGTTAGTATCCGTAGGAAAAAAACTGTTAAAGCTGTCAAAAAGCTTTAGCAACCGGTTTCCCACTTAATGGAATTGTAAAAAAAAAAAAAAAAAAAAAAAAAAAAGTTGTTTAGGTTCTTGGTCGGCCTTTGCAATATCTTTTAATGGCCATAATAAGGGCTACAGTTTAAAAGGAGGAACTTGTTTGGATTTAGAACTCAAGTATCCACATAATTTGCAGTTACAGACGCAAAACAACATAGATAGCGAATGGACTGCTTTGTCCATGGTTGGAAACTAGAGCATTGGGGTCTATTCATAAACAAATCGAGAAATGCAAATCTACTGTATAGTGAAAGTCGTTAAGATATAGAGGCGTTGTTCCCTCAAAGCGCTTGTTTTGATAAATGAAAAACAAATATGGAGTAAGTGTCAGTAAATTCGTTCTGTAGCATTCATTTCTTGCATTTTCTTTAGTCTGTAATGGTATGCAGATAAGGGAGGAACCGCTGATAATTTCAGAGGATGAGGATTAGAAGAGAGTAGGTAATGTTACAAGAGCTGCTTGTCATTAGCCCTTCCTAATTGGAGTGGCTAGTTGCGTGCTGTGCTGTTAGTGTCTACACCTGACGTCTCTACTTATTCCGTAGCATTAGATAATTGAATTAAAACCTGCATGTCATCGTCCTATCGGCTCAAATTTGGGAAATACGTTTGGAAGACACTGTTGCTACATTGTTAAAATGATATTTTTTGATGTCATAGTGGTGTAACTTTTCAAGTAGCATACATTAGAGCAAGTACAGTACTTAGTTGTTGAAAGAGTCTGCACATTTTTTTTTTTTGGTTGCGTTTCTGTGTCGCTGACCTTCTATCACAAAAGCGGTTTTAGGTCTTGTAGCATTTTCTGTGCTATAACATTGATTTCCGGTTGCTAACGTCTGTTCTGCATAGGTGTTGATGAAACTTAGCACAACAGTTGTCCTTACTCATACGCGGAAACAGGTCAGAGGGAAAGTTCACAGGCTGCTGATTGTGTTTTCTGGTTCACGGCCTCAAATTAGCCATTCATGTGTGGATTTTGTTGAAATTTGACGCAAATAATGGCCTCACTGTTCCCTTGAAATTTATCAGTTTTTGTGCTATTTGGTCAAAGGTCAAGGTCACAGAGCATCCTGTCATTTTTTTTTTCTTAGCAAAAAAAGAAACATGCAGTTTAATTTTTCTGTGTTTATTATTTGTACATGTACATTCTTATTCATCAAATATCCATCACCTGTTTTAGACCAGTGTGTCAGCAGAGTCATTTTTTTTATACTGTAGTGTTAGTAAAGGGTGTTAAAGGTGTTGTGCTGAGGAGCAGCGCTCTTAACTTAAAAAAAAAAAAAAAAAATCAGGTTTAAGGGGCACTACTGTTGTATGCCTGAGTTAATTCCTTGACCTTAGCTGCATCAGTGAATTCCCAGCTGCGTAAATTGAAAGGGGCCCGACAACCAAATATTTTAATGTAATCTTTAAGTGCTAATTAACAGTTCTTAAAATGAAATGGAAATGACACATTTTTGACACGGTTTGAAGGAGAAGAATTTTTTCCCCCGCTAGTATTTAGGGAGCTTAGCACAGTATCCAATACTGGTTGATACTATGTTAAATATTCTTTTTTGTTGTTAATCCAGATCCTTGTCTGTGGTCTGTCCTGTCCCTGAAGTGTTGTGTAAGGTATTTCATAATGGCAACTTAACAGAGGAAAAAGAACAGAATGGGGAAGAGAGGAGTCTCACTTCCTCCCAGTTGATCCAAGACATAAGAAGTGAAACTAAATCTGTCTTTACACATCTGTAATGGAGTGTGTATATTATTGGGATGATGGTGATGGTGATTATTATTGGCATCTTCATTGATCTTCGCAGATGCTCACCAGGTGCAAATTAGAGCACACAAGATAATTGGTAGACATAGTCTGATCTCAAAGTCTAGAGTGAAAAGAGATTTCAATACATCAATGACATATGTTGTGTTACATGTTAAAATGTTTCAGCAAGTATGCAGAGAATTTAGAACAGCTCAGATGAAATACTGATTAACAATGTCAGCATTGTGAAAAGTCTTAAGTTCTTGGAGAGGAATAGCTTTTAAGACATACAAGAGGATACTAGTGCATTAAATGAGGCAGGTGTAGAAAGTAATTGGAGACTGGGGGAAAGTGAATGGTTCTGCTAGGAGATTAAATATGAGAGGTAATACAAATTTTCATTCTTGTCAAATGCTGTGATCAGACAAAAGAGTTAAGCCTGCTACGCACACATGCAGCTATGTTGTGAATTGTCACTGTGTGCTGCTGCTGCTGCTGCTACGTAGTTCAAGATGGCTATCTGTGTTGAAATGCACCTCCATACAACCCTATAAAACAGGCCTACTTCTCTGCATCCCAAGAAAAATGTTGGTGATCTCTTCTGCAGTAACCAGTGCCCATATCCAGTCAAAACTATTTGGCTGGCTGTAACATTGATTGCTAGCTAGTCAAGTATATAGATCACTAAGTGCAAATGCAAATTTGGTTGCCAAGACTTTATTAGTTGTGACAAGATAATTAGCTTAGTCTCTAGCAAGATAAATAGGTTTTTAAGAAGTAATCCATGCTAACTGAACTTACCATGGCATTGTTTGCAGTTAAAAGAGCTAGATAGCTCAGTAGTTAGCAATTATTCTTCAGGGTCTCTATATCTGCCCCTAATGGATACAAGAGGTCTTGTCTTCATGGAAAGAGTGGGAAAGATTTTCTGGTGCCCTTATTACATTAGACATTCACCTTACCTCTTGGGTGTAGGCAGCTTCACCTCAAACAAACAACCATGGAAACAGCTATGCTTTCATAACTGGTTTCATAAGCTGGGTACTTTACAGACACATTCCCAGACTGCAACACACAAAGAATGCTACTCTGTAGTTCATGGCTCTAGTTTAGTTGTCTTGGTTCTTACTGTATGGTCATTTTTTACATGCTGTCTTTAGTACAGTAACATGCTGTTTTTACACACTTCACAACTTCAGGAATTTTGTTCTCGGCACAGAGTGAGAATGAGATGCTAGTTAACATGAATGTTTTTTTTTTCTAAAATCAAAGTTGAGTCAATCTTCCCAGTAGACTTAGAAACAAAATGGATGTTCCTTATTTAGATGGCTGGCTGTAGAACTGTAAAAATGTACCCCTCACACAGTGTGCTGGATGCAGTGTAAATTAGCCTTATAAATTTAGAGAAGAATGTGTGACTCCAGAGGGAGGGAAGCATTGCAGTTTGTTGGTGGTGCTGCCTTTTGTTCTGGCACAAGATAACAGCAAAAAAGCCTTATTTTAAGGACATCATACCAGATTTTTTTTTATTATTATTAACAATTCCTGTCCTTTTTAATTTTGTTAGTTAGTTTTTATTTTTATTAATAGCAAAAGGGTGAAGAATGGGAGTAACATTGAATTTCTGATAAACAAGAAACTAAATAGCATCTTTATCCATTGTAGTTATTTTAAAGATAATATAGTTGTAGCGAGTAAGGCTTATTATAAATTCAGGCATGGAATTTAAAGCTCAGCATCACTGGGGTTTCTCTTTATGTCTTATGTTAGTAATAAGAATGGCCAAATGATAAATGATGACTTTTCTAGCATTTATTCATTGCTCAGTTGATTCATCATTCTGTAAGTAGTAATTGACAGGTTCCCATGTCAAGGAGGTCAGATGGCTCTCTATCACAGAATGAGACAATAATCATTTCAGAAATGTAAAAAGGAATCTATTCTCAGAACACCTAGTACTCATTGAATGGGTCTCTGCTGCCAATCTCATTGCAGAGAGAACACTGTTGACACATGAGCATGTCAAGTTGTTTATAGTCTTAATAAAAACCAATCTGATGCTCATTTTGAAATTTAAACGGCAGCAAGATTAGTTTATTTTTATGTGCTTGGTTGCACTTGCCTGGAATTGGACTTTTCTGAAAGAGAGACATTCCTTGTAAGATATTAGCCTTCTTATGGAAAGATAATGGCGTTTTCCTTCAAAGGTAATAACAGGACAACATTTCTCTAGGTAAATGTGGCATCAGTCAGTCAATTCCCCCAAAGGATTATTCAATAAAATGCTCCACTTCACTACTTAAATGGCACCCTTAAATGCAGTTTTCTATTGAGCAAAGAAATAATATTGCCAATATACACAGTGACCCAGTTGCTTTTGAAGTATTCTGTATTTCTGTATGCTCTTTAGCCTCCATGACCATCTAGCTGTAGGTTGTGAGATTTATTTTAAGTAGTGAACTCAGTTTATTAACACTATAGATTAGGGGTAGGTGGGTTAACTTAAATAGATGAGTTGCCCAATTTTATTTTGAATTCGTCATCTCATCTGTTGAAGTTCAACCATCTGTCCATCATGTTGAGTGTTAATAAACTTAAATTTAGTTAAGTTAAATTTATTGAAATTTCTAAATATGTGTTCATCCAAAATGAGATTAATGTCTGTTTATTTACACTTGGTCGGTAATAACCAATCCTTTGATTTTTGTGTAATTGCTGTTAAAATGTGACCTTGGTTAGTTCTGCTTGAAGAGGGAGTGTTACACAGGCAGTAGATCAGTTTTGCTGGGAGAGGGAGAGTTATACAGGGACCTGCTCTGCATAGGGAAGGAGGGATTTGCTGGAATCCAGCAAGAGTGGGCTGTTTCGAGTGCAACTAAAGGAGGACAAGGTTTGACAGACAGGGACAGGTACTTGTGCAAGACATCTGTAATGATTGTGCAAACACAGTACTGCAAGCTTAGTCACATCATAGATATAAGCTCACAACCTGGCCACTTAGCCTGTTTCTGAGATAGTGGAGACTGTTGAACCAGTTTTTGCCAAAGTGAACCAGGGCATATTTTTGGCCAAGAGAGACCTTAGTGTTGATCAGACTACTTCTATTTCCCCTTTTACACCCAGAACGCTCGCACTGAAATGCATGCATTGCAGAGCAATCTGTACTTGCAATGGATTAGCAGAATATGCTGATTAATAGCTCAGTAAGGTTTAGTTAAAATGTCTATGCACAGCTTGTTATGTGGTGTATTGTTTTACATAGGCAACATATCACCTTTTGATAGTTGTTTAACATGTTTCAAGTGGTGCTTTTTTATATTGTTAAATGGCAATGTGTGTAACAAGGAGGTAAACAGGGTTTTGTGATAAAATAGTTGTGGTCACTTCTGTTCATTGTAATTAGTGTTCAGGGCCTTGCGTAACATTTGTCATTTGTCTGTTGCCTGTTGTCTGTTTGAGCCAAAAAACTGGGTTGTCTGCCACGCAGTTGATGGGCGTGTGCTATATAATATAATTGACCAGCCTTAGCCCCAAATTCATGAAGCACCCAGTGACCACTTACCTTATAATATTGTGTAAGAAACAGGAAAAAAAGTACAACAGCTTAAATTTGCTACTAATATTTAAGTGAGTGCTAAGGACAGGGTACATGGAAAAGGCTGTCTTCTAAGTAACCTGATATTGGAAGTAATTATAATAATGAGAACATGCTGACAGAGCTGAACTCTCACCTTGGCTCTGAGAGTGTTGAAGACTCTACGGGGTGAAGAGTGTGGAGACACAGATTCATTTGGATATTTCACAGAGGAAGGTGAAGAAACACACAGGAGGCTGGAACAAAAGGCTGCATTTTTAGACTCAATTAGTCGACGGAAACACTTGAGTCACATCTCTCGCTTCCTGTTTTCAGCTACCACAGGCCGTATTGACGATATCCAATAAATTTTTCCAGTAATCATGTTACTGAAATATAGTGTCTGTAATGGCCCGTGTTGAGTCAAAATCATGAGGATTTTTAAAAATAAGTATTTAGTCTATTGTCTCTGGCTTACTCACAGCCTACTAATGCGCTGATTTATCAGTGTTATGGTGCAAGCTATATCATGTATTATGTAGTGGCATGAATGTGAGAGGTCTTTAAATTTCCGTCTGAAAAGATGCTGCGTTGCTGAATATGAGCAGCCAAAGGTAACAACACTTATATCTTCAGATGTGCAACCCATGGTGTTTTATATGTGTGTATGTATGTGTGTATATATACAGTAAAAGAGAGGGAGGGGGGAAGACGGAGAACAAGAAGGAGAGAGATTATTATGTCATCCTGAGGAAACTGCCACACCATGTGCTTAAATAGATCCTCCACAATCATAGCATTTTCCACTGAAAGACTGAAGCAAAGTTCTGCAAACAACAACACGACAAATAATGAAAATAATAAGGTAAGGTGAATACATTTTTCCAGTGTTCATATACAATATGCATTTCATGCTATCACTACATGTATGCCATTACTGCCACTTTATTAACTTTAAAAACAGCAATTGGTATACTTTAATGCATACTCCCCAGTGTGCAGCTAAGATCACTAAGTATCACTCTAGTGTAATTTTACATGGTGGCTTAGTTGTGTGAATAGTTGTTTCCTGATTTATGTGTTAAGTACCCCAATCCTCATCTTCAGTCTGTTCTTCTTGCTCACAGCCAGCAGTTTTAGTTACCAATGGCAAACACAAATTCATTGTTTTGTGAACAGAATTCAGTCGTGAAATAAGAAAAAAAATGTGTGAAATCTAAAGGCAATACAGGGGGAAGTAAAAGGAAGGCAAATTGTAGGAGTAAGTACAGTGGAGCTACAGGCTCATTAGTGCACCAACAATAACAGAACAGCAGCACGCCAATACAATATACAGATACAGCAGGTACAAAGGATTCACATATAGTGTAGCAAGTGTGTAATATCCGTACAAGACATAACAGTGGTACAGGACAGCTGATTTAGCAGTGATGGGATGGGGTAGTGCTGTACAGTAGCACAACAGCATATAATAACAATGCAGAACAGCAGCCTTAAATTATCATCAAAAATCAAATGATGTGAGTGCAGAAGAGCAAATGTGTTGGAGCAGTGGACATTACAATACACCAATACAAGACAACCATGCAACAGTGGTGAAAATCAGCATCAGCACAACAGAAGTAGCAGTAAATATTTCATGGAGCTGGTTACATAAAGGTAGAAGGATAAATTTGTAAAAAAAAAAAATGAAGAGAATGGTTTCAGGGAATCTACAAACGCATTCCAGAGGTAGTGTTGGAAAAAGCAAAAGGTGTGGTCTCTCATGGTGCACAATTGGGCCCTTGGCACAGATAAGATTGGTGATGCTAGGTGAAAGGGTATACATGGATGTTTGGAGGGTAAGGAGGTATTTTAGCTGTGTGGAGCCATGTAAGTGTTTGTGTACCATGATTAAGATTTTGAATTGAAGGTCATACTTCACTGGCAGCTGTGTGTGCATATGTATGTGTACGTGTGCTTGTGTACATTGTTAAAATTGAGTTAAGTTGAAATTTACAGCATAAATGACAATGTGACTCGTTATGGTAGACATGTTGCAACATTGCTGTGTGATTTATGTGATTTGCAAAGCTTTAGCTGCTTATTCGGGCAGTACCCCTTAATGTAAGTTCATGATGTGTTTTGGGCAAGAGTGTACGTCAAATATTCTGTATTTTATTCCCCCTGAAGGAACACTACGGCCACTCTGGTAAAATCAAGACACTGGCTGTTGTGGTTGTTCAGAGTTTCTGTTTGCACTAGTTCAACCCCTGGTATCTATTAATCTTTCCAGCACCTGTACATACCATAATCTTCCAAAACAACACTTTCTGCCTTGATGCTCTACAGGAATGCCTGTGTCGTTACCCCTTTTTGTAAGAACAGCACTTGTGAACAGAAGGTGATGTGGGGAAAGGGTGCTGCCGCTGTTGCACCAGTGCTGAATCTGTATTGCTTTAGAGAATATCCATTAAGTATACAGTACATGGATAACATGTAAAACGAAAGATGTGCAAGTTGGCCTAGAAAAGGGTGTCTACCATACAAATCAGTAATATGATTACAGCTCCCTAGCAGGGTAGGCTTACAGTGAATTCTGTGTACATTTTAAGAAAGTCAAACATATTTATGGGTTTAATCGTAATCATTGGACAAGTTCAGACAAGTTCAGACAAGTTAGAAAGTCACTCAGCCTATGTCCTTGGGCAGAGTATGGAGGACATGCAATAGACCCATGGTCTAAGGCTGATATCAGCCAGATGTGTGGCCACATTTTGCAATCATGAGCTCCAAAGACAATAAGGGAGGCTGACATTCTCCAAGCTGATATTAAATTGGAATACTGGACAGTTGTATTCAGCACAGTATACGTTTTGGAAAATGTCATATAATTTTGTATTTGATACATTGTTTTCATGATAAACTTCTTCACTGTAAAATCATGTAAAGTACGGTCTTTGCAAGTTCAAAATGAATGGGATTCTGTCACTGTTTTTTGGTAGATTCTGTTTATTGAAAGTGCACTGCTCCCTGTTACAGCCAAACTGCAGCATTAGCTGTACTGTAATGAAGTAATTGCATGAAGCAATTTAGCCAGCATGCACGCTGAGCAGACAGAGAACTGCCCATTTCAGACAAGGGAGAATGGGTCCTAGGGTTGCCAGAGGAGTTCACAGATTTAAAGCAAAAGGGTCATCTCCAGAGTTCAGCCTAAAGAGTCCAAGTGATTTTGTGAAAGGCATGCAGTGATGAGAAAATAATAGTTCCTGTGGAGGACTGCAAGTTTTTTTCCCCCGCAGGAAGTGGGTACAAATTATTCTTCCTAGAATATAGATTCATAGTGTGGGATACTGACTTCTCAGTGTAAGAAGAATCAGCCTGTTTGAGTTTGGGAAACTACGACATAAGGGTTCATCCTCAGGGTGTTACTCACCCGTGATAAGATGACCTTTCTTAGCCGTTGTTCAGTGACAACGGCTATATTTCCTGGAGTTTGTGTCTATTCCCACCCTTTCCAAGAGATTGACGGTACAAAAACCAATCAGAAACTGAGTATTGAATATAAGCGCAGGATGCAGAAGAGTGAACGAATCCCCAGGACAGTTTTCTCGATGTTGTAAGTCTGGCAGGCTAGGTATCAGTAACATTCACAAGTACATATTCGCTGTGAGTAAAATCATGGCTAATCTCTGCTAACCTGTGAGTTAAATAAAAATGGCTGAATATAGCAGAATGTGAGCTATTTTTTTTTACATTTCTCCTGGGTAAAATTAAATACAATTCAACCTGTTCAGCAGAAAAAAAAGAACGAAAGCTGACTAACCTGAGGTTGGGCAAACATTTAACGTTTCCTATCTCCTGAAGACCCAATATTTTAAACCATGGTGATGCATTTATCCTGCTCTTAGTTTTTTCTACTTGGTCTCGTTCAGTGCCTTGTGTTTCTAATACATTTTTAAATGCCTTGTCTGAACAAACTTGCAATATACACAAAAATGATCAGGTCGTTGCACCTGATAACTGAGATCTCTATAGTGAATATACATCATACAACGCAACAGGCAAGGTAACAGCAAAGCCAAAGTGTGCCCTCTGGTGGACATAGAATTGCAGAGGAACCAACCCTTGAGATAGACTATAGTTCTGAGCACATGATGCCCTACCTCTGGGGAGACCCTGTTTGGGAATACCTCTTGCACCACTGCTGTTTGATCATTAAAAATGAATAATGGGGGGAGATACATCTTTAGTAACAAAGTTTTATATAAACTAATTTGTTTGAAATGTGCTGAACTCTTGGCTTGTTCTTGTTTGTCTACTGACTTGCTGCTGCTCTATATTCAGTGGTTGTAAGATGTGTTCTTTTCAAATAACACATTCTGCTGCACTACATGCATGCACAGGGTAATTTATCATCTTGATACAGTGCCTGCAATTCTGTCCTTAGTGAGTGTCCTTGTTGTACTGTACCTTATCTTTTAGAGCTAGTGTAACATTCCACTTCTTGGCATGTCTGTTTTCTTCCTCAACCCATATGCTGCTGCAGTTTTCATTCACGTTTGCTGTAAATTTAGTTAAAAACTTGTTCCTGCCTACGCATCTCTCACTCACTCCTCTTTATCTTCAATCTGTCATTTCACCCAGCTGTTCCGTTCATCCTACCTCTACTTTTTGTTCTTCTGTTTGTAAAGGGAAATCTCACTCATTTCACTCCCAGTTGTGGAATGAACTAACCGAAACTAGCAGAGCTGTGCACTCATGTTACCCTTTGTCATCATCTACTAAAGGCACACCTATTTAACAATGCCTAATCTCCCCAGCTCTCTGGGGTTTTTGCTGGTCACAGCTGAAGCTGCCTGTTCGCTCCGGTTTTATGTCTTTAAGGTAACAGTTATGTTTTCTTGTCTTGTGACAACCTGCCATTTTTCTTTTATGTGACTGAATCACACACTGTCTCTTTCAAAGAGTCATTGTTTTTTTTTATTTTCTTTGATTGATGACTGCCGACAGGTGTGAGTTTCTGGTGTGGGTTTACACCGAGAGAGTTTGCTGTCAGTTCCGATCTGTAAAAACCGCTGTTTTAGAAACATATGGCTCGCTGTGAGGTGCCAGTTTTTTCCTGATTTGGTAGAAATGCAGCAGCGCTAACTACACAGAGGATCTTGTGCTATACTCCAGAAGAAGGTTTCAGTCCACCAGTTGTTAATGTTTACAGTATGTTGCAAAAGTGTGTTTTCTTCTAGAACTGGAGAGGACAGGCTGAGCAGGCCTTGATAAACCAAGGGCGGCGTACAACAAGGCTCCTTTCTCAGTGATGTTGATCTGCTGTTCTGGCTGGAATCATTCACTGTATGACCAGCTAGGCAGGTCATATTCAAATCTAGCGAGCCAATTTAGTAAGACACAGACGCAAAACACTGGATATGTTTTTTTTTTTTTTTTTTTATCCAGCAGTCTGCATTAGGACTTGTACGCACTGTGATTTTTAGCCAAAATTCGTCTCAGCTATGAAGCCATGGAAATCAGGCCCAGCCTGAAAAATGTAACGTATTGGTCATCTCCGTTTCTTTTCCTCTCAATGATGTGCTGTCCATTATGCATATTACTGTTTGTGGAATGTTTCACACATGGATTATGAGTGAGCATTTCACGGCCATTAATGTTCACTGGTTGACAACCCTAACGTACAACATTTATCACAACAGATCTGTAAACGACACACATTAATGCTGTTTATACTATACATTCAATGCATTCTTTTGATGACTTTCTCTCCTTGTGTGAATGATTGGTTTGACATTCACAGACACTGACTAGAGTGAAATCTCAGAATCCTGCACGGTCATATTATACTGTAATTTGCATCTCGTATACTCGCGTGGATTGTGCTTTGTTTAATGAACATTGTGGAGAGGAACAGTGATTCTCCAGTGTTAGGCATTCAGCCCTAGCTTTCACACTGCAGGAAACACTATTCACTTCAGACTGGATCTAATTTAATAGAAACTGGAGTGCAGTTTGAGTGGCCTGCTAATGGTGCATTGTAATCATATTGCTGATGAATGTCTGTTAGTTTTCACTCATACCAACATACTCTTATTTACTATGTCTCTAAAAGTATTTGCATAACAGGGAAAAGTTTGCTGTGTGTGTATGAGTGTGCAATTCAGTTGTGTCTACTAGTGTCTTTCTTTCAGTTTTTATGCTTTTGTTGTGTGAGTGTGCTTTACTACATGTGATTGTGTCACTCAGTGTATAGTGAGGTGTGTAGAGATTGTAGTGTACTCTCTTGACAGTACGGCTATGTAGACTGTGTTGTGCATGTGTAGACTGTGTAGTGTGTGCACTGTGGACAGTTTAACTTACTCTTTAAATAGTGTATGCCCAGGGGTAAACAAGTGAGCCAATAAGGCCAGATTACTTTCCCTCTGTGCTCCACATGAGTCCTGCAGGGCAGCAGGGGAATGTTGCCTTGCAGGGGTCAAAAGCAGAGCAGGTCCTCTGTGAGCATCATGGTTAGAGTCACCATGTTTGTTACAGCGAGATCAGTGTAAGAGTAGCCGATGGCAGACAAGGCAGACCTCTGATTAGAGGTCTCTGTGGACTATGGTGGAGTATCCACTGAGCAACTGGGGTTGAACTTGATGAGACATTGTAGCAGCAGCACATTAAGGAGAAGGACTTACAACAGTATCAGCGCTAGTTTTTAATAAGTTCAATATTAAGGTCAATGCAAAGCATCTTAAGAAGGAGAAACTGCATATTGTCCATGTGTTGAACACTAAGATTGGTTAGAGGAACGTCCTGACTCTTGAGTCTTGTCTGTCTTTGAAGCAACAGGTCTTAGCAGAGATTGGCTGGACCCAGCAGACAAAGGAAACACCAAGCGCATCTGCCATTTTTATGACCTTGACAAGCCTTAGTAGGGATTTGCCATGGGTTCTCTCTCACTGGCAGCCATTTTTATGACCTTAACAAGCCTAAGTAGGGATCTGCCATAGGTTTTCTCTTGATGGCAGCCATTTTTATGACCTTGACCAGCCTTAATAGGGATCTGCCATAGGCTCTCTCCCACTGGCAACCATTTTCATGACCTCAATGAGCCTATCATAGGTTCTCGCTTACTGGCAGCCATTTTAAGAGTACAACAGACCATATTTGTACTGATCTGCTGTTTTCCCTGGAAGGATCCATTAATCGCAGACTTATGGACTTCCCTCCTCCTGGGCAAGCTGCTTCCAGTCAATTAGCAGATTTTTGATGCACACCATAAACTGACACATAACTGCATCAATCTGACAAGACAAGGGTGTTCTTTGAAGTCGTTTTCTCAGAAAATTCCTCTGTTGCTTTAACCAGAGCCCATATTGTGATGAGAAGTAATGCATATTGGAGGCGTAAGAAGGAGGACATTGTTTGTGATTTGAAACTATAAATGCAGTTTATTTTACTCAGAATCTAAAGGTTTGAAATATTCTGGTCTGACACTGATTTGGGATGTATTGGTGATGTAGAAAATTCAATTTATTTATCATTTTATGTTATACCATGGCCACACATTAGTATGAAAGATTCATATACTTTATATGTAGGTAATGTTCACATGATGTTTAAACTTGAATTTAAAGAAGTGAAATACAGCTAACATTATTCACATCTTTATTCGATTCATATATGAGGAAAAAAAAAAACAGGACAAAACAATAATCCACCTTGTTCTCTGTAAAGGGAATAGTCAGGAGTGCGCAGCCCCCTGGCTAGACCATAGCCGCACTTGCCTGGTTGCTGATTGGTGGAGCTGTCGGAGGTCATGGGAGGGGCCTCGGAGGACTGTGCAGGCATTGTGTTTACTAACATAGAGAGAGCGTGAAGAGGTGTGCCACGGTCACACTCTCAGAAGTGGAAAATTACTCCTAGACCATATGAAAGGTCTTCTCTATTTATAGGGCTGTTGTGCGCAGTGTTGAAATGACTCCTTGAAATAGTTGTCAGTTACTCAGTCATAATTTCAGTTCTGTTAAACTCGTTGACATTGAAAGATGCTGAAAACAGTTCTCCTGATGTGCAAGTGTGTGTTTGCAGACTTGCATGCTTGGCTGGGTGGATGCCGTAGGTATTCAGGTCACAAAAATATAGCCTCTGCAGAAATGAGAACTTCTCTGCCATTAATATTTTTATGGAGAACAAGTACATTTCCTATGTGTATTAATAATGTGTCAGACTCAGTTTGTTTTCAGTTTCCAAAAAAAAAAAGGTAAAAAATGAAGCCTATGGAATTAAGGTCAGTCGTATTCTGTAAATGTTTTCTGGAAACGTTGACTCATTTGATAGTTTGCAGTTGATGCTACACATTAAGCAAGACCACTTTCAGGCATACTGCATTTTCAAGAGTTATCGCTCCTTCTTCTCCATCCATAAGTCCATGTGAATTCAATATTTATGTTATGTGACACACTGTGTTCTTGGTGACCCCTGAAAGTTGCTGCCTTCATGCAGATGAGCCTTTGTAGATTTAGTATAGGGGGTCTCCTGACTTAAGCAGGCATTGGCAAGGAAACTGGTGCACTAACAGGAGGTAGTGTCCAGGCAAAGCACACCAAAGCATGCCTAACTGCTTTCTGCTTAGTCTCAGTGACTTGCCTGTGTGCTGCAATTCTAAAGGAATACTTCTGCATGTGGTGCCAACCAGGGAGTTCCAAAGTTCCACTGATTGCAATTCAGATCAGATCAAGTTTTTGGTGTTGGAACTTTTGTACGTGTGTGCAAAACAGGGGTTCAGATGCAGGTGACCCTTCCATGCAGCTTCCTTGCCGTTACAGCAGGGACCTGCTACATGTTTGCTGTTGCATTCGTTGCATTCCTTCTACTCAGGATCAGGAATATCCGGCTAAATTTAGGCCTGTGCAAGCCTATGATGCTGAGGTCACAGCAATCATGTCCCTGGACAGAGTGGTATGGAAACATGCTTTCATGGAAATGTTACAGGACTGTTCTCACATGAGGCAGCCAGTTCAATGATTTCTTACTACCTTATGGATTGTGGGCATATTTTACATCACCATATGTGTCCAAGTGTCCAGAATACCACAGGGTGCACCATCTGTTTGAATATGAGCATCAGCACCCCCTGCTGGATGGTTATTTTAGCTTCATTTCCCTCTTGCTTTTGTGTCACATCAAGTGATGATTAATTACTGATGTCCAAAAAAGGCAGCATTTTTATGTCTTATTTTTGCACAGTGTTGTGTTTCTTTTGTAAGTAAATGGTTTGGCAGAAGAGTGCTATTAGGATAATAGACAACATTTCATGGTTTGGCTAAAACTAAAGAAGTGAAACTATGCTTTAGAAAATAATACACACGCTACAGGTCATGTTTGGAAATAATCATACATCCTGTGGTTTCTGTTTGAGTTACAGAAATTTTATATATGTACCACATTTTATAATTTAAGAGTGCTGCATCACTGTGGTGACTACACTGTGTGGTACCTTAGCCTATTGCTTATTACTTCATCTCAGAATCCAGGTATGTGTCTATGTATAACCTCGGTATTATGTATATCTTTCGGAAGATATACATAATACCGACCATGTAAATATAGCTTGTTACTTAATTGTTGTATACTTTAATGTGAGTTCAGCTAACGCCACCTTCTACAGTACTTATGTTATTGCAATTACATATTCCAGTTATTAAAATATTTTGTTTGCCAAAAGGAATGTTCTTGTCTTCTGTGGTTCTACACAGTAGCTAAGGACCTTTTAACCACATTCAAAATAAGGTCAATTGAGGACTGAGTGTTAATATATTCTGCTACTCAAATGTAGGATTATGTATTAAAACCATTTATCGTAATCTGGATGAGTTGTGTAGACTTTAACATTGAGAATATTTGTCTGGAAAGACCTATACAAGAACACTGCATTCACTGGAATGATTTTGTGTGCTTGTGTACTGTACAATTGCGTTAGAGCTCAGGAATTATAATGACTATATTGGCTAATTCAACATAGGCCAATTGATCAGCACCTGGTAAGAGCCACATTTCATTACAGCACATGTGACACAGGCATTCCATTATGAAAAGCAATGAATTATTGTATTGATGTTATAATTATATCTTGTTTCCCTAAGGATATAAGCATTAATATTGCCAGTGCAGTGAACTGTCAGTCAAGAGATCCTCACAAACATGCTTCAGCGAGTCCTACAGAGTGCCTAAATTTAAAAAAAAAAAAAAAAAAAAAACACGCACACAATTTAGTACCGCCTTTTGATTTGATTTGTGCGTGTGAAGTTTGTCACGGCTCCGCTTGCAGTCTTGTGGCATTATATAACTCTGTCATCAGGTCTCATTGCAGGTCTTACTGAATCAGAGGATGTATTGTTTTCTGGTTCCTCCTTGTTGGTTTGACAGGCAGATGCTGTGAGGGTTTCTCAGACAGTAAATCAAGTCAGAGTGGTGCTTCTTGGCCAACCTGTTCTGAGAGAAATAGCCTCACATATCTGTCACAGCTCTACTAAGGTAGTCTGTCTTTGAATGGCTTGCTTTAGGGTGATTGAATTAATGCATAATAGTGTTCGCAAGGCACGTCATTAAAAAACGCATTAAATCACCTAAATCTCTTTAACACCTAACATTGACTCATCATTATGAGTCTTGCATGCACAGGTCCCTGTTTAGAGGCTCCTCTGTATCTATTTTCCCCTCCACCTCATAATGCAGTCTGAGACACATAAACTTGGGGAAATTTGAATCTCTCCTCATTCCAGTAGCTGTACTCCATGGCTCAATGGGCTATTCTTTACATGACAGATGTTAATGAATATCCATTTGCAATTCATCAAAATAGTGTGGCAGTATGTTCCAGATGTACTTTTATTTTTCAGCTAAATCATTAAGTGATTAACAAAAAGAATAGAAAGGTCTAGTTCATCACTTGAAAAATTTTTGCTTTTTTCTTGCCAAACTAAAAGTCTGAATGAAGCGATGTGTTGCGCTATTCTCCTCAGTCCCAGGCAGTCCATGAACCCTATTCCATTAGAGTAAAGGAGGTCATATGTGCAGGCCATGCAATTATATTAAATAAGGCTTACAATATTGTAAATCTATGGAAATACCAGGGACTGCCGTAGAGTGAGGCTGCGTTTGACTTGGCTGGCTAATTAGTACGATTATTGCACAGCTGCATTGGCTGGAAGGCTTTATCAAAAGGCTCACTCTAAGGGAATGCCTTGTCTCGACAGCTTCTACACAGCAACATCCTCTTTATTTTGGGAAAGGAGGATTCTGTCTGGAAAATCATGCTCTAAATTTTCCCGGGGGGCCTGGGGGAAATGAGGGATGGAGGGGGGGTCGTGTGTATTGAAAGAAAAATCTTATTCGAAATGCAGGCTATTCCACATCCGTATGTCTCCAGCGCTGTATACCCTCAATAAATCTGATTCAGGTTTGTGAGAAAGTGAGAAAGTTAAAAATGCTGTTAAAGGCTTGCACTGCTACAGAGTAGTAGACAAGTTATGCTCAGGCTTGAATGAGGTTGACTTATGGTTTTAATGTAAGGATGGCCATTGGCCCAGAAGTGTTTCACTTGAGAAGTGGGACCTTGGTCTGGGGTTAAGCAGGTCACGGTGGAGCCTGCCCTACTCAACAAGCCTTGGAGGTCAAAGTGCCAGGCAGAGCTCCAACCATGTGAAAATCTTCAGGATTGAATCTTCCACAATTCCCAGCAAAACAATCTTCTTAGGGAATAGGAATGGGAATGTTGAGCAATCAAGCTTGCAGGAAATGAGGAAAACAACTCTGGAAGTCCTTCCCTCAACATGAAATGATATTTTCAATAGGGGAAATTGGCTCTGTGATAATGGTGTCAACAGATCAATATCTCGGCAGCTACGTAAATATGTCATGTTGTGGGTGGAAGTCTGTTTACTTTTCAGTAGATTCTTTTGTATCTTGCTATTTGGTGTTGAGGTTTGTGTCAGTCAGATTTTGTAGGCTAGTTAAGTTGGGACATCATAGTCATACCTGTAATCTTTGTTTTCATGTGTGGAGATCCTTTTCATTGTCTTTATGTGGCGCATTGTCAAATGCTTTAGGGTTCAGAAAAAACCTAGTAATTTAAGTTTCATGGACAAGTGGAGTGTATATGCACAAAAGTGTGCTAATAGTTGTGGTCCATTCTCTATGCCTTATTTGTGTCTCTTTCAGATTTGCTTGTTTTCTGCCTGCTCTCAGGTTTGCTCTCCTCTCTGATCTGTCTCTCTAGGTGACATTCTGTGAGGCGTCACCCCTCTTATTAAACCTGTGCTTCTCAAAATAATTGAATTACCCAGTGCCAGTGTTTGTGTCCTGATCTCGGTGCCTCTCCTGTCCTCCCCCTCCCTGCTCCCGCGCGCCGTTCGGCAAACTGTGGCTGCAGTAATCCACCGGACCAGCATGGCTCCCCCAAGACGGCGTCGAGCGCGTCGGCGATGACATCACGCATCTTGCTCCGGCAGCAGCTGATGAGGGAGCAGCTGGAGGAGCAGGAGCGGCGTGAGCAGCAGAGACAGCAAGCCTCGCAGTTCCTGCAGCAGCAGCGCACCCCCGGCGCCCAGACCCCCGCCATCAACGTCAGCGCGCCTCCCAGCCTGACTCCCACCACACAAGTACCCATGGAAGTGCTCAAGGTAAAGCCACTCTTCTGCCATCCGCAGCACCACACCGGTCTGTGCCCTGCCCAAATGCCCAAACATCCAGGTTTGGATTGTTTTGACATTCTTTTGAAAAATATTCAGGACCTTTTTGGTTGTGTTGTTTTGTGCTTGCTTTGGGGTTTGGAGGTTGGTGGCCGGTGAAAGATTAAAGTGATTTCTTGGTTTTTTAGAGTCTGTTCACTTTGTTGAGCATAAACTTCATGATTCATTTCAGCGAGTGTGCTACAATGTAGCACAAAAATTCTAGTCTAGCAAATGAACTGTGCTCAAATGCATATGGGGATTAGCTTTCCAGAGAGAATTCCTCTTTAATGCAGGCTGTTTCCAGCATTTTGGCATTAGACAAGTTTAATCCTATTTGCTCAGCTACAGTGACGTCTTTTCGCTGCTTTGATTCTTTGTGCGTCGGGTGGACTACAAACTGTTCATATGTTCATATTTGAGTGGGGAGACAAAATGTTATAATTACTCTAAAAATGAATTTGCACCCAAGAATACACCCAGCTAATTCAATCTGGTAAGGATTACTCTAGTGTGCAGAATGTCTATGGATTGCTTTGTTTCATTAAATTGCATTTTCACAGATGACAATTAAGAGAGCAAGGGATATTTATGGAAATTGACATTCAAAGTGGAATGTTGAAATGTAATGTTTGACACTCAACATTTTTTTTCTTTTTTTCTTGATCAGTTCAGAAATTGCCATAGTAAAAAACAATTGCAATGTTCTAGAACATGTTGTTCTTTTTTATGTAACCTAAAAGGTATCATCATTCAATTTGTTAAACATTAGATAAGCCATCGGATATCGGCAATAAGTGTATGACTTTTGTCTTGTCTTTCGATTTTTAAAAATATACATTCTGTTCACAGCTAAAGTATCTAATACGTCAGAGAGAATGATTATGTATGACACGTGCAGTCATAAAAGTAACGTTAAAAGTAATGTTTTGTGTGCAAGATTTGACACCTGTTCTATTTTAGGCACCAGGTGTGTCAAGAGTGTTGGTAATTCAGTTTTGAAAGTATTTCTTTCATAAGTCACAGCTTGGACATGGATTGAGAATTGGAATTCCTGTTATTTGATGATTGATTTCTGTGGTGATGCATTATCATAAGAATTGCTTTGTTGTCTGAGGATCCACAGGGACCAAACATTTTTTGAGTTCAGGGTCAGACGTTCATTCCTTATACTTGTTTTTAAAATCAAAACCGAGCTGTTTATTGTTAAGGAATACGTCATTAGTGGACAACATCTATTCACAGTATGATTAGCTCTAAAAATCCATGGACAAAGGATCTTTGTGTCCAATTATTATTAGTATTTGTATTGACAAAATATACAGAAACTGAAATGTTGCAATATGGAGGTTATTATGATTCTGAAAATATTAAATGTTTATTTTCAGTACGATAAGCCCAACTTCTTACTATATTTCTCCATGTTTATCTGTGGTTTGCATCAGTGATTATTGTAGTGTTTTTTTTTCCTGAGGTTTCTCACATTTTCCTTTTCAGTTAAGTTGATTTGAATAATGCAGAATGTGTCATAAGTCATGTACTAGCACGACTGTTTCTGTGTTGACCTCAACGCAGTGACTGGATATTCTTCTAAATGCATAGTAGCTTTATGGATCTGTTGACAGTTTTCATGACAAATAGTACTGTTCAGGTTCCAAGCCAATCTGTGTAAAGACTCAGTTCTCTTACTCACTGATTCTGAAGACATTTTCTTGCTGGTTTTAAACTTCAAAGTGAAAAACACTCGGCCCTTATAGAATTATAGCAATAGCAAGGCATAATGTAAAGTGACCTCAATTATATCAACCAAATGCCATTGCCAAATCAAAATAATTGAATTTCCAGTCCACTGAAGTGAGCTTGTGCACTCAGGTCTTTTTCTTACTTAGGCCAGATATGTAGTTGACCACCCACTGTCTATGTCAGGTCTTGTCTCAGTGAGTGAAGTGCAGGATTAATATGACTTGAGTAACATCAAAGGAAGTATGCTATCTCCTCGTAGAGATAAAATATGTAGTCTGACATGCAGTGAACCATAGAAATGAATGATTTATCATATATAACTGCATGCATTCAGATTTCGTGGAGAATTCTGCCTCCACACACATACGTATTCTTCTGTTGAAGTGTATAGAATGCAGGTCTGCAACAGTCAATTATCAGCTACAAGATTCTCTCAACCTTCTGCTGTGACTTCAAAGGAGAGATGGCAGCTAGCAAAACTGGAATTTTCAAGTGAAGAAGTGAAACTAATGCAACGCGAAGATCCCCATAGTCAATCAGTTGTTGTCACACTTCATGAACAGCGTGTCTTTTCCACAGATATGCTCCGTCAGTGTCTGCAGAAATGGTAATCTCTGATTTACAGTCACCTCACTCATGAATATTTAATGCATAATTACCATTGCTATCTCATTGTAACCCCCTTTTCACTCTCTTTTTGATGAGTTTTCTTTTATCACTCCATGACATTTACTGAAAGTATTTATCTAATTAAGCCAATCTAAGATGCAATCAAATACAATGAAAATCTAGTTAATTGCACTAAACCTCAAAATGATTGATTTGACATTTCATTTTAAATGTGTGATAAAAGTAATCAATGCATTTTCTGTACTTCCTTTTTTCCTTTTTATTCAAAGTTGTTCATTGAAATTTGAGTGAAGTTTAGCAGCTGAAATGCAGGTGTATTCTGTAAATTAAATTTTCCTGGACCTGTAATTGATAGTTAAATTATTGGGGTCCACATGGTTGAATAAGGAGATAATTGATTAGCTGAATGTACAATAGTACTTATTCGCTGTGAAATACTGCCTTCACCTTGTCACATAGATAAATTAAGAAGTTCATGCTGAGGTAATTATCTAATAGCTCTTGCAAGTTCACAGTACACTTGTTTTAAAATTGCCTGGTTCCTGGAAAACTTCAGGTTATTTGTTCATTTTTACACATTATTATGCTCAGTTGTTTCCTTAACCCAGGAGACAGCAAGCTTGAGTCTCAGGCTGGGCACTGTCCTTTTATCCTTGAGAAAACTACTTCCAAGGTACTTCCCCTGAATTGCCTCAGTATCCAGAAGAATAAATACGTAATATGTCAAAAGTACACAGTGTAAGTAGGCTTCAGCCATGGAGTCTGCTAAGTAAATAAAAAATGTAAACAAGTATGAATGCTTTGAATGTTTCAGTGCAATAATAGCCAGTGTAAATACAAGTTCCTTGGCAGAGCTCAGTAGATTTTTTTTTGTTACACTGGCCCCTATGTCATTGCATATTGCAGTGAGGTAAGTGGGCTTTTTAATCACAGGGTGGCACGTTCAGACCCTGAGTGGAGGACCGCTGCTGTATTCCTCAGCAAGGTATTTTACGTTAATTACTTCCGTAAATATCTAACTGCAAAAACGAATAATATGCCAGCCATGTAAGTCTCACTGAATAAGTTATGGTGTTTTCTAACTCAGGTCCTGGGACCACACTGCATGCTGGTGTTTTTTTTTTTAACTCCTTTTAATTAATTAGGTTTGATTGAGCTGTTAACAGAACACTGACCTATAATCAAATTTTAACACTTAATCTGCTGTAAATCCTTGGTGAAAGAAATGTGTTGTTTGGTGTAACTTTGTGCTGGTAAAAGATGCAAGCAATACTGTTTATTCAACCTCTTTGTGAATATGTGACACTTGAAAAAAATTTGTGGCATTTGCTTCATTTAAGACAAATGAGCCATTAAGCATATTGTTCTAAGTGCTAAATTAATTTACAAAACAACAACATATTTATAAATACTTTATGTGAATTTAGTTTACTTGAAGGGTACAGATGAAAGGTGTAAGAAGTACCTTTAAGAAATAACCCTTATCTGTTAGCACAAAAATCCATTTTATTCAAAAATTCCAAATAGCATATACATGTTAAATTATGTCAAACTCATGCCAGTGTTTAATTAATTGCTTATTCAAACCTTACTCATTGAAAGCGCTGTGTGAAAGAAAACCGGCATATACAATGTGCAGCATATGTGGGGTGCTATGTAAGTGAATGTGTGATATTGCGAATTGGAATGACACACATATGTTACAGTGAGCATCTTGGAAAACACGCAGATATACTGTATGTGTAATATTTTCAAAACCAAACCCTCTGTGAGATGACGGTCGTATTTGATCATGTAAAACAGGATCATGCTTGCTATGCATACAGTAGTAAGATTACAGAGGAGCTGAAATCCATGCCGGACATGTTGTATTGCTTACTGTGTGCGGCTCACACATCTCCTCCTTCAGCTCATTATAAGAACATGCATGCAATATGCCTGCACAAGGTCTGGACTGTGGTTTCTTAATGTACCCCTCTTGGTTTGGGAACCGTTTAGTGGACTGCCAGCAAATGAAGCACGTCTGTCTAAGCTGCAACAGCCTTAGATCTTGATCCGCTTTTTTCAGAGGCCATCATGCTGACCGAATCAAAGGTGACAAACTGAAGAAATTCTTGTCATTCAGGAGGTACTTAAATGCATTTTTCATTGTCTGAATTACCAACAAAAAGGACTGGTCTGGCCAGGACCGCTGGGCCGTTTCAACCTGCCTGTCTGTGATTAGATTAGCGGGGTCCTCACAAAGCTATAGAGGCAGGCGAAATTAGCTTAGAGGTACCAGGCAGGGCTGCTCGACCATAAAAGTGAAAACATTAAGCTCAGATGAGTTTGTCTAAAGACTGATTGGTCCCTTAATTAGCCAAATAACCTCTAACCTTTGAGAAATAAGTAAGGGATAAGTTTAGGGATCAAGACAAAGGCAAGCACAGTTTTACCACACACTGAACACTAATTCAGCAAAGAATGCTTGTAATTAGGCCCGCTGCTTTCATTCCTTGGCATATTTAAGGAAAAAAAAAAACACAGTGCTTTGAAATAATGACTGCAGGATCATATCCAGGGAGTTTAACATCATTGTTCTCTTTGCTTAAAAAGATAAAGTCCTAAATTGCTCAGTTTTCTGTGTAGGTACATGTTACATATATACTTGTATAAATACATAACAGACACAGAATGGAGGACAAAATATACATCATCATCAAGGCAGCAATGCACATATTTACGCAGAGCTGAAGACATAAAATTATATTACAAACCTATGTCTTCAATGGTTCACTTACGCTATTTTTTATATTAAAAATAATGTTTCACTTTCTGTACATTTGGCAAAAAAAATGTGACTTAAAATGAAGCATGTTAACAAGTGTCTAGATGTTGGCAGTTTACAAGTTAACCTTTGGTAGAAAATGCAAGAAATTTGAAGTCTTACAGTTAAACATGCCAGTGCTCACTCTTAAATGAATGCTTAAGTCATGCTTAAATCAACACATAACCTCTGATGAACTTAAAGACTAAATGTCTTTGAATCTTTGAGTCATTATCCTCTAAGGTCTCTCAAAGGTAAAGTAAGGACAAAGTGCATTGCAGTTAGACTGAATAGAGCTCTTCATTTCACTCAGACACCAAGCAGTGACAACACGAGCCCTTGACAGTAACAGAGTGGAGAACTGTTGGATTGAATGTGTGCAGCTAGTAGCAGGGCAACTTTGATTTGCAGAACAGAAGAGCGCAGAGCGAGCAGGATTAGGCTAAAGGGCTCTTACAATGATTAACACAGCCGGGGATGCAGTAAGGACTTTAGTGCCTGTGGTGACCCCAAATAGGGATTTGCTTGGTTTTTAAGCTTTACCTGACTGTATGTGGTAAAAATTGATGTAGTGTCAGTTCTGCCTTTAGTTTATTTGCAACGGTTGCAGAGTTCAGGTTCCGCTTTTGTCAAGGGCAGGGTGATGAATGAAATCATCATTTGAAAAAGATATTTTGAAACTCACATTCTACCCTGCTTGATTAGCAGATGCTTATCCAGAGCAGGTTATATATTTGGCATATCATCCTTATATACAGCAGAGTATTTACTAAATCATTCCAGGTTAAGTGCAGCAGATAGTGTTTTCAAGGTTACAAGAGCAGTGCTCTACCTGGGAATTAAATTGGTTTATAAGCCAATTGAAGCCTTGCTTCTTACCACTGTGCTACATAATGTTGCTGCCGAATAGTATCAATAGTAGTTGGTGAAATATCTCCCTGCTTGCCCTTTGTTTATTTTCTGGTCAGTTTCTATCTCCCCAACACTTCTCAGTGCTCAACCTGACTTGTATCAATTCAGCTACAGTTCACCTGGAGCAATGCCCACATCTCACAGACTCACAGGAAATGAAAGCAGCGCTGAATATAATCCAGAATCTCTAACAGTTTAGCTTTGAAATTCATGATAGTTCTGTATTTCTGTATTTTTTACATTGCATCTTTATTTTTGTCAAATCCTTAGCAGTGTTGATGATTACAACATCACCAAGACGTAGCACGCATGTCAGCTCGTTTGACAGAGCTCAGGCGTTCTCTGTAATAGTGCTGTTGGCACTTTTAGCACTCATTTAGCACACACTCCTATCCAGACCACCTTACAAAGGTGCATACAAAAAGGTTAGGCTGAGAGCAGAGACAGCACTAAATAATAAGTGTCACAATCCGATAGTGCTATTATATTCTGTTCGTCTCAATGAATTCTGCAACATTCATACCTCACTTGATAACATATGAAATTAATTATATGGACTCATGGCAGAGTAAAGTAATCAATCAGTAAAATCTGTTGACAGAATGCATTCCCCCTCAGACTTTTACCAAAAATTGTGCTCTTATGTAATATATACTCTGCCAACATCCTTTTCTGTATTTATTTTGTCTCAACAGAAAAGAAACTGAAGTTTGAAAACGCTGATGGTTTTTAGTCACATTCAGTTTATTCTCGTTTATGAAACGTGTGAATGGTCGTGCATGTCATTGCAGATATTTACTTTGGATAAAGTTGTTTCAGCATGACGGGAGTGTCCTCCTGCCCTCTGTTTTGCCCTATTCAGAACTACGCTGGATATAATAACTAATTATACTGGCTTGTGTTGCTGTGAAACGTTCGCTTCAACACGGCTCCAGAACAAATGCTTTCTCTGCAGTTGACTTTTAAATACCATCAGATAGGACAGACGGCATGATAGAGTGCTATGTGAGGACAAGCTGCCATTTTTCGCTTGTGCGGTTGGTGTCTGCGATGACCTTCCGAATGTACAACTGCAAACGGGACTAACATCGGCAGCACAGAGCTCAGCCATTGTGTACATTATGTGCTTCCTTTGGGCAGAACAGGCTCCTGGGGTTTAATGCTTTGTCATAACCAGCCTTAATAAAAGAGGCCTTTGTTCAGCAGCTCAGAAACACTACAGTACTTTGGAAGGGCTTTCTGTGAACTTACTCCTGGCTATAGTTTGCGGCCAGGTTGTAAATGCATAAATGACGCATGTAGCATATATTATGTTGCAGTTAACTGTTAAATGCTTATGATGATGATGATGATGGTGATGGTGATGATGATGATGGCATTAAAAATAGTTGTCATCATAAGCGTAGTCCTAGTCGTCTTATTTAGACCCGAGGTGGTATGGTACATTGTACAATGTCAGGCTGTGTGGTGTACTCTGGTGATGTGGTGATTGAGCTGTGTGCCGCCAGCACTATGTTGGGAGTAACTGAATGATTGGATTCCTGTTTCTTCATGTCCCATTACAGGCAGAGAACATTTCACTCTTTTGTTCTCCAAGATCTGTTCACCTAAAGTAGGTGCATTGAATCTCATACAGTTTGTGAGCTTTTGAAAAGTATTATACAAAAATAATTACAAGGTGAACAGATCATGGTGGTAGGAAATGTTTTGGTTGTTCCATTGTAGCGGTAGTTACCATGCTACAGCTGTATCCATACTCCTAGTAGCTCTGTAGCTGGGTTGGAACTGGACTACGCTATAGCAGCAATCCACCCGCTACTGCTCAATGCATCCTTTGTAGAAAGTAAATATTTCCTCTTTGCTAAATAGCATTTATTACATTTTGTTGCACATAGGACAGATTCTACCATTTGTCACCCTCTATTAAGACATATTTCATATCAGTCTTCTTTTGGGGTGCATTGTTTGTAGGCCATCTATCAATAAAACCCTTCATAGAAATCATTTTAGGCTCATATCAGACATCTTAAAAGGGCTCTGTGGATTTGTGCAGCTGCAAACATAAGCATAATTGTTTCTCAGTTTGCAAGTGCATTTTGTTAATCGCTCATAAGTTGGACAATCTTTCCTATTCTGTTTTTCAAGAGCGGGGATGGAACGTTCTTAATCGCTCTTGGTGGAGGCCCGAGGCCTAGTTCACCAGTGAAAAAGATGTGTCTTTGTTCCATGCTCTTCTTCTGAACTGAGCGGCCTGTGTCATTCGGGTTTGCTCCCTCTGCAATGCCATCTACTTTTAACCAGGAGAAAAACTCCAGCCCCTGCAGCTACAGCAAAACACACGCAGGGTCATCTAAACAGAGGCTCCTCTTGGTTTTAAGAGGAAAAAGCTCTGATTTCTTGTTTCATAGACTTCCATTCTGTGTCTCCCAGTCATGTTATTTTAGGTTCACTTATTGCAGTATCCTTTGACCTTGACCCCGAACTGACCCTCAAGGGTTTAGCTTATTGGAAGCGGAATACAATACAGTGTTCAGACCGTACTTGTTGAAATGAAACAACACTTAGACCTGACGGGTGACACTTACATTTTGTTAGCGGGAATTATTGTGTGCTCAGCAGTTTAGTCCGTGTGTTTCCTTTTCGCCTGCTATGCTTTCTGTGTGCACTCCTTTTAACCTTTCCCCCATGTGATCAACCCTGTAACCTTTACTCTCAGTTTTGGTACAGCAAAGGCCGTCATGTTACCTCATCTGACTTTTGTCTCAGGGGAATATTGAGAGGGATAGTGGGATAGCTACAGAGCTGAACAGGGCATCTTTTTTTAAATGGAAATATTTAACCAAAAGCACAGTAAAAAATTAATCCAAGAAACTTTGCGTATATAAAATATATCATATGTAAGTAAATGTCAGTTCTTCAATGTATGTCGAAGTCCATCTGATACAAATATTTGCATATATCTGACACATTGTAACTGGTCTTCAAACTGAAATGCATATATGGGGGTTTGGGTGTGTGTGTGTGTGTGTGTGTTCTGATGGGGTGGTGGCTTGCCAAGAAATTGCCACAGTTCAAACCCAAAATGACAATAACGTTTTTCTCAGGCTAAATCAGAACCATGCACAGTGATGTTCACACATTTCTGAGAAAAACAACTGCCGGATTAATAAGATAAGAAACGATCAGATTGATTTTATTTTCCCTGAAGGGAAATCCGTTGTGGCCTTAAAATGAAACGAAATGAACAACACAGATATGTGTTATTTTAGATTATATTCATTATACAATAATGAATTATTTAACACAATGGTGGAGCGTGACCTTTGCATGAAAAACACTCATGCCAGTTCAAATCTGGATCTGAATGAAATTTAGGCCTTTCCATACTCATGCAGCAGAAAATGAAGCGAGCATGGGGTTTGAATTTCCACTGTGAGTCCTTGCTTAGGTTGCAGAGCAGTGTGAGTTATTGCTAGTGCGAGCGGTATGATGTAATACTGAGATGACTGTACATTGGAAATTTTGAGAAATCCAAGATAGTCTCAGCTGGAATTATTCGATTAAATGATGTTAAATCAGGTAGCATGTAAATATGTGTTATTCACTTGGGTGTTTTACAAAGCTGGAATCATCCCCAAGGTGTGTGTGTGTGTGCATGTTCGTGTGTGTCTGTGTATGTCAGCATGTGTCTGTGTGCGTCTTTGTATGTCTGTGTGTGTGTGTGTGTGTGTGTGTGTGTGTGTATGGTTTCCTGGAACCCTCTTCTTAGAAACATACCCTCAATCTCTGCATCCTGAATACTGTAATCCTCTATGAAGTTACGGCCATTGTACAGGAGTACACAGTACATGAGGATGGGGGTGGGAACAGGGGACCCGCTTGAGCTTCACGTGTAGCGTAGTGTAACGAAACGGCTGCTGTGGCTACAGCCCTGCCTGCAGAGTGGGGAACAGAGTGCCTGTGTAGGGCTGCACATCTCAAGGAGCATCATCTGCCTGCAGCCACAGCGCAGAGGGGTCAGACAGGGTTCGGCCAAGGCCAAGGGCCCAGCACACGTTCCCCTTCACGTGCTTTCATCTTACGTGCCCAACCCTGCACAATCCTCCTCTTTTACTGTCGGCCAGCGTCGGAAAAGCGATGAGCGTGAGCTTGAAATGGATGGAAGTGTAACTGTAAGGAGCTCGAACTGTAAAAGAACTATTCGTAGGGTTTCTTTCTCTTCATTACAACTAATGAACTGTGTTACAGTAACCAAAAACTGAGTAACCAAAACCGTTTTTGTTAACGGTTCCAGCATGTGTTCATTTGTAAAAAAAAAAAAAAAAAACTTTGTTTTCTCGTTTTTTCACACAACATGGACAAATGAAATCTCTACAGTGTCTACGCAATTTCATACGTGGCAAAACAGGATGTAATCAATTGATTAAGTATGCCAAGTGGTGCTGTAATCATTTCTGCACATGGGGCTATGCCTAACATTTGTGGTTTGGCTGAAATTATACGGCACAGCAGGAGATAGAAACCTAAGTTCTTCTGAGGGATACACTCATGAATTCATTCAGGTATTCTTTTAATGTACGTAGGTACAAGGAGCTGGGCATCCGACAGTTGTGAACTGTAATGATTATTCAGTGTAGAACAGAGGAGAAACATCCAGTATACCCATGTATATGTTGTCTTGCACAGTTTTTGGTCCCTGTGCTCTATTAGGACTTTAAGAAATGTGACAGCTGTGATAGCACGATGTTGGCATCATCGGGATGATTAGAGGAAAGCGGTTTCTATCCTCAGTTTGCCGTTCTGAGGTGCTGTTCCCATACGGTGCTTCTAAATTTAAATATGCTAATGTGTGCCACCAATTCAAATCACACATTCAAAAACCTAAGTCCAAAATAAAACCTTCATGCAGCAATGATGGGAGCTGAAGAAGGGGTAAATTACTTCTGCTGATGCAGTTGACAACAAGATATTTTATTGTTTACACAGCTTCCACTAAAGGACAGCCATATAGCTGTCCTCATAGCATATTTTATTAATTACGCTTTACCTCTGAATTTCATTTTAAAATGGAAGGAACATGACTCTCATACAAGGTAAAAGGGTTTGCATGAAAACTACTTCTGACATTGATGGCTTTATTCTTGGCTGTGAGCTCATGGCCATCATAGACTTTTTGACGCCACCACAGTCCTAAGGGTTAGGATCCTACCTCTGGCTCTGAAATAAAACACTCCAAAGGGTCACTTGGGTCCTAATCTTTGACCCACCTCATTTCCACACTCATGAAATTGAATGCATGTTTTCAAGAGGTTTCATACAAACGTAGTTGTGTCTTACCATATTAATAGTACAACATGAGCGAATCCATACTGCAGGCCCAAACCAGAAATGTGGAAATTATAGACGCTGGTAAAAATTTAGGTCTAGAAGTTTTTTGGAAAGTTTAACTTGTTCCTGGTCACCTTTTTTAATGCAAAGATTGTTGATAAAAGGATGGATGACAATGTTCCATAGTGACTCTACAGCCATGGCCAGGAGGTTGGAGGTTCAAGTCTCAGCTGAGGCACTGATATTTTTAGAAAGTCAACCATTAGAGAAGTCTGACCTTTCTAGTTTGGTTTTGTTTGTTTAGAAGAACAAGATAAGTTAACACTAAAAACGACAGTACAGCCTCTGAGGTGGAAATAGTGATTTCCATTTTTAAATGCTGGCCTTAGAGATCATTGTCTGGCACTATGAGTCCAGTTGTATGATGCAAGATGCACCAAGCCTAACAGTTTTCTTGTAGACCATTGTCAGGCTGCACATAAGTATGATCCAGCTAGGTAATCGCAAGGATAACAAATTGTTAACAAAATGTGTATACTAGTACTGCTGTGATGCTCAGCTTTCATCTTGATGATCATTTACACATTTACAGGCTGTTCTGTGCCCATGTTCTTGTTATTCTTGAACATATTTTATCTTATGTAATGTTTCTTGTGTTTATATATCTTGCAATAATAGCCTTGTAAGTCACTTTGGATTAAAGCATTTGCCAAAATATACTACTACTGCTGCTACTGATAATTATATTAAATGTAGTATAAATGGTGGAGTGATAAATGCTGGACATGTAAGTGATAGAGTGCATTAAGGTGGTCAGGGCATACAGTGTACAAGAACCTCATGTTGAGCAGTGCAGTCCAGGTGTGGGGTAGGACCACAGATCCAGAGGGGGCGGGGGGAGGAAAGAAGTAACTGAAAGGAGGAGCAGACATTTAGCTTCTTCTTCACTGTCCCCCACCCCACGGGCTTGCCGAGGGAAAATGTCAAGGAAGTGAAGAAAGGCGCAGACGCATGCTTGCTGTACAAGCGTAAAGTATTCCGTTGGGTAAGACTCCCGACTGGTCAAAGGCGGCTCTGTGTTTCCTCGGCTTTTGTGAAGCCTATTCACCGCAGCCTCTCTCCCGTCACAGTTTCCTTTAATTCCAGGAAATGCCTCAGATGCTGCAGGGGGGAAGAAACACTCTCATCTTCGCCCTGTTAAGAAAGATCACGGGGAATTTCTGTGCTCTAGTGTGAGATCGTCTCAATAGATCCGTCATCACTTGATGTAATAATACATAACCAGACGTTGTATACTAGGTGGTGTTCTTATATGAAGCTCTCAGTCACTGTGTGTAATATATGTGTAGTATGTTTAGTATGTATTTGTAAAGTTTGGTTGTTCTTCCTCTTGCCCCTCAACACCGTTGGGTGTTTTATTTTCAATCGTTCACTGCAATAATTAGACATTTACAGTAGTTGTTCCAGTAATTGTTACATAAAAGGAGGTTGTACATTTATCTTGATTTTTTACAGAGATTATGAGAGGCATGTTCGTCTTTTGGCTGATCAGGATTTAGATTTTCCCCGAGCTACTGGTTTTGTTGATCAGAAATATTTAATGCATTTGGATGACTAATTGACAGATATCAATACTGATATGGATTTTTGTGTGAACAGTTTGGTAAAACTCTTGCATCTGGGCTGAATCACATTAATAACTTTTTCATATCATAAACAGTCAGTCACTCTTTGTGCCATAAATAAGTGAAACATGTATATGGCATTGATTGAATGCAAACATGAATTATTACACTTGATTTGTCTCTAATTCTCTATTTGATGTTGAAATTTAAGACACATTTTAGTTATCCTGTGAAGGAGGATGTTCAAGGATTATGCAGAATTATGTTTTGCCTTGTGTAAGCTTTGTCATGTGTGTCCAACAGCTGCTGTTCAGGCCTATTCATTTCAGAGGTAGTGTGTTGCACCTTAAAGGGACAGGCTACTTTATATTTCCCTTAAAGGGGCAGGCTAATATTGTATACTATATTGTATACAATTAATTATTATAAGTAAATCTGTAAATTTATTAAGACATAAAATTCCCCTATGTGGGACCAGCATTATCCAAAGAAATGTGTGGTGTAGGTTGTTCAGTTTTTATATGTGTATATATGTCTAATGTGATTCTGTTCTTCATCATTTCTATTCAATGTATTACTGTTCCACAGTATAATAGCAATGGCAATGATAGCAATGTAGTACACCTAATGCAGTAATGTCAAGTTTGCTAGCCTTGCCTTGTAGCATCCTTTCAGTAATCCTCATTACTTTGTCAAAACAAAAAAACGGATTTGAATGCTTTTATTATTTTTCTGAAATACCATATTTTTGGAAACTGTGACTGTTGCATGCACAGTCTTTTTTTTCTAATAATTATTGCCACTTAAATGCAACTGCAGATGAATGACCCACACCCTTAACCAGTGTGATTGATACTTGGAAAAGGAAATATGCTTCTGACATAGCAAATTTGATTGAAAGTTCTTTAGAAGGCTGATAGTGACATAGGGTCACTTCAGAAAGGAAATTATAGCAGGACCTCTGTATGACTTACTGCAATACTATTCCTAGAGGGTGGAGACAACTCTTAACTATAAATTTTACCTCTTAAAAGTACATTTGAAGAAAGGGCCAGATTTGTATATGCACAATATTTTTATAAATAATTATTAGTTGTTTTGTAGATTTTTAAAAACTATGATTGTACTATTGCGGTCTGTTCAAAGTTTTTATTTATTTATTTATTTTTTTAACGAGGAACAGTCTCATGTTTGAAGAAAAGGTCACAAGTGACTAAAGGCTTCCTGTCTCCAGCAGGGCGTCTGCTCCAAGCTGACATGTGGGTGCCCTGCAGTGTTAGGGACTGTTGCGCACTGTTATAATCGCCATTATTGAGAAGAAAAAGCTGTACGTTTCTGATGGATGAGTGGAAGATGTGTAGTTGCTTACGTGACGCTCTTGTGCTTCAGGTCATACCTATCAGGCATCATCGATTCATTCATTGATGGATGGAGTGGTTTGCGTTTTTAGTCTTTCGTCCTCCTGTTGTGCATGGCCCCATAGGTGAACATTCAAGGCAAAAAAAAAAAACATCCAAAAAACTGTAATGATGAACAAAATGGCTAAAGATCCAACCATTTCACGTGATGTGACCCTTTGCTGTTATCAAATGAAATGAAACGTGTGCCCAAATAAGCCTGAACAATACTTTTAGCGTACTCACCTGTGGATTAGCAGAGATATGCTGACACATGTATCCAATCAGTCATTCATTTATAATTGAAGTAGTCTAGGTTGGAGGTGCCCCAACTGGAGAAAGTGATAGCAATGATCACATAAACCTCTCCAACTTGTTTCTCTGTGAGAAAGATACGCAAGGTTTGAGAACTGGCTGATGAATTCAAATGAATATACTGATCACATGATGAACCAGAAAGGAAAGATGGGAAAAATATTTGTACAGTTGGCTGAATGTCTCCTCTAAATCCATTCCTCCTTGTCTTATTAAATATTACAAGTGAATTATTGTTTGCCTGCAGAGAAACTCCTGCTCACGCAGGGTTTAATACGTTTCTCTGGTTATTCACTCCACAGACACATGCACACACATACACGTGCGCACATGCACTGATAAACACAAAAACACATTCAAAAACACATTTACATTTAAAGTTTTGCATTTTTCATAAAACCTTCCCCTCACATATTGTTTGTTGTAATACACGCATCCAATTACAGCGTATGCATGTATTTTTGTGCCGTCAGACCAAGTTGATCAAAATCGCAGTTGTTCAATAGTGCCTGTGTTTGCATCTAGTGAGTAACAGATCTAGAATGTTTTATTGAGTGTAAGTTGGTAAAAAGAGCGCTCATCTTAATATAGATGTTAGCATTAAGTTTGTTGAAGAAAGCCTTTTCTGCCTAGCTGCACAGATAGCTGAATGCCTTCCTCTGAATTGCTTTCTGGATTTCTGTAACAATGTCTGTGTTTATAGTTTCATCCGCTGTCTTGTTTTAAATCAGCAGTAGTAGCCATTGAGTGCAGGGTGCTCCAAACAAACAGTGTTCTATGCTGGATGAGCGGAACTAAAGATGAAACGCTAGTTAGCCGTAAGCAAGTGCCAGATTGGAGACTACCAGCTCACTAGTAGAAAGAGCCCTTTGTGAAAGCGGGATGGTGACGTCAAATGACCTCTATAAAGACATAAATTCATATTTTAGATAAAACAACACAACGTGAAAAAAAGGTTCCCTGTGTATTCCTCTGATTCCTTTACATGCATAACTAATTAGCTTGTTGCCTTTAAGAAGGTCAGCGGGCAACATTTCTCTCGTTATTTCCAAACCCATTTCTCTGGCTGACTGGCTTTGCTTATCGTATAAGGGAATATCTTCATAAACTTGTACAAACGGAATACACATATTGCAATATGCTGGAAATGCTTGAATACAATCATTATCAGGTGAGTATTATCAGTGTTATTTTCCTTTTGAGTTACATAATTTTGAGATTATACTGTTATTAAAATCATGGCATGAATTATAATTATGTATATGTAATATTGTTGTCAGTGGAATCTTTGCTTTTGAACCGTACTTCATTTAAAATGAGGATGCTGCTTTAATGGTGGTCAACCTAAATGGTATGTGTTTTATTTTTGAAAAAGTTGTGCTTTGAGATTGATTCATTAGAATTATGTCGACATGTTTCCTAATTCAACGCAGTGGGATGATGGGAAATGAAAAAGTGGTTATTTACCCAAATCTGAACATGCGCAAGCAGTGTAGCTTGGGCCATAGCATTTAGGATATTACATTACACTAGTCTCCTATGGCAACTGCACTTGTGAAATGACTGTTTAATAAGTATCTTGCATATCCATGAACAAGTGACTTTAATTGTCTGCACTTTACAGAAATCCCAGATCATTTTTATCCATTCAAGGACAACAATTGTTATGGCGGCATAACTACACATCACCAATGCAGCCCTGCTGTTTGTCTATGTCTCCCACATAGGTGCAGACCCACCTTGAAAACCCCACCAAGTACCACATCCAGCAGGCCCAGCGGCAGCAGGTGAAGCAGTACCTGTCTACCACGCTGGGCAGCAAGCTCACCACCCAGGCGGTCAGCTTGCCCTGCCCCAACCAGGCCTCCGAGCACGTGATGCCCCCGGGGCCTGGTAGCAGCGCTCCCAATAGCCCCATGGCCTTACTGACTCTCAACTCCAACTGTGAGAAAGAGGTAGGAGGGTGGGCAGGTGTGGGTCGTATGTCATAGGTAACTGCTGTCACTTTGCTTCGTATGCTTCTGAAACCCCTCCTCCACAGCAGAGTGGGAAACAGGCTGGCAAGAGCTGAAAGGTAACTGACCTGGTTTAACGCGGTTGCTTTTCCACCATATTGCGCAGTGACAGAGCCAGATTGTGACATCACACTGAATGCTGGCCTCATCTCTGATCAAAAGGACTGCCTGGGCCGTCGTGCAAGGTTAAGGTTTTCCATCAAATATCAGTACTGTAGACTCGAGACTCCAGTACACTTTAGTCTACATCTGGGTTGATGAATGTGATCAGGCATGGTGGCATGATCTTTCTTGGGATGTGTCCCCTCACATTTTGTCATCAGTGCCAATGGAAACATCTTGTAGTTTGATGACTCTGTCTGCAGCTCGCTTGTGAATTGGCTATCACAAGTTATGCCTTGGTGGGCTAAACTGAAATAAGTCTGGAAAAAAAAGTCTGAAAAAGGAAAAAAAAAATAATAGTGGAAAACCACTCAGAACCTGGATTAAGCAAGCCAGCCTGCTTCCACTTTCACAGTGGAGAAGGGTGTAAAAAAGCACCTGGAACTGTGTGTGTATATGTGTATGAATGCAAATGCACCACTGTGTTGTATACTACATGACACACAATAACACATAAGAAGTACTATGAGAAGTTCTCTAGATGTATTGGAAATTTTTTCATGTGGCATCTTTGCAATATTCTCTGTATCAAAGTTCAGTTGTTCATACTAAAATGTCTGTTTAATGATTTGATACACAGCAGTAGAGATAGAATACGTATTGAGATAGTAGCCTGATTTAATATTAGTCAAGAAAAGTTAGCAAGCATAGTCTAGAGAAGCATGTCACATCTGAGTGGCTTTCTTTCCAGGTAGATGTGTTTTGTTGTTGCAGATGGATGATGTCATCGATGATATTATTAGTTTGGAATCAAGTTACAATGATGATATCCTGGGACTTATGGATCCAGGGCTTCAAATGACAAATACGGTAACTTGACTGTTTCTAAATTAACATTCTTCTTTGATTTCACTAAGAGTTTTTATTCTGCTTTTATATCATTCTGAATTTTGTTCCTGGAATATGTTTAATATGTTTTATTGAAAGCTTTTCTGATCCGTCGCAAAAAGTATGTGTTCTGTAGAGTATGTATTGTAGTTTACATGGTTTAGGTGTCTTGTAAACTACATGATACTTCGTGATGCCTTCCAAAAAGTGCACCTTCAGGTTTACTGCTATTGGGAAATTGGGAATTATTTTCCTGCTTTTCCCTGTCTGTCCTGTACTGTCCCTGAGTTCCTTTGGCCTTTTCATGAAAAGGTACTCTGCCCAGTCCAGAGCTTTAAGACAAAACAGATGTAAAATACATTTTATACAACAGTTTGAACAATTGTCAAAATGTGTCACAGTTTAGAACACAACTGAGTTATTAAATTAACAAGAATCATCCCTCCTCCCACAGCTTCCTGTATCTGCCAACCTTCTTGACATGTACAGTAACCAGGGACTTCCCCCACCTGGTCTAACTATCAGTAACTCCTGCCCTGCCAACCTGACCAACATCAAAAGGGAATTCTCAGGTAAATCCACTTCCTCTCACCTTTGTTGTTAATACGTCTCCCTGCAGTCATTCTGTAAGTGGTATAGCAGAGTAGCTGAGTGGCACATCCCCTGATTGGCTGAACTTTCTTAGTGTTTCGTGGTAGTCACTCCCTGTGAAATGAATTCATTTTGTTCACTGACCAATCAGCAGTCCAGAACAAAATCATAGTATTAAAAGGAAATTGTTAGCTCATGGCTTTTTTCTAGCCTGCTTTGCGTTCACTAGCCTTAGAGGCTAATGTTAGCTAGCAGACTAATAACCTCACTGTTGCAGTGATGAGAACTGTACTATACATCTCGATTCAGATGTTACTCTGTTGATTAGCCCGTTAGTCAAGAAACTGCTGGAAAAATGAAATGAAATGAAAGTATCAAGTATTAAATTGTTTCATTTTTTATTCAGTGTTGCTGAGTGCAAAAAAAAAAAAACATAACTACAGAAGTTGCATTCAAAATATCATTTGAAAACCTCCTCAGTGGATAACTATATCCTAAACTGCGTAACTACACGCTACACACTATAATATGCTTATAACATATATAACCTCACTCTTTAGGCTCGTGCTAAAATGCTTGAGGTATGTTAATGTGTGACTGCCATCAAAATGTCAAAGAGAGAGTGCATCTCTCTTCTTAGTTTTGTTGATGCAAGCTCTGTCAGGTTTGAGCAGAGATGGAGGGAGCATGTGCCTGCACTGTACCGCTGTCCATATTGTGTGCAATTCAAAACAGGCAACTATATATACATATATATATACAAATGATGTGACAATTAGTTACCCCAGCTCCTGCCATGATGCACGTACTGGACAAGCCCGGATCCTGTGGCAAGTTTGAAAACTATCAAAGGCCTGAAGGGTTTCCAGTAGGTATGTTATCATGTATCATTACATGTGTTTTAAACATGATATTTGCATAGGTACTAAATTAAATGTTTACCAGTGGACTGTTGTTGAATATATTTTAAAATATGACAAGTCAGCGTTAATGGGACTGCAAATGCATTAGCATATTATATACCCAACATGAATGGAATCTTGGAGATGAACTGTGCAGATCCAATAAACAACTCTTTGAAATATCATGAAAACTTGTATGCAATATTGCACACAATATGGAAATATATTTTGCATATTTAATCACCTGCATCTTCTTTACCTGATCTGAGGTCAGATTGTTCAGACATACTTTGCTCATGATCAGTCTGATTTGTCTTGATGCACTTAACTAACCAGGCGTGTTATCCCCAAATTGTTAGTGTGAACATGTTATGGTAACAGCAGAAAACAACCCTTTTGAATGTGAAAAACCAACAAAATACAGGTCTTCTTGTTTTGGATTCAAGAATGTGGCCTGCACCAAGCTCTCTTATAAAAGTCTGCAGTGAGTGCATTTGTGCTCACACTGACCAAAAGAAAAAAGATGTGTAATTAGTTGTCTTTTGTGGACTAATTGACAATTGTTCTTATAAGGCAGCCACTGAGACTATTAAAGTTATTCTCTGTTTCTAGAGGCTGAAGTCAGAGCTCTTGCCAAGGAGAGACAGAAGAAGGACAACCACAATTTAAGTATGTTGATGTTATTGTTGCCTTTGTTCTTTAGAAATTAATTATTGATGTAATTACATTTTTGGTGTAATTTGTGTGATGCTTGATTACTTATATTCACCCCCTGGGGTGTGCATGGGCAAGGAATGTGTGACATTTACAAGTGGTGCACAGGGGTATGAAAATATGAAGTAAAAATTGAGTTGAAGTTGATCCATAACTCCATTTAAGACAATCTGTGCTAAACCATTCTATATTGTTAATGTAGTTAAATGACAGCAGATGTGATTAGTTAAATGAGTGCAGGTATTTATGATGTGAAATGGTCTTAGCATCACACCTTCCTTCACCATCCCTTTAGTTGAGAGGCGACGGAGGTTCAACATCAACGATCGAATCAAAGAACTGGGAACCTTGATTCCAAAATCGAACGATCCGTAAGTTATACAGTTCTCTTTTTTAGTATCACTGCCCCACAGAATACTTTTATTGATAGCTTTAAAGTGAACAAACATTTTTGTAAAAAAAAAAAAAACCTTTATTTTCTGAATGCACGGGACTCTTGTGGAAAGCCGAAAATGACTTTTTTTTTCCAGATTGGGTGTTCACTGTTGTTTTTAACCTTTTTTTTTCCTGTTTGCTCTTGTTTTGCTGGCGTTGCTTGGTGATGTCCTTCTGGATCCTCAGGGACATGAGATGGAACAAGGGAACCATTCTGAAGGCCTCAGTGGACTACATCAGGAAGCTGCAGAGGGAGCAGCAGCGGGCCAAGGAGCTGGAGAACAGGCAGAAGAGGCTGGAGCATGCTAACAGACACCTAATGCTGCGGATACAGGTATCACACACCAGGGGGGGCTAAAGAGTATGGTGCTGTGCAGATGGGGGAGTATTTGCAGCCCATTAAAGCAGTTCATTGGAAATTTTTGTTGTACAGCTTGCATTGATAAAGTTGCTCTTTATTACGGCTGTTAAACCATTTGTAAAATGTGTAGCATTTCAGGGTGTGTGTAATAGAAGTAGACTGATATTGATTTTTCAGAGGTAATACTGATACCAATATTTCAGACAGCAGGAAGGCTAGTAGGTCATATCAACCAATATACTTTTTGTTTAATTTTTTTTTATACTTAAGTCTTGATGAAGGCTCAGAGATGGATCAGAGTTTATTTAATAAATGACATTAAATTAATTTTGAATGTATCTAATCCAAGTTTTTATAATACAGAATATTTTAAGTAATTGAGTTTTCCACAGCTAGTTTAAGATGGTGCAAGTTAAAATCTGATATTAAAATTAACAACATTAAGGCTAAAATAGAGCAAACTACACACACATGATGTAATCATTGGTCCTGGAGTAATATATAGGCATATACTATGTTTCAGTCCAACACACCACCAGTCTTACCTTTGTCTATTAATTAAATTGCACTCTGCAAGAGACATGGTGTTGCAGAGAATTTCCTCCTTTTACTAAAACAAGCCAGAGCAAGAAAGGCTGTTATCATAGCACTGACAAGCTTGAAGCTAGCCACTAGCCAGTGTTTACAACAATCATGCAGTCCATCATGCAGCATGGTAATGTAAAACTTATATGAATACCACTGCTATCGGAATGTTTCAGTCATGCCTAACAGTAGCTGGATATAATAATAAAACAAACCAAACGATGCAACACACAATGTTGCAAACAATGTGCATTACAAATTTCAGAGAGCCTAAGGTTAGCAGGCTAGCAAAGTAACTAGTTGACTAGTTGACATTGGCCCTGCTGATCTTTCAGTTGACCTATAGTATGCAGTGCTGTCCTCGATGTAAGGTGTGTATGTTGTGCATGTGCTGGTGTTCAGGAGCTGGAGATGCAGGCTCGTGCTCACGGACTGGCAGTGGTGGCCTCCTCAGCACTCTGCTCCTCAGAACTGACAGCTCGGGCCATCAAGCAGGAGCCGGTCCTGGGAGACTGCAACCAGGACATGTATCCGCACCACTCAGCCGCGGATATGAGCCGACCCACCACATTAGACCTGTCCGACGGAACCATCAGCTTCAGCGACGGGAACTCCAACGTGAACGAGTCAGGGGCCTACTCCACACCCTCCAAGGTGGCCTCCAAGCTGGAGGACATACTGATGGACAACACCCTGTCGCCAGTGCGCGCAAGCGACCCCCTGCTGACCTCCGTCTCGCCCGGCACCTCTGACAACAGCAGCCGGCGGAGCAGCATAAGCATGGAGGAGAACGAGCGTGGCTGTTAGCCCTGCCCATGAGCTGAAACTCTACTTATATTTTACACCATAACACCTCTGCTGCAGCGCCCCCTGCTGGTGGCAGGTAAAGCCACTCCCATGAAAATATTGTCAGCAATTATCGCAACAGTCTTCCACACTCCAAGTTAAAGGATACAGGCAAAAATATGTTCGTTGTACACATTTATTTTGTATTTTATTGTTTTATTTTTTTATCTTACCCCACAAATTTGTTTTTATTTTTGGGAGGGGGTTGGCTTTGGTTTCCTGATAAAACTCAGTCATGGGCAGTGTCTTTAAAGGAATCATTTGAAGAAAATCTGACATTGTTGTATTTCGTCCCTAATTTAAGTGCTTACGCTGGAAAATATTGAAGTGTAAGTATTCAAAATAATGATTGTTTTAGAAAGAAAAATCATAAATATGTCATCATTAAAAGTGTTATTTCTCTAAAATTGTAATGTATGTAAATGTATTTGCAATCATGAAAACTAATTTAAAATTGCCTTTCCAAAGATTATGCATTTTTGAGATTGTAGTCATCCGTGCAATCTCACCCATCAAATATACACTTCCAGCGACTCTAAAAGGTATGCATGAATTAAACAAAAAACATCAGTTGTTTGCTTATATTTTCATGGATTTGTGCATGCCTTACCTGTTCATCTGTTGTTATTTGCATTATTTTCTTAAAAGACTGTGATCATGCAAGGAATCTGCATATCTAGATATCACCTTTCTTGAATGTAAAGCTCTTTCAGAAGACAAATTCCTTGCCTGCTGTTGAAAACATAATTGCTTCACTTGATCAAAAATGAATTTGTATTCTACCTGATATTCCAAAACGGAGGTTCAGGCAGCTCTCATTACGTCTCATGCCTCACATTTGATAGATTCTCTAGACTATGAGAAGTGCACGCAACTGAAATGAACTTTTCAGTTGATACTTTTGTGGTGAAACAAAAATTTTTGGTTACATGTGCTCTGATTACGAAAGGCGAGAAAAACATGAAGTGAAGTGACCTCTTTTTACCCACCTTTGACATTATGAAACCTTTTGCATAATTAGAAAAAAAAAAGTTGCTTATACAAACCAAGATTCAACGTTATGCATGCACCAGCTTGTTAAGTCAGCACCACATTTAGAGGTGTTAAGATTATGTCATTTAGTTAGGAGTGGCGTTTAGCCCACAGATACAGTCACTAGATTTGTCAGAAGCCCTATTCTATCTAAAATGGCCTCCTGAAGGGGGTTACACACAGAAAATGTCTACCTGAAGTTTGAACTGAGGTAGGTCATCCTAAAGAATTACATTTGAATAAAATAACATTCTGATTTGGCCCATCCAGTATAGCCAACCAGTTCTGGCATAAATTTTACCATTGCTAAGTGATTGTGCCTAAATGGGATCCGATCCTAGGAGTTTTCAGTAGGCTTCCATTTCAACTAGCCTGGTGCAGGAATTTTGTTTCCATGGAAGAGTGGGCATCGCAGAGATTGCGTCCTGTCTTGGCGCAAACATTTCTATTTACTGGAATCAAAGTTGTAGTTTCATTTCTATGGTCGCTGGCAAGTTTTCTGACACCACCTCAGTTATTAATGAGTGAACACTGTTGGAGAGGTTTCAGTGAACCTCAGGGCGCTTCAACTAAATAGTTAAAATGGTAACCAGTTTGCTGATGGGTACCTCCAGCCCTCCCTGCAAAACTGACTCCAACACATTGGAGCTAGCACACCTTGGCACATGCACAAACATGCAAAAACATGCAAAAGCTACAACTACTTTCAGGGGTCAATGGGGAGTCTACTCTGTGTATGCGTCCAATGCATCTGTGTATGCGTCCTTGGACGTGTTCCGTTAAATCCTTCTCAAATATGAAATATCCCTTTCTCAATTTAGATTTTCCTTTTTGCAAAGTAACATCCTAGTTACATGTAGTACAGTATGCAGTTTAACAGTGCAATAAACTAGGTATTGTTGAGAGCTGCCTCTGAGCATGGAAAGACAGGAGCCCTGTTTTAGTCTCCTGGTCCTGTGATTGTATACAGACCAGTGAGATGGAGCTACGGGGGTTTAACATTTAACGTCATCTCTGAGTGCGGCTCTTGCTTCTAACAGGCTCCTTGTCTGTGCGTGTCACATGATGCTGCTTTGCTTTCGGGTGGCATGTTTCTGTGTGTTTTTTATTAGGTGCATCCGACTCTGGCCCTGTTTTCTGCCAAGGGGCAGAGCCGCATGTCAGGCTGTTACTGCACTCCGCACTCATCCACATGCTACAGGTCCCTTTCTCTTCCCAGGAAGCAATACAAGCATTTCTGCTGTGACATCTCCAAGTCTGCCACTGCATTACTGGCTAGGTTAATAGAGTCTGTTGAATTAGATTGCTCAATTACATACACTCCATTTGCCTTTATAAATGTAATAATCAGGGTAATACCTGCAGCAATACTGATTGACTCCATCTATCCATTCTCCCAAAGGAAGAAGTGTGAATGATCTTACGTTTTGTTGATCTGTTCCTAACATTTAAATTATTTCAGTTTTTGTTGCACACTGATTTGATTTACATGCCCTGCCATTGTGGTTAAGTAGTATTTAAGATTTTTTTTTTAACTGTACAAGTGTTTGTATTGATATGGAATATAGGGAGACTTGTGGATTTCTTTTAAATGTAAGATATTTGCATTGTTAGTGTTAACACTGGAAGGAAATGTTTATTCAAGGACTGAAACAAACGATTGGTAACCAATGTTTTGAATATTCTAACAATCATATTTAGAGTGTATATGTATACATGGTATTGTATGACTGATTGTAGTTAAGTAACTAAGAGGCTTGATTGCTATATTTCTACTGTTTAATATTGTACAAGTGTAGCAAAGTACTTAGAACTATGCCTTTATGACAGTAACTGTTAAAGATGTTGGATATTGATTCACTCTATATTGCAGCTTGAGGTGAAAAAAGGTTTCTCCAGATAACTGTTACCTAATAGGTGTCATTTTTACCAAACAACCTTGTTGTGAACGTAGTTTCAATGCATTATCTACAACACTGTAGAACTATGCAATTAAGATACTGTATTTGTATTTAAATATTTATCGTGCCTGTGTTTTACAAAGACATTGAGATGCCATGCTGGAGAGTCTCAATTTAGTGTATCGATAATGTGTTGAAAATGACTGAGAGAGTTCAGAATGAAGTGCCTTACATTTCAATGATAGGTCTTTTTTTTACTAGCACTGACTGAAGAATTATAGGGGCTTTTTGGTGAGGAGTTCTGCTTGGTGTACTTGTTGTGGATGCTGAACAGAGAGTTGCGGTGTCTCGACCGCTCACTTCATTGTCTGGATTGTAGTCGTCTGAAACGGCTATGTCAGACAACCAAGTGAGAATGGGGCTGCTGAGCCTCCAGTGGTGAAAGCACATATTTGTTCCCTTTCCAGACAAAATACAGACTGAATCTGTAGCAATACCCACAGTGTCGTCTCCCACAATCACTCAGATCCATTTTGGTTTGATAACACAGAATGATACCTCACGCAGGACTCAGCCAGGCTACGATAGCACACTGGTCTAAACATAGCCTTCAGCATAGCCTTAAAAAAAGAAAATAAAAAATAAAATGGTGTAATCTAAGTATTCACTCTTTCTCTGAGGGTGTGTTTTATTTTGTCTGAATGTGATCTCATGTGGTCTGCCAAAACATGTTGCCAAAATAAATGTGACCGAGGTAAAAGTGTGTAATGCAATAGATAGCTTCATTGAAAAATGTATCCTATTTTTGTTTTTAGCTGATGAAGTTGTTGCTGTTTCTTCAGGCAATATTGTCCAAAGTACAAAGCAATAGTTTCAAAGTCATAGCAATCAGAGACCATGGGCAAAGCACAAAGGACATTAACTTACAGGGACTGTTCTCAGAATGAGCAATGCACTGGAGAGATGCCCTCTAGGCCCCAGCGTACGTCGGCCTGACGTTCCGCCACCAGGGGGCACTTACATATGGTCTCCATGGAGACGCTTGGTACTGTAAGGTGACTGATACCTGACCCTGATGTTGACTCATGTCAGGTATGGTGTTTCATTGAAACTGAATGTGGAAACATTGTCATGACAGAAATATTAAAGCACATGGTTTTCACATCATTGTGTGTGAGTGATTTCATTAGTTTCGAGTTTTGGTTCGTTGAGTTTGTAAAGTGTTGCATTTCGGTGAAATTGATGCACTTGCAAGCTAACTAATAAACTGTTACACAAAGAACTTCAGTCTGGATCGTTGTTGCAGAAGAGGCAAAAGATGTTTATTGATGATCTTCAGTACAGTAAGGCTTTGCAGCTTTCAGATGTTACACACACTTAGAGTCTTACGCCTTACACACTCATCAATCTCTCACGGTCCAGTCCGTCTCTGCTGCTGGTGCGGGTGCTGCTGGTGCTGGAACTGGCAACTCTGCTTCACAAAGAACATCTTATAGCATCCTAAAGAGTGGGAAACTGATGACCTAAGCTGTACAGATATTTGATTATCACTGACCTTGCATCGTCTAGAGTCTGGCACCTAATTGGAAAAACATTGCTTCAAGGGTATCTTTGATTGATAGGGGAGCACACACTGACCCGACTCCTCTTTGTCACAAACACTGACATGGGAGGCAGAGTGGGAGAAAGTCCAACCAGGTAGAGAATCCCTATATCACCCAAGAACAAAACTTTTAATGTAAGAAGCAAAGATCTAAGATATCTTGGTTGTGATATATGCTGTGATATGTGCATTGCCAAATGGTTAAATCTGGAATGACTGACCTAATACTGAACTACAGCTATATGAGTGCTCGAGATCATAGACCCCTCCGTTGGGACGGCCTTGTGCCATGTACACATTTTCAGCGTACCTGCTGCATGATTAGTTCAACATAGCAGCATCTGTTGGGATGTAGGCCACAGGTCGTAACTCTGTGATCAACCTAAAAACTACACAGAATACAATCATCATTGTCCCAGTGTATACTAATTCTACTAAATTAATCAGTCTATTGATATAATGATCACTAAATAATCACCGCTATTCTTCAAAAGCAAGTTGAACGTATTTGAGCACACAAAGAAACAGCAATACACCAGACTGGTTATTTTCCATAATTTAAACAAAAAAGATATTACTTGGGAATTTTTTTTTATTTGCATAGCAAATCCCTTCATCAAGGGCCGCTTACCTACAAGAACCTTTTTTCAGCCTTATCCATTTATACAGCTAGATACTAACAAAAGCAGTTCAAGTTAAGTGTTCTACTGAGGTGTACAAAAGCAGAGGCTTGTTCCAAGTTCCCCAGCCACAATACCACACAATTTCCCATCATAATCAAAATATCCCAAAGCACAGAAAAAGGAATTAAAAAAACTTCTTTAAAAACATTTAAGATTTTTTGCCCATGTCTTTTCCATCATGCATAATACAGACAGCCCTTGAAATTCCAGCTGGAAAATAATACTTCAGGAAAATACTCCAGAAGTATTTCTTTCGATAAATTTTACTTGCATGCGAGACAAGATATACGGTAATACAGTATAATAAGGCGCAGTAATTTACTAATTATGGACTATTCTTTGCAGGTGCAGGGTAAAACTTAAGGGTCTGTAATGAACTAACAGTGTTAAAGACATTGTGTAAACATTTGATACAAATGTCATAAAAAAAACATTATTTCTAGAGCACTGCCCCATTAACAGTTCAGGACAAAATTAGCACCATGTCTTGAAGACACAAAGAAAAATGTTTGTACCATGTATACATTACAAATATTAATGTGCCATTAATATTATATTAATATTATTTTATAATATTAATATTATACTCTTTATAATGTATTTGCTGGACCGCCTACACATGCTGAGAGAGGTTCAGTGTCATGGTCTCATGTATGGCGTGGTCCCTTGAGTTAAGTTCCTTGTACCACTTTTCGAAAGCTCTGGTAAGGGTTTCATCACTGGTATCATTGAAGATGTCTGCAGAAAAAAGAAGGATAGGGCAGGTTTTAAAATGTATATATGACTTATTTTTTAATTGACCCAGGGCGATTTAAATAGCCAAATACTGCACTGTGGTTTGTGACAGAGCAGTTGGAGTTGAAGTCTTGAGGTAGGAGTTTTGCAGTATGAAAAATGATGAAAGGCTCTTACTTCACTCCCAGCTTTCCTGAAGAATTTTGAGAATTCCATCATTTCTCATAACCAAAACAATGAAAGTGACACTAAACCCCCCTTTGATAAGGCCAACCAGCATTATGAACAAGGTCAAAATAATACAGCATCCTAACAATAAGTCATTTCAACAAATTACTTAACATAAGGCTAGCACCTTCATATTTTAACTTCTGTACTTAGTTTGAATTTGTGCAGTCATGATTTAGTGTAACATCTGAATGGGAGACCTTCAGGGTGGAGTGTGTTACCTGCATGGCCCAGCCCTGTAGGCAGAGGCATCCGGACAAGGCCGCCAGAATGTTGCAGGCGCTCGCACAAGGACTTGCGAATCAGACTTAGGGTGCAGGTCTCGTGCCACACGGGAAGCTCTAGCTGCAGCATGCAGCGGATAATGCGGGCGGTCTCCTCCTCCGTCAGGAAACCTCGTTCACGGGACACGTAGACCATGAAGGACATGTCAATGTTCACAGCCTCACCATGGAGAAGTGCTGGCAGCACCTTCTAAACAAAAAAAAAGGCACGCACAAAGAAAAACACAGCAAATCAAACCAGCAAACAAAAAAACTGCAGGTATCTGCTGCCAAGCAGTTAATAAATGGTTAAAGCTAATTTGAAAGGATAGAAGAAGCTGATCTCTGACAGGTGGCTATCAGCCACATGCCCAGTAGCAAGTTCTAGGAATGTTCCATGACGTGCCAGGTTTTCCCAGTTATGCAGACAGTTTGGCCCCAAGCAATCACTACACCCAGATGCAGTATGTCTGCAAAAGTGTGAGCTGGATAAGATAGAGATAGCATTCACACCTTCTCACTGTTTGAACCCATTGCTCTGTATGACCCCATAGATCTGCTCTTCATAAGGCACATTTACATAGAGGGAGTAAAGCATTGCAGGGCTGGCATGTTAAATAATTTCTGGTGTAATTCAGCCCCTGCCATCACAGCACAGGTGCAAGATTTCACCCCTAGATCTACCCAAACAAACCCAAAAAAGGCTAAAAAGGACATTGAACCAACATTAATACAGCACTACATCAGTATAAATTAAGCATTGTTCAAAAGATGATTTATATTGGGTTTATTGCCATGCTATACTTTCCATTAGCAAATCAGCCCTGGGGGGCATTAGTCTAAGGTTGGTGTTTTTGCCAAATCACATGATCAGTCTTTCATGAATGATCAAATTATATAAGAAGCTCAGTAATCAGAGCAGAAAATATTCTTCTGCATACATTTTCTCTACATTCTGAACCCAGGGGTTAAAATACATGCTCTATCTTTCCCTTGTGTGCTATTTGCAACTGATAACAAAAATGTATTGCAATCAGTGCAGCTGAAGTGTTGAGATGCAATGTAAGTGGGCTATTGCCATGGCCAACACTGTAATCAAACATAAGCAATTCTGCACACACAGAAGTGACAGTTCTAACCCTAAATTTCTGATAGTATCTATATAGAGATTAGACAGAGACACAAACCTACCCAGACATATTGTGTTCTAATATTGTTTTCCCATATAAGTGGATAACAGTAAAGGAATAAAACAGAACAATCTGAACTTCTCGGGAGCTTCCAGGAAAAGATAACCAATATGAGTTGACCCTGAGTCTTGCAGACAAAAACATCCCATGATTAGCACAGAGAAAACACTCAGACCATCAATAAATTTCCTGTTCGAGCTAAGACATGAACTGCATATGAAATCTTCAGTAATATGGTTTGTTGTATCATATAATATATATGTTGTACCATGTAATGGTTTACCATTTCCAGCTCTGGACTGATGAGATGACCGAAGTCCACCAGTCTGTCCAGGTCGTCCTCCCACAGGTTTGGAGCCAATTCCTCCAGCATGGTCTCTATTGCAACCCTGGTGGATACTGAGGCAGCATCTTTGTGGTCCCCAAGCCCATTACTGGACTGGAATTTGGAGTCCAGTAAGAACCTGCCCTGAGTCTCCAGCAGCTCAAACAGGCCTTTGTGTTTCATTAGAGCCATCTGTAAAAATATATGCATGAAAAGAAACATTTCTCATACATCACTATACAACAAGAGTGGAAAGAGAATGAAGGCTTTGCAGACAACCCTCACCTACTCCCCTCTAAAAATGAATGATTCTTATAGCAAACCTGTGGCAACATGCTGTCTGTCTAATTTATTTCTCTAACGCTAGGCGACTCAGCCCCAGTACTGGACAGCCATCGTGTTCACAGGCTTTTGTTCCAGCCCCACACCCAGACCTCCTCTTTTAATTAAACCTTGTCTCTAGTTGTGGGTTAGTTGTTGAAAGTGAGTTCACCTGGTCTAATGTATGCACAGAAATGGTATGTCTATGCAAGTATTTTGAATGGAGGATGTTATGGGAACACTATGAGACACATTATTTATAGATTTAATGCCTTCAGCAGCTGACTTCTGTCATATGATACACACCTTTAACATTTCCGCTAGGCCATTTGAGATGTGCCGCCGAGGGATCGTTTGTATGAAAGACCTGTCTAAGAAAGCAGCTGCAGGTGGGATATAACCGCCCAGTTTGTTCTTGCAGTTGGCGAAGTTGACACCCGTCTTTGCCCCAACACTGGCATCAATGTAGGACAGCAGGGTGGTTGGGACGCGAATGTAAGGGGTGCGTCGTCTGTACAGCGAAGCGGCCAGGCCCACAATGTCCAGGCAAACTCCTCCACCGATGGCAATGATGGGCTCTGTACGCCTGTCTATGCCGAACCTGTGAACCTCCTCCAGGATCTTCATCACCAGCTCCATGGACTTGTTTTCCTCTGTGGTGGGCAGTGGGAGGATCCTGTATATGACATTACGGGCCTCAAAGTATTTGATGACCTGGCTGCCATAGATGTTGTTCACGGTCTCGTCGATTACCACAAAGCGCTTGACTGGCTTGGTGTTGCTTTTGAAGGCCTCCAGCTGATGCGGGTCCCTGATGTGACCACTGAAGAGGGTGTCGTTGCTGGGGTCCAGCAGGTTCTGGGACTGGACGACCTTGTAAGTGAAGATGATGGGGCTGACCACAGTCCAGGAGTGTCCATGTTCAGTGACACTTTCAAAACTAAAAACAACCAGAACTGAGCATTTAAAGAATGCCAGAAGGGGCAGTGGTTTGAGAGCAATAATAGCCTCTATAAGAATGACACCTGTACAGAATGTTTACCCTTTCAGACATGTTTTTACCTCATTTTGAAATTACTTTTATATTGTACATTTGCAGAGGCTGATCAATGGTACGCAAATGTAGGAAAATGAATCTTGATACAATATACTATATTGTATAAGTCAGAACCTGTATTGCAGTGCACATGACCTCAGGGAGAAATGAAAACTACTTTATTTTGCTGTGCCATTCACATGGTTCTGCTGTGATAAGAAAGGGCTTAAAAGTTGCTCACTACCTGTACTCCAGAAATATTGCTTGTGAATATTTGTATGTCTAGCTGGATGTATGTATCAAAGGGGCACAAAAGCAAGGTTTAACCACAAGTGGACAAAGGCACAGCAACTGGCCAACCAGGATTGCCCTTGTTTCTTGGGTCATGTGTAGAGTGGTAGCTGCTATTAGCGTGTCCAACAAAGCTAAGAGGGTCTGCATCTATGACTGCATGTGCTAATGGTTTACTGCATGATTGGTCTGATGAGATGAAACATATACAGTAAGTACCGGAGTATAGCAGGAAGTATTGGAAATAGCATATTGCATCCACTTTAGCTTTCTACTGTAATCTATTGTAGCTTCCAGCACTTGTTTCAACATCCTTCACAGATTTTGTAATTTTTAAATTAATTATAAATAGAAAAAGTGCAAGTGAAGCAAATGTCATGCAATATGCATATGCAAATATCACAGTATTTACCACACAATTGTTTCACTGAATATTCCTTGAGAGTGGGCAACATGCCAATGTAAGATATGGGTAAGAGTCTCATGCTGATATGTTTCCATTGTAGTACCACAAGATGGTGTGAGGTACAACCTTTTGAAATCTCAGAATGCACCTATTTACAATTTATTTTACAATCCGCTGAAACGCTGCAAATATCAGACCGTTCCTTAAAAATAAATCATAATTATACGGTAATCAGCTCCGCCTCTTACTATCGTATTGCTGTTAGAAAGGATACACTGAGGGAAACCTTTGCAGAGGTTACTTGAACTGACTCACTGAAAGAATATTTTACAAAACCCAACTGAATCTTGTTTTTGATACTTTCGTTTATCAGTGGCGACAGCACAATGTGGTTTTTAAATTACGTCTATGCACTTCAGCTCAGAGAATATAGGCATATGTCCAGGTGAGAAGTAAAACTGACAACTTTTCTCATATAGAGTACTTACATTTTGGCAGCTGATACACGACCCTTGTCATTCTGACTCAAACACTTCTCAGTTCTGCGCTTCCACGTATTCTTGAGTTGAACTAGGCTGAACTCTGTCTTCCTTAACCTATTGCTGTGACGCGAATCATCTGCTTTAGTTACCTCAATCTTTGTTGTGAATGACATTTCTCTGATTTTTGTATTATGAATATCTATGATATAACGGCCAGGAGAGCAAGTAATACACTTACCATGGTGACCATATTAAGCGCATTTTATAGGTACCCTAGGTAGATTACATTTTGGGATGAGGGAGGTGCTTCGTTACGCAAACGCCTGTCAGATTGAAAAAAAGGGTGTCACTCGTAATGCTACCGCACTTGCCATCTTATACAAGCTCGGAGTGTGATGTAAGGTAGTGGTGAATATAAGCGTAACGTGCAGGGCATACATGCACAAACACTGTTGCGCGTTCGCACAGAGAAACAGATGTTACAAAAGTCAGCGATTCCATGTCAAAACATGGACAATAAGGAACTTGAAATGAAGTAAAAAGTGAGGTAAAAACTGATTCACCAACTATAAGGAACATCCAGCAATAGTACACTGCGACAGTACACTGATTTGGTTAAAATTGGTATAATTCATCCCATTTCTAGAAAATACTTAATGTAGCCACGTAAAGCCCCGCTTAGAAATAGCAGCGAGCAGGGTATGGAACCTTGATCCTTTGTGAATTGAACAAGCTATACGTTTGACCTTCTATGAAGGAGTTCTGTGAAGCGTGCCCCCCAAGCGCAGCTATAAAAAGAAAATAGGAAATTCCATAACTCCAAAAAGGGAAAGAGCCACCTGCTGTCTTCAAAAAGCGCTGGTAAATCATTCATACAGACCGTACATGTATTGCATCTTACTTGTGCTATCAAACTGACAATCAGTCAATTCAATGATATCAGTGTGTGCAAGAATGCCATGCTGAGCACAGGGGATGTCTTCCACATAATAAATGCTAATAAAATAAGTCCTGAAAGGGATGATTTTATCATTTTTAAATAATGGTCATTCAGTAAGTCTTCACATTGAGGCAAAAGAAAAGCACTGGGATGAGGTTTGGAAGTCGAAGAGACCACAGGTGGGGTGATGGTGATAGGCCAGGTTATTGCCCGTCCTGTTTTGAAAAACAATTTAGTTGTATTTCATACAAACTGTATTGTCTGCAGATACACTACATTTTGTGTTTGTGATATCCAAACTATCAGAAGATCACTATTTTAGACAGTTCCTTCATGACTAAATGCATCTAGTTGAATATGAGAACAGTTACAGCTATCAAACCAACAAGCCTGGATAGATAACAAGGGGCCATATTTGGTCATATTACTGGGGGAATCAATGGAGAGATGCCTTGTCTGGCTTAATATCTCCATAAGTACAAACAGAGAATCATGAACAGATTTGACCATTGGGCATCCAGACCTAACGTAAATCAATTGTTTCTGAACCCAAGAACAAGCCAGACATCAGGAGCTGCATATATCCCCAAGCTGCATGACTTCACTTGGACTAATCTCTGTTGGCTGATTTTCCAGTCCATGCAAACAGACCCCAATTTATTCAGAATACTGTTCGGCTGACCTCTAGTCAAACACTTAAATCACTACTTATGACTAATAGCACCATTCTTTGTAAAGGCAAAATTTTGTAGAACATCCTGAAAATGATTGATCATGTGTGAAAGCTTAACAACTGATATGGAGCTTCAGTGAATGAGAATGGCCAGGAACTCAGCAACACAGGTGTTTCAGAATCAATTGATGCCGTTAATTTTAACATACAGCATGTGTATGGAGACAACTAGCAGCAACACACTCAAAGCAAGTGTAAGGAAAAGTATTAGATGAGCCCCAATGTTCTAGGATAATGATTTGAACACAGGCACACAGGCACTGTAAGTGGATTATGCATACAAGGGGGCAACAACAATGGGCCTTCAAGACAGCACTACTAAGGTGAGACGGAAGTAATTGAGTGAGCATGTGGAGGGGAAACTGATCAGCTTCCTTCAGCTTCCACACCTAGGACATCCTGTCAGTCCCATCTCAAGCCCAGCCCAACTCCAGGAAATTACCCCATTTGAATGAAAATTCACATACACACCTTCACACAAAGGTTCTTTGATAGGGTATAAACAGAGGTCATGATTTCTATGCTCTTGGCATTCGATCCGCCTTACGATATCCAGTGTATGCCTACACGGTGAGCTATATTACTTTTGTTGTGCAAAAGGTGGAGGTAATAGTCAGATACATTCAGAGTAATACACTTGCTGATTCAGCAGCAGGATTCAGTACTACTGTTGAGGCTGTGGTTTCCAGTTGGGGCAGGGTCTTTCCAAAAAATGTGTGTGTCTGTTGCATCAGGCCCACTTGCAGAGATCTTAAAGATTCATCAATTCATTAGAAGAAATAAGCATTTTAGTATCATTTAACATGGCCACCTGACCTCTCCCCACACAGTCCTGAAAAGTCCTCCCACTGAGTCTGCAGGAGAAAAACATGCCTAACACTCCAGAACAGTGAGGTTGATCTCAAAAATTCATGGTTATTTCCTTTTGTTGTTAAATAGCAGACAAATGTAATTACCTCTAATTCTAAGACTTGCCAAGAATTGAACTCTGCATTTCTGTTCATATAAGCTGTTTTGACTTGTGTGAGACTGTAACACTTAAGCTGAAATCACAATAGTTACAAATTACATGCATGACAGTTTGCTCACTGTCTCATGTTTGCTCACTGTATCTGTTTGCACTAGCTCCCTTGCTAAGGATAGAAATAAACTGATCTGGAACGTCATAGCAGGCTGCATGTGGTGCCAGAGAGAAAGGTCAAAGTATCACTCTCAGCTTCATATAATGGTTTAGCCACCTGGCCCTTCCTTTAAGAGGTGTGAAGAGTATATTGTTGAAAGGAGATTTATAGATGGAGAGAGTATGAAATGTAAACCCTTTCATGTATGTTTGAATATATGTCTGATATTTCTCCCTCACAGTGGTGGGGTGAGGTGTGTGACAGTGCTGGTTGATGCACCACACGTAAAATCTGCAAGAAAAACAAAACAAAACAAGCCAAACAAAACGAGTCATGACACCGCCACTCCAAGCTGCTCAGTCCAGGCTTGATCTAGCCGTACATGCCTGCTTGTTAGTCATTGGTTGGTCGTGCACACAATAACAATTAAAACGATGCTGATGGACTGCAGATCATTGAACAAATTGTGAACTGGTGATTATGACAGGGATCCTATTAACGCATTCATATGAACACACATGTCCACATTTTTTGCAGGGGAGGGGTGAGTGATTGAAGGCTGATAGGGTGGATGGAATTTTCATAATGGGCATACTTCAGGCAGCACACAAATCATTTTTGACAGCACGGAGCTCTCACAGTGTGATTGGACAGCACAATGTAGGAGGGCCATCGGCATCCGACCTAGGAGAGAGATTCATGGAGATTGTTGTTTGGAAAAGGCACTGGGGGTCCAAGGAGGTACTTATTAAACTTTAAGGGAGCTACAATGAGCTAGAAAAGGCAGAAACCAACACTAATCAACACAGTCTGGACTCACAGGGAGCAATAAGATGCTCTGGACAGCAACAAAAGAATACAGAGTGGGGTTAATGCTGTACTCTCTCCATCTAGATAGTTGGAAATCAGTTGGTTTTAGAATGTGCATGAAATAACACTATGCCTTAAATAACAATAACTCAAGCATACGCCTGTCTTTCTTACTCTCTTTGTAGGGTGTGTTGTATTGCTGTATTGCACTCATGGACTACATTTGTGAATTCACACAAATCATTGGTCCTTTTATTTTGCTACTACTAGTTATCACAGCACTGTATAAGGGACTGACACACGTTCAGATGTATTTTATTTTGGCCTATTGCAATTTGTCATGCAGTTGATTTAATTGGTCTGACAGGGGAAAGTCATGCCCAACCTTATTCCTTGTGAGTACTGTAGTGATCATCTTGTACAATGGCCTGTTGCACACCAACCCACAAGACTTCAACCTGGAGATACAACATCCCTCACAGTCATATTTTGAATGTTTTCCTATTGTTCCATTACTCTTTATACATGCATATCATCTGCCTGGAATATTATTCTCTCATGGAGCTAATTTGATTTGTAGGCATGTTTCTGTACACTCATTTGTTGTGGTAAATGCTTCAGTGATGCATGCACGCACTGGCATCAGAAGACTCTGCCCACTGGCCACAGACCTGCAGCAAGGCGTATGAATGTTAATTTCTTTGCGGGATTTCTCATGTAGAAATTTTGTGATTTTTATGAAACAGACCAGGTAATTAAGTCCAATTGATATTACAAACACAGGTTTAAGAATGCCAGTCATTTCTAGAATTCCATCAAAGGTTGTATGAACTGTTTAAATTGCTGTTTAAATTGTGTTCTGTAATTGAATTATCTGTCAATCAGCCCCATTTACTCAACGCGTCAGTTTGAGTTTTAAATGCTGTGACGTATTCTGTAAGGGAACCATTCTGCCGCATGCGCTGTCTTGCCGTACAAGGTGCTCACCATGCAGTCTGGAAAAGGTACGCACAAACTATGTTTTGTTTTAACATTTCGTGTGACACAGTCGTCAAATCAGGGTGGCAATATACCTAAGTTATATCCTCTGTGGCGTTAACAATAATTCAACAGCAAGAGACTGAATGTTAACATGTTAAAAGTACTCGTGCTCGTTTTGTAAGCTCCGCAGAGTTGTGCTGGTTAAATCGCACCATTCTGCAAAGCTAATGTTATCGCTATTAATTCTGGTAAGTTCAGGTTTAATGAATTCCTCGGTAATTTGCTTAATTTTACATTATATTTATTGTGATGATTTACAATACATTGACTTACTGTGGTGACAAGTGCCAAACAGGGGTACCACTATTTTATACATTGAACTTTCGATTTTGACACGCGATATTTTCCTAACAACAGTTTTAAGCTAAGTTTGATTTGATTGTGGTCATATTTCTGTCGCTAAAACCAGAAAATAAATTGCAATTAATTTGTTTAGCCAAGATAAGGATTTAGACGTGAATGTATGCAGTCAACTGTTTTGTTCATGAAAAAATTTGTTGTTAAAGTTGTAAAGTTGTTTGTTAAACATGCACTGAAAAAGTATCAACACTGAATAATAACTCAATACTGTTTTCTGTTGAATAGTTCATATTGGAGATGGTCTTCACGATATAGACTATATTGATAGGATGGCTACATAACATTATCGTACCCCTGACTTGGGTCAGGAGAACTGTATAAATAAGATCCAGTCAGCAGAAATCTGAAAAGCACGCGCCTTGCCAATTGCGCCATTACTCAAAACAAACAAACCCCTTACAATCGTAAAACACACCTCTGGGTTCAAGCAGATAATTGTACATTTTCCTCCTTGTTCTCAAACTATATGGGGACGTAACGGAAGTGGTTTTGTACACTGGTAAAATATGATCCAATAACTTCCTAGAGAGGACACTGCAGATGTTGCAGTATTTTGAAAAGCGAACATGAAAAGTTACATGTGCGAGGTTTTTTTTTTTTTTTTGAGAGACCATAACACTAACGGTAACCTGCAGCACTGTCATTAGTTTCTCTAAATCTCAGACTGCTCGACCAGTTGGTGCTCTAATAGCCTCACTCAACCGCCGAACAAACTTGTTGGTTAGGGATGACATGGCTATTTTCCTTGGCAATTTCGAATGAAGAGGTTTAATGACGTACATTGTCTCGGGGGTAGTATGAAACCCACAGACCCACAGATTGCAGGGTACAAACTAGTTTCCAGAATTATTGATGTCCCACTACACAAACCCCAAATCGGGAGAAGGCACAGATAAAGTGCCACATATACGGCAGATAAATTAACAATTTACGGGTACTGTACAGATATGGATATTAACTTCCTACTCCTTGGTGTTCTTGGCAGAATGCATTATTTTTTGTATTGACTTGCTCTCATACATGGAACTCCTGAGATTGAGTCTAAGCAAGGTGTCCTTGATATACAATCAAATGACTCACTTTGAGTGACGTATTAAAGCAGATGTTACGTATTTATGTGCCTTACCCAGTATTTTGTCAATTTCATTGACTTTCATGTAAGAAATGAAACACTTGTTTAAATTCAATAGTGAACCGGATAAAGCAGGTTGCTGTTGCATTTGCAATTTCGGCATCTTACTTTCATGGAACATTAATGCCACCTAGTGGTATTTCACCATGTCATCCTGGACAAACTAGAGATCTTAAAGACATACAGTATCTGCTGAACTAATGCGAAATAAAAGTTGTATTTTATTGATTTATTTCTTTGTAGATTTGGATAAACATTCCTAGAGGTAACGTTGGATACGTTCAACTGTAAATGTATATTTTTAATTCTCCCCCTTAAGTTTCAGATACACCATTGGAATTCATAGTTGAATACTTATTGAAAGCCAAGGAGATTGCAGATGGTAATCCCAACATTCCACAAGAGCTGACGAGTAATTTAAAGAAGGCCCTGGATTTAGCCTCAGGTCTAGATGGATATTTAGAGGCAATGAGCAGCCAGGAGAGTCAAACTCTTGCTGAGCTGTATAGGTATGTTGTCTTTTCTTTTACTTTGCTTCAAGACCGTTAACTCTGTGTGCACTGCATCGCTGTAGTTAAAGATAGTTAAATCTGTATGTATGTACTACATTTCTGTCATTAGTCACTTAACTCTATGTGTGTAGTGCATTTCTTTAATTAGGCACTTAACTCTGTGTCTGTACTGCGTTTTATTTAGTTTAAGCATGGACATGCTGTACGTATGCAATGTGCATGAACTGTCCTAGCAGAGGATGTCTCACTCTGTCCGCTCTATTTCATAGAAAAACAATGGATCATGACTGGCAAAAAGTACATGAAGAAGGCACAACTTTGTTTAGACTTCCTAAAGAGTGTATTACAGGCCATTTGGAAGGTAAGGGTTAATATTATCATATCCTTGCTATAGATATGCTTAAAAAACTATTGATCTGTGAACTATCTGATTTAACTTGTATATACATGCTACTGAGGGTGTTGAATGATGGTTGTTGGCTTGAATGTTACAGTCATGAAGAGTCTAAATGCATGCTCTGTTGAACGATGATATGAGATCTCAGAGGTTCATGGGCGATATGGTGGTACTCTTCTCAGTTTGTGTAGGGTTAGAGGAATATTTCTGTTTCTTCCTGTTGCTGTTTGGCAGGTCAGGTCCTGAAGACTCTGGTACAAATCTGTAAAGCCAGGAGGATTCTGGAGATTGGCATGTTCACAGGGTATGGGGCCCTCTCAATGGCTGAGGGGCTACCAGAGGATGGCAGACTGATTGCCTGTGAATTAGAACCCTATCTGAAAGAATTTGCCAAGCCTACATTTGACAAATCTCCACATGGCAAAAAGATCACTGTGAAAACGGGGCCCGCCATGGACTCCTTGAAGGTAAGAGGAACCGGTTTGCAGGTAATCCAGTCCACTTGTGTCTCGAGCTGTATAAATTGGCGGAATCAAGGAGCACGTTTCTTTAAAATTGTGAAATGATTGCCGCGACACGCATCTTTCTGCTGGAAATGTGCTAAGCTGGGAGAGCTAATCCACCACAATGCGTCTGCTCCCTGTTGATGGGGAAGGTGTCAGCAGGTGGCGTTTTCAGATGCATGCATAAACATCGTCGCAGGCTCATGCTGACAGGCAGAAAGGTTAAGCTGTGGTTGGAACGTGTGACTGTCTCAACATCAGCCTCGCTTGTAGAGCCCACCTTGGAAAAAGTCAAGGACTTCTGTGTTCTGGGTACCACTGCTGGGGAATGAAGCATGAATGAAATTTACTGGTACCTTTGGTGTGGAAGGAAACTCCTTTTGTTAAGAAACGTTAACTTGAAAGGAGTCAGAAATTGCTGGCATGAGTAGTGGGTCATTTTTTTCCTGCTGTGAGCAGGTATTATCAGAGATTGAATTCTCTTTCTAGCATACGTGATGGGCACCAATGTCAGACAGCAGTAGGGAGCAGTGCTTGTAGCAGGTTTTATACCCAAGTGGGGTCCTGCTGTTGTAACCTTGTTGAAGGTTCTTACGTAAATTGCCTCAGTAAATGTTCAGCTCTCTAGATTAATGAATATAAGCTGTTTAGGTAGCTGCGGACAAGGGCATCAGCTAAGAAAATGTAATGTGAAAATGTTACAGGAGACACTGGTATAGCACACCCAGAGATGGCCTGCTGTGCCATGCTGGTGCTAACAGAGTACATGAAGAGGGCACAACTTTGTTTAGGCTTCCTAAAGAGTGTATTACAGGCCATTTGGAAGGTAATGGTTAATATTATCAGTATTACTCCAATGTTAATGCTGTGTTAGTAATACAGTGAAACAAATTATCTTGGTCATTAGCTGTGTGTAGATGTTGCACTTTGTCCTAATAACAGCATTAGCCTTTACCATTGAAGAGGATTTGTTTTGATTCAGTTGTTAATAGGACTGATATTTTTTGTTCCTTTCTTACACTGCTCTATCGTTTGCTTCAGTTTGATCACAGCCTTTTTTAAAAAAAAATTAAACCAGACCAACTGTATAAGAAATGTGAAAATTTGAAGACCATATTAAATGTGAGATACATAATATGGAATTTAAACGTGGAACTGTGTGTATATGCAATACCCAGAATGTATCACAAGTTATTTGGCCTTGTTCCTAAAATGATTCCTCTCAGCTCAGAGCATAATGTACATTAAATATGTGCTCATTTGTCTGAAAATTGCTATTTCTTGGACTGGTCCATGTATTGTTTCTTGTCAGGATATTTAATCCACGATCCAGAATCCTCCGTGAGTGTTTACCTCACTGCCACTGGTTTTAATTTGTCAGGAACTAGCTGCTGCTGGAGAGCAGTTTGACTTGGTGTTCATTGATGCGGATAAAAGGAACTACATCAGCTACTACAAGTTTCTGCTGGACAATAACCTTCTACGCATGGATGGTCTGATCTGTGTGGACAACACTTTATTCAAGGGAAAGGTTTACCTGCAGGGCGAGACAGATGAGAATGGCCTTGCCCTTAGAGACTTCAACCGTTTCGTCCGGGATGACCCCCGGGTGGAGCAGGTGGGTAAAATGCAAGCAGCACAGGACTGCCCCCCCCCCCCCACTGTTTTTGTTGAGTTACGGAATCTTGGACATATTGTGACTTTGATAGGTTACAAGTATTCTTCAAATCATTGTGGTGCTCTCTGGTGCAATTTTCTACATGCCCAGAAATTGCACCTAGTAGAAGACACTGGAATGTGTTTCTTTTATTTTGACTGGAAATCTTTTCTGTCATAGGTGATTGTTCCTGTGCGAGATGGCATCAGCCTCATTCAGAGAGTGCCGTGGACATCAGCAGGGAAAGAAAGCAAGGTAAGAGATGCCGCCCTCACCCTTAGGCAAGTCTAGGAGACATGTTTTTTGTCATAATCAGACATGATAATCACATGTAGGTGTCCTAAAATTGTGTGACACATTTTTTTTGTGAAGTGCATCATCTTTGTACACGTACTGTATTTGAGCTCATCTCTGTCTGAAGTTGGTGATTGTCTACTATGGGCCTTTGGATTTTGTTGAAAATGTGTTGATATGCTTCTCTACATAACTGCATGCCTTCAACAAATAAGTCTCAACTATAACTGAGATTGAAATGCTGCTGCACCGGATGTGCTTTTTCAGAACACAGGTACTCCTGATGAGGTTTTCCGGGGGGTGCAGGGGAAGTCCATCCTGGATCGGTTTCGTCTTGAGGATAGGGTGGCCTATGTGACGGGGGCAGGGCAGGGGATCGGCAGGGGCTTTGCCCACGCCCTGGGCGAGGCCGGGGCCAAGGTGGCCGTGGTGGACCTGGACAGAGAGAAGGCAGAGAGGGTGGTGGAGGAGCTGACCCTGAAAGGTCAGTATGTAAAGGTCAAGTTTACAGTGTACAGTTTCAAGGCTTCTCCTTATTCTGGAGCTGATTTGCTGTTGCATTTTTCAGTTTTTCTTTTATTGATGAAGAAAATACAGTATCTCCCTGTAGCTGCCCCAAGGTGCAGACATGCAGGTCAACTTCAGCCCATATCATGGCTGCAGTAAGATTCATATAGGAAGTCTGAGGTTAGTGGTACCATACTTGTAGTGTATATGTTTTGATCATTCATCTTAATTTATGAAATTATTCATGTTTATTATTAGCTTTTAGTTAAGCAGAAGTTGTAGTTCTATCTAATCTAATTCTATCTAATGTGTCAAGTTTATTATAATAATATACAAATGTCATCAATAATAAATGAAAATTACATTTCATGTGAAGAAATCCAGTAAGATATACCTGAGCATTGTGCACCAGGATGTTGTAATTAAGATATTTGCCAGCAGATGGCACTCTACTGCCAGAATGAAGATATGTGTTAATATTAGCCAGAGATGCTGGAAAGGTATAGCACTGTCTGCAACAGTAATGTCTCTATTGCACCATTCTTCAAGAAAATAGCATCAATCTGATGCCTCAGAATTTTTAAAATTTTATTCCAATTGAATAAAGGTAAATGTGCCTCGAGAATACTATTATTATGACATCATGACAGTGACTAGAATTGTTTGTAACAAGAACAGAATAACATTAGAAATTCATGAGGCCTGATGTTACTTATTTACAATAGCTATAGCTACATTTGGAACAATGATATGCTCATATATTATACGTAGTTACTGGTTTGGGCGTGTCTTTGCCATCAGTATGTATGAAGAGTTGGGATGATGTATACATGCTAGACGTAGTAAAATGCAGTCGTTAATTTGCTTCTAGTTTTATTAAGTGTAATTGATAGTGGTATTTATTTTCATTGTTACACGGTTGTGCGTACACTTACACTCCCTAACAGCCACGGACCGCTCCTTAACACAGGGATCCAGAGCATGGCGGTGACTGCTGACATCAGCAAGCCTGACGATGTCCAGAGGATGATCGATGCCATCCTTTCCAAATGGGGGACCATTCACATAGCGTGCAACAACGCCGGGGTCAACATGAACTCAGCCAGCGAAGACACCAGCCTGGAAGAGTGGGACCAGACCTTCGAGGTCAACCTGAGGGGAACTTTCATGTGTTGCCAGGTACGTCTGGCAGTCTCAGTCCTGGCTTTGTGCGTGCGTAAGGCCACCTTATGGTCCTTTCTTGTATGTGTACCGAAGAGAAACTTGTACTTGTCACACACACTGCAGAAATCAGTCAAGATTTTGCAAAGGCACAGGAACATGAATAAAAAAAGTTTCTAGCAATGCTGAAACGGTGACATTCAAGCTAAGAGGCATGGTGTATTGTCCAAAAAAGTGTAGTACAAAGATTGTCTTGCTGATGAGCTTTCATCTTAGGGATCTTCATGCACACCACCTGGTGGAAATGGTGCAGTGTACATAGTTTTCTTTCATCATTCTGGCACTCCTGATGCTAATAAAAGTTCTCTTTCCCTCACACTTTCTCACTACAATGTGCTGATTTGTGGTTAGTTACTGTGTCAATATTGGGGTGCCTCTAAAAAGCACATTTGTCATTTTTTCCTTAATTCCCGCTGCAGGCAGCGGGTCGTGTTATGCTGAAGCAGGGATATGGGAAGATAATAAATACTGCGTCCATGGCCAGCTTAATAGGTGAGTAATGAGTTTCCTGTGGTTTTATTTTTACTCTGTGTCTCCTCTTCTGATATCATAAACCTTGATAAAAGAAAGGAGAAGCTCCATGCTGGCGTCACACAGGGATGAAAAGTGAATGGCAGAACAGAGGTAGGACTGGAAAGAAGAGAAGGAAGCTCATCCACAGAACATAAGCAGGCTGTCAGGGTACTGTCTACTTTTATATAACCCTGCGCAGAGCTGCGCAGACTGTCAGGGAGCTCTGTGTATGCGTACATGTAGCCCTATGCAGAACTGTGCAGACTGTCAGGGTACTGTCTAAGTTTATGTAACCTTCCACAGAGCTGTGCAGACTGTCCCTGTGCAGAACACACTTCTTTAATCTAGCACTACATGTGGTGAAAGTTTCATTTTGTTGTTTTTTGGACACACATTTTGTCTCATAGTGAGAAACTCACTGACTTGAATTTCAGCCCTTTATGATACATGTTTAAATAAGGCAGAAATTCTTGTGCGTGTGTGTGTCTATGCATAAGGCTTAACCTAGAGAATGTATTGTACATACAGCTGTACTGTACATGACCTCAGAGGGGAGAGTCTATTGCGTGCCCACTAGATGACCCCGATCCTGCGCTCACATCCCCACGTCCCTCTGACGGCCTCTCTACCCCAGATGTGAGGCAGGTTTTAGGTGGCATCCCGTGCCTGGTGGCAGGATCTATTATTTATTTTAAAAATCTGCAGTCATTCACATATCAACACCATTCTACAGCAGACATCATTTTATGGATCGCTTTTTAAAAGGCGTCCTCAGACCCTAATGAATGTTGAAACTCTTGACGGCCATTTTATGGAGGCGAGTAAAATGCAACCCGAAGCTGAACCGAGAATACAGGTCCCTCCAAAAACAGTTCCCTGCCAAGAGCAGTATTTAAGCCGCAGAGATTTTGTGTGATATTGCTGAGTGCATTGTAAAACCCAAATTATTCATGGTGCTGTGTAATTTTTCTCCAACAGGTTACCCTAGTAGAGCTATAGTACTTCATCAGCTGTGTAGTCAAATAGCCAATAAACTGCAGTACCATATGGGCCCGAGTCCCAACTGCAGTGGTAATCTGTAACGCAGGAGCACGCTGGTAAATAGAGGCCAGTGTAAAAAAAAGTGATCAATTACTCACATTAAGCCCATTCCTTCAGGAATTTGCTTTATCGGTCTGGACATCTGTTATAATATTGTCATAATGTATAATCAGATGGGGATTGTTCTGGCCAAGCTGGGTAAGAACATGCAGTAATGAAAGCCCTATTAAAATGCACAATGACAGCGTTTTATCCATCTGCTGACTAAAATAAAGTATTTTTTACATTTTTATATTTAAAAATTTTTTTTTGCTCTTCCTCAAGAGAACGAAGGTGCGCAACCCACTTTTGCCCTGAGATGGAGCAACATTAAATACCTCTTTAGATTATTAAAAATTCAAACTAAAGTGGTCACATTGTTAATGCCTCTGGTTAGGGTGGAAGATGATGTGTTTGACCCCAGCGAGAACAAAAGACGTCACAGTGATCCTTTTCCGCTCAAGTCAAAGGGAGACCTGCGAAGCCAGGCTGCATGTCAATGCCCACTGGAGTAGAATCTACATCATATGTGTTTCTTTGAAAATCAAAAGTCTAAACTTCATATCCTTTGGAGTATTAAAAAGAGATACTGAGGGCTTGTTTTTTTTCTTCCACTTCAGATGAAAATAAGTTGCTGGGTGGATATGAAAGAAGGTTTAAAATGTGCTCTCTCTCTCTTTCTCGCTCGATCTCTCGCCGAGGCTCATCGCTCTTTAAGAGAGGGAACATCACTGCGGTTTATTTGAGGGATAAATACATTTTGAACTGCGTAACGCGGGCCGTATCATCCTTTCTTCTCTGAGGATTAGGGCTGTTAGGCGTTTTAGCTGCGTTTCCTGGCCCCGATAAGTCGGATTTCTCCCTCAATCTGTTTGTAAGCTCCCGGCTCTGCTCCTCCTCGCGGCTCCCCCACCGTAGGCATCCGCGGGAGCCGGCCCTGCGCCTCCTCTTCACTTTATCACCCAATCTCCTGCCCGGAGCTCTCGCCTCCGCCGAGTGAGCAAGGGGAAAGCTGAAAGCGGGCCTCCTCAGGATTGGCCCTGGTGTTTTACAGCTGTGTCATATTCATCATCTCCCCCCGTCCCCCCCAATTCCGGCCCCAGCAATTTGGCAGTGAGATCACCGGGTGAGGAGGTTAACTACTAAAGTTGTATGTAACTTGGAGCCTCCGTGCGATAATTAATCAACTTAAAGAAAATGAGCCCCGTCCCACAATCCCATGCAGTGTGCAGCATCTGTGATGGTCAAGGCAACAAATGGTGCTTCGCCTTTGTTACCGAAGATGGTGTATAACTGAATGTCCAGAGTAATTAATTTTATGCCCCTGCCTCATCTGGGCCCCAAGTGCTTATTAGAATATTTTCTTGTAGCATTCAGTATAAATTACTGTATTGAATTATGATGGAAACACAATAGTGTATTGTATCAAATTGGCACTGATATGTAAGTCAATATCAGTTTTTTACCAGTTAGTGTTTCATCTCTTTATGCATCAAAAGAATGATTTAGATATCAAAATGAGCCAGACAAGTGACATTTATTTGAGTTTATGTGAGGGTGAAGTCCACTTCCAGCGCCATGTATGTTCGAAATGAAGACTTTAGAAATAAAGGATAGGGAAAAAAATAACGTTTACGATTAAATCAACTCCTAAAAAAATCTTGAAATGGATGGAAAAGCTGAAACGGAGAAAGAGATGGATTGTTTCTGGGACTTGTGGTTGTGGGACATGTTTATGCTTGTATCCTCTTGTCGTTTCCGTGCAGTGCCCCACCCACAGAAGCAGCTGTCATACAACACATCCAAGGCAGGAGTAGTGAAGCTGACACAGACGCTGGGCACCGAGTGGATTGACAGAGGGGTGCAAGTCAACTGCATCTCCCCGTAAGTGTCTCTGATAACATTCGGCATATGTCTCCCTCCTGCACCTCCCAGAGAAGATGCTTCAGATGTTCAGATGGTAAACAGCATGAAAAGATTCTGACTATTCATTGTTCTCTCACCTGTGTGGAAAAAAAAATCTTGAAAATGTTCAGTATGGCTCTCTCAATGGTGTAAAGGAAGGGGTGGGAAAAATAAGTAAATGGACCCTGAAAATATTGTTTTATTTTCCATTGCATCAACAAAGAGCATTCACTACTGCGCTCTTTTACACATTGCAATAATGAAGGGCTAGAGATGTGCTAGACCATTCTTTTAAAGCACATCAGCATGGACAGAGGAAAAATATTGTGAAGTCTTGTTCTCGTCAGACTTCCCATATTGGTGAACTGCTTGTGAGACTCATCCACATGGTTTTCATACTTTAATACATAATAACCCTGATGCTTTAAGTTGTTTTTTTGTTTCCTTACTTCTTATGGAATAGCCCTTTATGGTCAACACAATGAGGTCTTGAGTTTTTTTCTCTTTTTGCAACTGGAGGGAAGGCACACATTTGTTAATGAAGCACTAATTTAAGGTCCTAAACAATGCATTTTAGCTTAATTAAATTACGTCTGGAGGGATGAATTAACCAACAGTTGTTTTAATTGTTTTATTCAATTAGGGAATCAAATTAGCATCTTAACTGGAAGTGTCACCACAACAATGGGGCGTTGTTTGTATCTATTTGTCTATGAAGCTCTTCTGAGAGGAGAACAGAAGACGACTAGGCCTGTGTAGCGAAGCGTCCCGGATCCTCTCCGATCCCAGAGCAAATCTGTTCAGCTCGCAAGCCGCCCCGGCGCAGCGCCGGAACAAAGCCCCCCGCTTGCGCACGCCGCTCATTTTTATTTATCGCCAGCTTGTTTGCTAATTTTAATTTGCAAGAAGCAATTCTTCCCGCTAACTGGGTGTCTCAATGGGCTGCTGATTTCTTTGAAGTGACAGTCAGTAAATATGCATAAAAAAGGGACACAATTAGCGAGTGCGAGGTTGACTGCAGCCTGATTTCATTGGCAACTTTAGCTGCAGCGGTGATAAGCTGCATTATCTAGAAAATTGGCTGAGGGAAAACAGCACCTCTGATTGCCAGGAAAGGTTCCAGATAACAGGGTGTTGAAGAGAAATATAATTGAGGTGGAATATGTTAACCAAGGTGTCACATGCCCCTCGGAAGCACTAATTTATCAGAATGTTGGGACTTTGTATCAAGGCGAGGAATTCATTTACAGCAGGCTGATACAGAGGCGCCGGTGGCTTGGCTTTTGCTCACTGTCGTGTCTGCGTGAAGTTGAGTCATTTCTCATTAGATGCAGTTGTGTAAATATGTTTGTTCAGTAGTTGAACAAATGATACATTTCATTAAGGGCAGGCGACATTGTTGTTCTTGGCATATCGAATGGGGACGGGTGGCCTGTGGAGAGCGGCTCGTGTCGTAGCCGCCTTGAACAGGGCTGACAGGAGAACCACCGCTAACCTTCCCGAGCACACACCTGCTCAGTTTAAATACGGTTCGAGCACTCCGCAGCCAGGCCCAGCTGAACGTTAACACTGAACACGAATCTGCCAGGAATCATAGTAAGGGAGAAGGGGAGAGAGAGAGATGGAAAGAGCTTATCTGTGGATTCCTGAAGGCAAATTACAACAAGGGTCCCAGCATACCCGCTGGCGTTTAAGGAGACGGACGAGTCATTAAGCGACATGCGTGCCCTGTAAATATCATCGCAGCCTGTTCAGGAATGCAGTGCTGTGCCCTCTCTCTCAAGGATAATTGGGTTTATTTTTGTCACTGGGAGAAGCGGCTCTGAAATGACGCTGTCACTCCTGCCCTGATGCCTGATGTCTCTGGTTCCTCTTGTGTTTTTTTTCCCTCTTTTTTTTCCTCCTTCTTTCCAGGGGGATTGTTGACACCCCTCTCATCCACTCGGAGAGTCTGAGGCCTCTGGTTCAGCGCTGGCTGTCAGATATCCCTGCTGGACGACTGGCTCAAGTGACAGACCTGCAAGCCGCAGTGGTCTACTTGGCATCTGACGCCTCCGACTACATGACAGGGCATAACTTAGTCATAGAGGGTGGGCAAAGTCTGTGGTAGAAAAAGTTTCCTTTGTTCTTGGAGGATCAGCGCAGGGAATAATCACAAGGCCATATGGGAATGGCTTACATTGAAATGAAAGGGAAAAAATATGGACCATTAGATTACTAATATGGAGTTACTATCATTACCTCATTCTGTGTGTGTTGATAATGATCTATTGCAGATTACATGTTTACACCTTATGCATATTTGTATATCTGCTTGGTACCAGCCTCCTAGAATGTCATCTGTTGCTTTGCCATACTGTTTGAGGTCACCTAAAAATAAATGCAGTTGACATTATGTATCTTGTGCAGTCTTTATATGTTGTGTCGTAATGTTTAATAACAATGATCAATTGTGTTGATTTCCATCTCACTTCATTATTTGACAGTATTTTTTCATTCTTTCTTTCTTAGATAGTCCTGTTTATTTTTCAGTTATTATGCAGTCATAGAGCTAGGTCTTATAGAAAGACATATTCAAACTGTGAACATTCTGCTCTTTTTTGTAAAGTATGACTCAGCTCAACAAGGGGGCAGGATTCAAGAGCTCATTGTATAGTCTTTTGCATTCATTAATACAGGCAGGCCAATTGAGGGAAGAACAGCGTGGATTAAACAAAAGCAAAGGACTTCTCTTTGCCCAGGAGAGGGGTTGTCTTCCTCTGTTCTTCACATACCTGTGGTGATTCTCAGCTGCAGCTGGGTGCAGACTCAGCAATGTCTACAATTATTTCTGAAGAAATTAAATTTAGTAAGATGACAGCAGTTCATTTGAGAAATTCAGTCACATTTATGTCTTACCAAGCTGTTCGCCTAAGGTACTACCTCTCATTAAGGCTTACAAAGACTCAGTTCTGAATTGTCTTGTAAGTGCTTTCATAATTGACCAAAAAGGGACTGGAAATTTGATGCATTTTACACTTGAAAAACCTGTGGCTCATTTTTGCATTAGTCAGGCCTCTACATCTAACCATTACCACTGCCTAGTTTCACATAACCATATTGCCCATATATGAGAAAGGCAACTCTTGATAACCATCTGACAGACAACAATCAGGCTGCTCTCCCCACACATGCTTCCTTCATTCAAAATCAAATGTCTGTGCCATCACTGCCTGACTGGCATGCATTTTGCGGGGGAAAATGTTACAATATTGCCATCATTTTCCTCTCTTCCTCTCCTTCTCTCCCACATGATCTCACAAGGGTCCCTCACATTATGTCAGCAGTAGTGGTGCTTGTGTTTCATAATTGCTACCCATTCCAAATGGTGGGTGAAGAACTAACACTTGAAACCTCAGTTAACAGAGAGCCTGGTCTTGGTTTCTGCAGTTATTCCATATCGGTTGACAATTAGGACATGATACTTCCTCTTGTATGAGATGATGTGAGCCGTAAACACTGGGAGTTTGGTGGAGTCAGCTGAATGGCATCAGATCACTCTCTGATTCTCCAGGGGTATCACCTGTTTGCAGGTGTGATGATTTTAATTTCATATTCATTTGAACCTCTTCTGCTGGAACTGCATTGAGGAACAACACCTTAAATGCCTTCAAATAACTCCATACATACTTTGTACATATAGTGTAACAGGCATTCATGACACATCACTTCCTCCACACAGCAATACAAAAACATAGCAGAATTGTTCACCAAATATACATGGACAGTGGACAATTTCATGAACTATTTTGCTGAACATTTATTCATAGCAACATGAATAAGACAATCAGGTTATTGCAGGGTACACTGGATTTACTGGGCATAAGCTTTCCAGATGAGTGATCTATGGAACAGTTTTTCAGAAAGAGTGGATGCCTACAGAAAATAATTCCTGGAACGGCCACAGGGGGGCAGGGCCTAGACAGTGGATGTAGCTGCCTGATCTCTGTGCTTGATCACAGGGAACTTCTTGTAGAACCATTATATTCTCATAATACTGTGCTGTCAGTGTCTTACAATGTTTTAAATGTGACTCAGCCAACAGAATATGTGTTTATCATGCATTTGTTTCACAATTAGCTTTATGCAATAGATACCTGTACTACCTCTAAATCAAACAACTAAACAGGTTGAAAACACTAAACACAATCAATGGAAAACATGCATAGCATTCTGCTTCCTTGTATAGAATAACTGTGCCTTCTGATGCTGGAGGAATAAGATAATCTATGTGAGCAAATGAATAAATCTATAAATACATGTCATCTCTTTTTACTGTTTCCAATTAAGAAAACAAATATTAATTCACTTATTGCTGTATGCCTCGAGGTGATGAAAAATAATAGTGTAAAATCTGGATGTCTATTTATTATAATGAAAATAGCAATCTTTTTTTACTCTTGTAGTCATTGGATAAAATTACTAGATCTTTGTGAACATTCTATATTTTGTGGTTGCAAGATTGCATCTGCACAAGGGAAAAAAATGTCAGACCATTTTGGATAATACCATGAATTTAGGTAAGAAAATATATTTTGTATAATTGTCGTTTGGTGCATAATGCAATGTACTTGTATGGTTTTTGTTTTCTTTTACTAGAATCCAAAATTGTGGAAATAAGTACCTGTCTAGTATTTGTTTGGTTAATTAAAACCCTGGAAATGCTTTGAAAAAATCCCCTACACACTGCTTCTGTTCTATTACTTTATTTACTTTCACCCTTTCTCTCGCCTGCCAGCCCCATCTTAAGCTGGGAGTTAATTCAAAACACATTGTCTCACTAATGGATATACTGCTGTTTTGATGTTATTGTGTAGCGTATCTCTCTAAACTCTTTCAAAGCCATTTTTGAAGGTGCTTTTGGCCTCAAAAGTGCAGCCAGCAGTGTCAAATCAGTATTTTGAACTGTGAATATGATCGCATGTCGGGCCTATGGCTTGCTCTGTGAGGTGTAAGTGATCTTGAATACATTATTGATGACCCCCTTGTGCTGCAATTACTGTCAGGAGCGTGGGCTGTGAGAGATGGGCTAGTGTTGTGCTAAACACTTCTCCAGTCCAAAACCACTCACGTCCCTACACTTCAAATCAACTTTGATTAACACAGATCCATGTCCTTGGATGTGGCACTCTGTGAGAGATACAACTCCATACACAAAGGAGGAAAACAATGCACAGCACATGCATGATGCTGGCAAAGAAAAGACAAGGTTATGAGAATGTTAGGATTTAGGTGGATATCACAATTTACAGGTAAGATATTTCCTGACTGATTTCATATGCAAATTAGATAGATGCCCCGTACGCATTTCATCAGAAATCTTGAGCTAAGCTTTATATTTCTGATAGCCAGTTATTGTTACATAATTTTTGTTGCCAGTAAGTGATTGCATCCTGATCTGGACATCTCAATCGATGGGTAAATGCAATTTATGACTGGGGAACCTTCTTCCTGTTACTGCAACTCTGCAATAACAAGGAACTGTAAATGATGCATTTTACTTCTGGGTTTTATTTGGGATGAAAAAAAATCTTTTCTATGAGGATTCGGCCTAAAGATGATTGTGAATAAAGTATCACGTATACATTAGGGACAACGTGTAATATACCAACAAGGCCACTTGAGTTCTGCTTTCTATTCACAGTTGCATGACAACTGTGTCCGTGACAGCCATGTCCTTCAAAGTTGAGCAACTCAACTCCTGTGAGATTGAGAAAAATGAAAACGTTTTAAAAATGTGGGACACACACAGGGATGCCAAGTAACCTTTACAAACAGTCGAGCAGCTGACATTTGAGGGACCTTGATTCAAACTTGGGAATAAAATGGTTTTAATTATATGCATGTTTAAATGAGCAATTATTGATAAACCCCAGTTGCTGGAGCCCAAGGGATGGAAATGGCCGTCAAGGCTGTTTAATTCATCTCTTAAAGCTCCTTGAAGTAAATTTAATTTAATTTCAGTCAGAAAAACTGCTCTTATACCACTGTGGAATTTTATTTTTTGTAATCACGAAGGCGTTGTCAGGTCATCGCTGGTAGGAACTTGCCTTGAAATCTTGAGAGAGAGTGTATGGGGCTGAGATGTGTTTTGGCGGTTAAACCAAGCAACATCTTTGTAAAGCACCAGCTTTAAAGGCATAACCATGACTCGGACATGCACAAACATGGACTTGAGACAGGCTTTTGGGCCTAGCCCTTGCCTTGTTTGTCACCTCATGCCTTATTCATCGCTGAGTGGTTGTGCTGTTTGCTTGTATCGCGCACGCCCGCTGTCTTAACATGATGGAATTCAGATGACTGCTGAGTACAAAAGACAAATTTTCAATGAATAATGAAAGGGTTAACATTCTGTCACGCTATATTATATTTGCGCTTCACATTTAAATAGGTGCAGGAGAATGGAGGCATATGCGTGCATTATTAATGCAAATACTTCCTGAGAGCTCCCTTTTGAAATTTTTTTGTTTTCAAGAATTGCTCTTTCCGCACTGTATTATCAGCTTTCAATGTAAACCTCATGAATTTATGATTTTTTTTATCTTTAATAAAAGTGTGCATCTTTGACTAGTATCAGCACTAACGTTGGTTACGCTGACCCAGCAACTGGCAACCACGTCAGTTTAAAATTTACTTTGGGCAAGGACTGAAACTTGTACATAATTCTTAAGTTCGGAAGGAAATTATACAGTTGGTCTCAGTATTTCTTAGCACCTCTTATTGTTCAACATAAATATTTATTTATTAGGGATACTGGTATATTGCTGTTGAGAGAAAAAGAGGTGTGTGAGAGCTAAATATTACTGGTAGCCCACAAAGTTACTTTTAACTTGGCTTAAAACTTATCAGCCCAATGTGATGACAAGTTATCCTCCCTGGATTTTAAGGCCTGTGTTACATATCACCACAGTTGGAGTCAAACAGTCCCCCCTCCCCCCCCCCCAACACCACCCCTGACACCCCCCACCCAAGTACTGTACAATGCAAATAATGCATTATCCCCCCCACTCTGGCTCACTCACTTATTAATCACATCTTTCCTATTAAGATGCATGTTTTGTTTGGGAAGCTCTGATTACAGGCCCTGTATTAAATCTGACTATGCAAAAGACATTGATCATAACCTCGATAGCACCACTCGAACTTTGATTTAATTTGCCGTTTCATTAATATCTATGAAACGTCCGATTGTCGTCCTGGGCATATTGATGGCATTGTGAGCCCTGCCTTCATATAATATTCCCCAGCGGCAATGTGGAAATGTTACAGAGAATTAGGCCGAGGAGCAGGCTCAGTGGAACTGGCACACCACTCGGAAATTCATTATCCTAATAAATAGGGGGCAAGAAAAAAAACAGGATCTGAGAGAAACATTACTGAGATCTGGATTCTCACAAAACCCTGCATTTAGCCTGATCGAATGACCAGAGTTATTTTTTCTTTCAAATAAGTGATGGATGTGACCTGTTATGTTTTTTTTGTGGCAGGTCCACATAATGCAGTGTTTGATACAATTATTTTGCATGCGATAATCGTGGCTGCCCCACTGAAGTTGCACAGTGCATCAAAGTCTGGGCTTTAGAAACTAAATTCCTAATAGATTTCTGAAACACCTGTAGTTTATCATTTAATACACTGCATATTGAACATTGGTTGACATTTTGAAAGGATGTTGCTCAACACTAGGAAACAGAACACACATGTAATGCCTTAAACATCTCTGAGGAGTTTGGCAGAACAAACATAAGGCCTTTATATTACTATATTATATATACTTTATATTTTTCCCCTTTGCTACAGGTAACATCAGTACTTCAACATCAACTTGATATACCCCCCACCCACCCTGGCTCTTAGAATATGCTATTCCAGCTGGAGAAGGGGGAAAGCCCCAGTGTGGTCATACGGGACCTGTCAGAATCCGAAACACACAGCACCAGAGAGAGGGAGTACTTTGTGCCTATGGATCTACAGTACTGGCTGAAAGGAAGAGTTTTATTTAAGAGGATAAAATGACCCCTGCCACATGTAAGAAACCTTGTACTCCCGGTTTTCAATTAGAAACAATGGCTCAGTCATTTAGAGAACTTAATGGATTTCGAAAACTAAAAAGAAATGCTGTGTTATATTTTGCAGCTGCTGGATGTGCACCTTCTTTGGTCTTTTCCCTTTGACAACAATTATCATAAAGGATCAATTACAATGTGAAGGTGTTTTCACTGGGAACGATTCTGCTCTGCCTGCTTCAATAAAGCCAGAGACATCTAGATGGTTTCAGCAAATCAAAGGAGGAAAATGGTTCATTTGTTAGTAATTAAGAACAACGGTCTTGGTCTTCAAAGGGTTTTAAGGTGTTCAGGTGGCGCATCTTATGTGCAGAGATGTGTGGTAAATAGAACATTTCAAACATTAAAAACAGGTCCACCTCCAAACCTCACACACACGTTTAATTTATGCATCTCATTAACATTCCAGAGAGTGGCGCTCGTCTGTCTCAAATGAACATTTCAAAGGCCACAGATGTAACATACGTACTTATTTATCTAGACTCAGCGTCTCTCTCAATTACATTTGTTCCCTCTTCACTGCGACTCAGGAGAAATTCTTCCACTGGAAATGCAAGACTGAAGATATTTGAAGAATACATTGGCTTTGATTTGCATGTTATTCATATTCAGCAATTCTGGACCAGGGATGGAGTGATGAAAATCACTTTAAGAGTTTTGACCTGAACTGGAACAATATCAGGCGTACATTTTTTCCTGCACAAACAGCATCTTTCCTGCCTTTTAACCCATTGAAACGTGGGCTCTGTTAAAGGGCAACTAAGGTTGCTCTCAGGAAAATTTTTACAGGAAAATGACCTCATGATAAAATGCTTTGGTTCAATGCACTAGTGATTAATCAGGCATTTATCAAGGGCTGCTTGGTGTCCACAACACTTTTCAACTTCTTGTACATTTGCACTCTTATTTAATCAATGTGCATCACAGTAAGGAACCGTCAGATCAAATGAATAGTTTTCATATTCATTGACTATAAAACATACCTTTGAAACTTACAGGCCAATTTTTTACCTTAGATATTTGTTTCCAGAAGTAATTGTATTCCCGCAAAAGGAAAATGGAAACAAAATATGCTACGACGGAGCAACAGAGTAGTTATTGAAATGTTCTATAATGGGGATTTTTAATATGATTTGTGTTCTCTGATTATTTTGTGAATAATATATTAGTTTCATGGTCTCCTCAGACATTTTACAGACAGAGAACTGATGAATTGTGTGTGACAGATGTTCAATAATAATTGGCGCGGTCTGCATTTGACATCCGTCTCCAGATGACAGCTGCATTGTTCTGTGGTCAGATTTTGTACTTAACACATCAAAGTGTGTGTGTTTTCTAAACACAGGCAGAGCCGAAGGGGGGTCTTTACACCAAGTTTGTCTTTTCGAGTAACCCGAAGTACACTGCTGACCAGTTTATGTCTGTTTTAGAATCTGGGAAAGGCTGGCATTCTCATTTTCAAATAACATTAAAGATTATGTCTTCATAACATTTCATAACATTATAACTTCATAACATTTCTAATAGTTATAGTTATTCTTCATAACTGTAACATTTCACACCCGTTACAGCTGGAATTCTCGGTAGTAACTTCTACAATGTGAGCGAGACACCTGCCAACTCTCTCACAGCATTGCTACAATGTTCTGTAAGTGTTGTAACAACATGGAACAGTTTGGCATAGCGTTAAACAACCAAAAGCTATCCTTGACCGTTGCCCCATTCTTGTCAGGATGTTGACCAGTTACTCTAAATCCGTATCGAAGTGAAAGACATTTTTAATGACATAAGAAGAATCTCTTTCACAATCTAATTGCAATACTGAAATGTGCCATAACAGATTGTTGTAATACGCAGGGGCTAGACAATGATAAGCTTGAAAAAGACAGTGGGCGATTACAGGACTCAGGATCATGGGGAAATAAGACACACTATGATAGAAAGGTGAGTTTGAGGGGTTATGATATGCACTGAGCTTCAGGACATGAGGGGAACAATCGATCCAGACCTAATGCAGATCTCATTACTTCCTTATATAAATTCTCCAAATAAGGGGACAGACAATGAAAGCACCTGCTATCATGGCGGCCCCTTGGTACCTCCATCATTCATCAGTGCCTACATCTTCCTGCTGTCAGAATCGAGGTTAAATACTCGCCCGTCAAGGACTTTTGAAATTCCAAGATGTACAGCATACCATTGAAATATAACGTGTCATTTCGATGGACATATCAGGAAAGTAGTCACCTTTTTTCCCCCTCCGGGCCACATCCGGGATTTTGATGTCTCTAACAAGAACACAATGAATTGTTCCTCATTATTCAGTAATTAACTCCAACGATATCTGCTCCCCCTCCCCCCTGCAGAGCACTCTAAATCAGCCCTCCCTCCCCCTCCTGCTGCTGCATGCTCTTTAATTTCCTCTGCGCTGGGGGGGGGGGGGGGGGGGGGGGGGATCTCCCACCCCCCATACACATAACCTGCCCCACCCCTCCCTACCCTCATGGGTAACCAGGCCCTCCTAACCACAACCAGCACCTGAGGGAGGGTCAGGGTCACATGGCCTGGGATAATGACAGCCAATCCCACAGCTGGGTTTGGGGCACGAGACGAGACCAAACACAGCGCGGCGGTGCGGTTTCCTTCACGAATGAGCAGTCATGGGTACTCCCAGTCCTCCACAGCAGTGGCGTCTGCTGGTTTCCATCCCTCCACCGCTCTTAATTGTTAAAACGAGGTCATTAATTGGAGGGTGAGACAAATCAGCGGGTATTCCTTGTGGAAATCAGTCACTGATTGAGAGGTACCTGGAAAAACCTGCTCTGGCCCTGGGATAAATGCATCCATGGGGGCTTTTCCTCTTTTTCTTTCAGCTCATAGGCTCAGAGCATATTTAGGTTTCCATGGGAAGTGGCAAACTAAACCAATATACATGATCCTAATAAAGATCTATATTGATTCTATGCACTATATAAAAAATTCCACTCCCTTGGCATTGCTCACACACACAATGCCATCTGACTATCTCTGTCTTATTTACAGATGTAGAAACAAGTTTTATTAAAATCAATTATCATGATTATTATCTTATCATTGTTATCATCATTATTATTAATTAGCAGAAGCCCACAACTATGCTGATTTACAAACCTGAGATCCTTACCTGTGATCCACTTATACTTTTATACAAATACACGCATTAAATTAGTAACCCCCAAAATGTCTGTGGCACTATCATGTGTGAATGGCATGCAGCACTGATACAGTACAACGAGATACTTTAATTATCTAACATTATTTCATACTGACCCTAATGAGATTATTTCTAAAAAGCTGCATTCTTTTTTACAGTAATGTAATCCATTTTGTTCACTTTCACATCTTCCTTCAGATGTCTTAAAGATGTCTTAATGATACTTAAAATACAGCACACATTTATGGGTACATGAGAAGCACAACTGTTTTCTAGGATTGTTTTTATTTTCATGAAGTGTGGCAGCAGCAGCGGAAGAGAATGGAATAATGAGTACACATTCTTTAATAACAGCATCATTCTGCAAAAGGGACATTTCTTAAATGTCTGGGGGAGAGAGAATTGAGGGTGCAATGAAAAACACCTGCATCAAGCAATGTGGGTGAGAGATGACGTAAGTGCTTATCCACACATTTGAGTGTTCGTTGCTTTTCAGCGCTTAGCTTCGGCACTTAAGGGCCGCGACAACCCCCAGCTCGCTGTTCCAATAAGGTGATGAGTGCTCCATTTTTATTCAAAGTCACTGTAAAATGTATCAGCTATTTACACAGAAAGGCCATTACAAATACAAGGAGACTAAATTATTCCAAAGTCACGGAACTACACTGAGCGTCGGGACCATGTTTCCAGATGGATTGAAGCTCGGAGAGCTGTACATAAGATGCTGACAAAAGTGATGTTTAAAAAATGCTCTAAACACATGATGTTAATATTTCATTGTGAAGCTCCCCCAGGAGGCTCCTCTTGGCTGGATGAGAGAGCCACTGATGGGAGATACTATTAGTGCTGTGTGGTTTGGAGGAAGAGCTTGTCTGCTAATGAAGCCATTGGGAGCTAAACACCAAAAACGCCCGATTAGAGAGCAGAAATGCATGTAAACAGAGCAAGCAGCAAGAAATGAGATGATTAAGTTAATGTTCAGTTTCCATCTTGCATCACTAAATGATTATCAAACATCATGCATTATATAGCCTTACAGATTCTACCGCTTTTTTTCTTCCAGTGGATTGTATTCTTGGCTGGGAATAAGATATATACTTAGGGTGTCTGCCACTGTGCACGTGTGAATGTTTCCTGTCACAATTTTATTCCACTCCTGGGTTCTGTATTTCAACAAATGGGTGCACACTAACAGCTGAGCTTCCAGTTTGCAAAGTGAGTTACAGCAACACCTTAAATGTTTTCTTATTGAACACAAACACCAAAACTCTTTTAAACTTGCTTTGAACTTAAAAAGGAGTGGCAAAAAACAAACACCCCCCACCCCCCCAAAAAAACAAAACTGGAAATTTCCTAAAGCCCCAGCTACTTACAAAAGGTTCAGGTAATCTGAAAGAGTTCCAACAACTTTAAGACATGCATTGCACACATGTTTTTTGTTTAAACCGGGCATCTGTTTATGCAGACACACTTTGGTTTCAAACCGCAAAGGCCTTCCAATACATTTTATGGCACAGTATTAGTTAGAGCAGCTTTGTAATTGTGCCCCAGCATGTAATAAGCAAATTGGTTGCAAGCAGCGTTTCCTCTAAATGTGTCCAAAACAAGGAGGAGAACTGACAAAAGCCATAAGCACCGGCATTCTGTGTAAAATGAACCAGTATTTTAAATCACTGAGAACTCCACAGTGCACTTTTTTAGAGTGCACAGCAAACACCTTTAATGTGTTTCTGTTCAGGGAGTGTGCGACCCTGAAAACAAACTTTTTACTAAATTAAAACTGCATATGATGCATATCAGAGCTTCAGTGAAAAACGTTCAAGAGTGGTTAACAGGCAGACAAGAGGTCTTTGTATGCCAGAAATATTGTAGCATTACATTCCTATTGTTTGAACAGCAAGATTAGACTGTTCGTCTCTACATCAGATAAGAGAAAATACACATTTAGCTAGCAAAGCTAATACAATAACATTCCTTCTCAGTACAGTGTACTTTGTAAGCTTTCTCCTGGTCCAATGTTCCAGTAAAACAAATGATTCAGTGCAGTTCTGTATGTACCTCATTCCTCATGTGCACTCTGCTGCCTGTTGTCCAGGGCATATTTGTGACAAGCACTGATATCAGACTGAAAAAAACAGTCAATCTGCACTCAAAGGTCAATGAGTTCTGCAAACATGAGCATCCAGCATGTAGTATCAGCATCCCTGCTTCCTCTGGAGTTTATGCTTGCATTCCACTTGAAGTAGGTTCTCTGAACAAGGAATGTTTTAAAACTTTTTAAGCATCTGAGAAATGTTGCCATGCTGCTCCTTGAGCATCAGTAATTGTGCAATTCCGCGTGATAAGATATTAAGATCTTCCACAAAAATCTCAAATTTTATATCTTGTTCCTTATCTGTAGTATAGATGCGATCTACATTGAGGTATCTCCCTCTTAATTTATTATCATATATAAGAATACAAGAGAATTTAATTCTTTAATGGTTTGTTAACCAAACTCTTGCTATCCTCTTGCTGTACAAAACCCAACTGCTCCTCCTCTCCTTCTCTGTTAAAATTACATTTTATCACTTACAAATATAGATTACAGGAGTTTAACCAAGCTGTAGATACAGTTTGAATTTGAATTCATATCCGTTTTAGCATATTGCTAGCCCTGTGTTATAAGGCATGCAACAAGCTTCACAGTGCATTCTGGGAACTGAATTCAAACGTGGATGACACTCTAGGACACTATTTACATACAGTTTAAATTTTTTAAACTTTGCAATAAAACAAAATGGCTAAAATACTTTAGAACAGTCACCTGTACATGCTTTGAATGTGCAAGAAATAACAGAAAAACTGATTTTGTATATACAGGGAATACATTTCACTGTTCATGCAATGAGAGTGTAAAAATCACAGAGGTAAACTAAGACTTCCCCAATGTGGAACTAGTTTCTGGCATTGCAATATGCTTACTGTATCTACCAAGATTTTCAGTTACCACTTCATGGACAGCTACGGGCTTGCATCAAGCACAGCATTGATTGGGGCCTTGTCTGAACACAGCTCTAAGGCATACAGATGACAGTCAACCACACTGAAATTCGCTACTGTGCCTCTCAAACAATGCATCACACATAGACAAAACATTCCATTCATGACTGAAAGTGATCATCCTAAAAGAAGTTGCATGGATAGGACTGATAACACAGCAGGTGCAGGAACAACAGGATATAGTAGGGATGCAGTTGAGTGGTCAAATACCCTCTATCACACATTCATAGAAATGCTAGATGTAATGCATGAGAGTGATGTTTAAAGCCTTGGCCTAGTGAGGCTGTTTCATAATAGCATTTTTATCTGTTTTTCCTCCTTCCTCCTTTTAATAGTCTCACTCCCTCCCTCTGCCACACAGCACACCACACTGTAGAGGCTTGGCGCAGGCTGACTTTCCTGTCCCCATTCCACTGTCAAAACCCACATACATTTACAATGTGCACATTGTTCCAGAATCATCCTGGCTTGTGGAGTTCCTTGGCTACTGCGGCTACGGGTCAGCGATAACACACCTCAGAGATCTCCATGGCCAGCTCGAGGCACTCGCCTGTCTCGTGACAGGCGTCAAACAAGCCACAGTCGAACTCCAAGTTGCAGTTGCAGTCGTTGCTATGCACTGGCTCAGCGGACGAGGAGAAGTGTTGGTAAGATGGGCAACAGCGGTTCACGGCTTTCTCGCATGTGTCCGGCAACAGGAACAGGAAGTCGTAGAACTTGCAGTAGAGGCACATCAGGAGAATGGTTGCACAGTCATCTGAGTCAAACACATCAAAGTAACAAAATCTGAACAATGAACTATGGTGGACATGTACAGGCAAGACAAACTGATGAAAAAGGGAAATACCAATGAATCAGAATGGACCAAGATCAATGAGATCTGTCCCACATATCAATTAAAAAAATGCTCCAAGTTCTCTATCTCACTCTAGTCACATAACAGGGGAAGTCACTTTCTGATCAATGCTTTTAGACTCAAACATGTTGCAATCTGTTCCAAGCGTGAATGTCATCCTTTGGTCAATGTGAAACACAACTGACATGAATCACGGCACATTTAGCCCTCAGAGAGCGACCTGCCAGAAAAGGCAGTAGGGCTGATTTGAAGTGTTTACAACAACTCTTTGAAATTTAATTGACTTCGCACACACGAGCACACACACACAAATGATACGACGGACAAACAGATTGCTGGGAGTTTACAATGACAAATAAAGTGTCATTTTCTCCTTTTGGACACCATGTGTCAAGAATGGCCCATAATGCAGCCGTAAAAGCCCCAGATGTCCTCATATGGGGGTACTTGAATGAATTGCTTGGGATGTGCGGTAATTGGTATGACATGATGCTTTCTACTCTCAACTTGATAGTTTGCGCCTTAGTAATAGACCAATAAAACACAGATTTACAGTGAAAATTATATTCCACAAGACCTAACTGGGCTGTAGCCAACCAAATTCCTCACTACATTGCAAAGGTAAAGTGTAAGCACAGATAAAATTGTAACAACTCCTGAAAATCTGTATGTTAGCAGATGACAGTCTCCCAAAGTGCTGCATTTCCCCCTATGAACTAGCGTCTGTCTATGCTTGCTGTTTATTATGTTTTAAAAGCCTCCACTCTCTCCTGGGGCATTTCTTAACACATGCATAATTTAAGAAATCACCTTTCACTTCCTTACAGACAGACAACTGAGGAAGTACTGTGCAGACATCATCAATTAACATCATCCTGTAGAGTCATCTCAAGATGGAGTGTTTGCGAGTTACAGCGATTCTGTCCCTGTGACATGCTGTGAGAACTTTCCCCCCTGCATCCCTCGCCAAATCACGCCCTGAGAGCAACAACAAGCGTGGACATCGCTTGCCTCCAGTGATGGCCTCAGCAGAGAGACAGCCGTGGGAAGACTTTCAGAATCAATGTATCTACCAGCTTTACCTGTGATCACATCTGTGCATCAGTTCACATAGGAATGGCATGGACTTATGTGCGCGAGATATTGATGCATTGTTTAAGTAAAGGTAATGATTCTCAAAGACCACCAGCATTTACTCAATGCCATTTCATTCCCTGAACTGACTGAAAACATACATACATCATACAGAAAAGATTAAATAATGATATATTCTGTGAGTACTATTAGCTGTTTATATTAAGTGTAAACACAGTATGTTACATTCATTAAATATAAAAATTATGCAGAACCTCTGAAATGCCAGCTTTATGCTACATTTTATTTTGTGATAAACATATTGTTATTACAGTAAATGCCATACCATATCAGAAAATCAATGTACAGCGACCTAAAAGTGCTTTGTATTAAATTATTTATGTATACTGGTATTTAACTATAATCAAATGTGTTGCTTAATTTACTAAAAAGTATTTCCACTGTGGTGGCCAGTTTATAAATTACAGTATTTTTTCTCCTCTCTGGCTCTAAATCATTCAGAAGGTTTAATAATTAATTGTATCAAACTGCATAAATGCATGCTCATAGCTGAACATAAAACTCATCAGCTGTCACATTTCAAATATTAAATGTTGGCTCATGGGGGGTAACAAATATATAAAAAAATAAAACTTATAGTACGATCACTAAAAAAGTACACTATTTCGAAAAAACAGTTTGATCCTAAAAAGAAGTCACATTATGTATATATAACCATATCATTATATTAAGTCCACAAACACGTGTGCTTGCTCTCTCTTTCTCTCTCTCTTACACACACACACACACACACACACATACACATCTTATGCCAAGTTCCTGTGGCGATCAATAGCTGCTGGAACAGCATTAGGTGACAGGCCTCACGTTACCCCATCTGTTTTTCAAGCGAGCGTCTTCTAATGCTCTCATTGATGAGACACAAACCTCCCGCGGCTGACTGATGGGAGGGAGACATCACGTCTGAGGAGAAGCTGGTGCTGCGCTCGTCTGTCGAACGCAGGGGCAGAGCGTAACCGGAGCCGCCGTACTTGCCGTGCCTCTGAGGATTATGGGAGCCCGCGCTTGTGTCAGCCCTGTCCGGCTCATATTCAGAGAGGACACCCAGCTTCCTCACCCCACCGACTGGCACGTCACTCAGTACTCCCTCTGTCGTGCAGAGGGCTACACTTCCTACAGTGGACGCAGAAGCATACGAACATTCATCGTGTTGTGATAAAGCAGTCACCAGTTATTTGGTATATCTGTCTTTGCTTCACATGCATATTTCAAACTTGCAATATATCATTTCAATTTCTATTTGTCCTGTTCATGAGAAATAATAAGCTGAATTTTCTATTTGATGCAATTTTACAATACACCTAATTAACTTTTCAAGTGTGTATTACTCTACGGCTCTAAGTCTTTTTTTTTTTTACTTGTATAGATACAGATATTAATCTGTGAACAGGACTTGCTCTTCAGTAGCCTTACAATAGCTTCATTCTCACAAAAATTTGATGTATTATGAAAAAAGACAAAGCTCCAGAAGCTTTAATTATTGAACAGAATGTACATTTTGAGATTGAACCTGATGGAAAACTGAAGACGATGTCACAAGTGACCAGGGATAGGTTCCATTAACATTTAGACCCCAGTGAAATATTTTACTGAAGAGAGAGACACAAGCTGGCCAACCTTTTAGGCAGACAGTGCAGCTCGGAAGTTCATGGGGGGGCGGTTATTGATTGAAGCCTCTTATTTGGATTCAGTTACCTCCCTTGAACCTGACTATAGTTCATCTGCTGGCACAAAAAATGGCCGGGGGTTGGTTTCACTCTCAGTGTCTGATCACTCTCCCCATCTGCGGCCATCCTACTACTGTGTGAACCTGACTCCAGGGTGAAACTCTATCTGCCGTTCAGGACTTCTATTCTACTTTAACAGCTGTTAAAAGCTGTAAGAGGTGTCTGCTTAAATCAGGGATAAGACAGCATGAGGGTGGGACTCATAGGCTAGCTCACAGTCTCTGTACATCACAGGCCTTTTTGAATGAAATAGCTTTCACACCTGTGTAGCTGGAGCAGGATTACTGTGATGGAGCAGCCTTTATCTTAGTCATGACAGCAAGTATTGACATGTACTACTGTATCTCATAAATTTTAAATTCTATACAACTATTCTGCTCTATAGCTTAAATTTACACATATATGCATGCTAACGTGTGCGTGTTTGCACATATGCATATGCATGAGAGTGTGTATTTGTGTTTATACATGTGCATGGCAGTGTGTGTATTTGTATATACACATGTACATGGGAGTCTACGTGAGTTTATGTACATGTATGTGTATGTGAGCTTGTGTGTGTATGTGTATATGCATGCACATGAGAGTATATGTGCCTGTGTGTGACATGTCCACACTGACAAGTCAAAATCAAAGGGAAATAAAAATAGCAGCTCTGGAAATACTGAGATTAAAGCAATCAAATAGCATCAAAAAGTTCCACAATACACCAATTTGATTTTGAAAAATAAATAATAGTGCAATGCTTCTTCATAGGTTCCAGGAAATGTATAGTGCATCTCCTGGTGACATTTTTCATTGTAAGGGAGATGTGAGGCACATAGGATCTGCTTTCACCCTCCAGGGTCTTAAACTGTCGACCAAAATAGTTCAATAATGGATTGACTTCTCATGGACAGATCTGAATGCCAACTATTAATGAAGTATTACTCTGGCGGCAATACCCTGTTTATTTTTCTACCACCTATCCAAGATGAATTATTTACCACACTTTTTTCTCTGTTATTTAACATTTAATGTCTTATGATTTATTAAGACACAGAACAGATTTTTAACAGGGATAAGAATTGTTAGCCTAGCAAAAAAGAAGGCTTTGGGCTGTGCAGGCTGATTATCCGATTTCATAATTAAAAAATTGAGTGCAAAAAAAACAAAAATAATGTATTCTTCAGAAAGTTCCAGGGCATCTGTTTGTGTGAACAAGTTGTTCACTGGTAGATGTGGGAAATATATTCTGTTTCTATGCTTTAGAAATATGCACTGTCTGACATTCTGTCAAACATAATATTTGTCTTAAAATATGCATAGCTGTACCTTAAACATTTTTCCAAAAGTACTTAAACAAAAAAATGCACTGACGAGAAACTGCATTAAGTTAACAGTGAAAGTCATGTAGCATCTCACTGTGTTTAAGATTATCGGCAATAATATCCTAGCCATTGTCTGGTGCCTGTAACCAGCCTATACGTTTGTTAAAGCTAAACATATGCGTTATTTAATTAATGAAACAGTAAGCATGTCAGCTGGGTTCACTGTCACTTAGTACCAAGAATATCAAAGATGGACAAGAGAGACAAGGGTTTTCCCATCTTCAGATCTGCACTCCTGGTTTCCAAAAATGGAAGAACTTACTCATGAATAGTCATTAGCAAATGGCAGAGTAGTTTCACCTGTAGGGTGGACAAGATTATCTGATGGACTTTGTTTATCACACCACACATCCCTCCGTTTCAGTGCAAGGAATATCCCAGATGCTACACAGTTTGGTTTACACTGATGGTTTAAAGTGATAGGCTGTTCAGGTAAATGATTCAATACACTTCAAATCAAATCAAACTGCTCTGGGTGAATCCTGATATTGTGTTTTGTCATAACGTTCAGAGATGGTTAGAGTGACAAGCAATACATTTTGCTTTTGACTCCCTCAGTTGCTGCTGGAGTACCTGTGCTCACCTGAAATTCAGAATACATACATATGCTTCAGGTTTTTTTTCACTTCACTAAGAGAAGTGAAACTTGTAGTAGGCCTACATGATTGCATAAAGACGATGTGCATACCAGCTTTGATGCGCCACAGAAAACACCAGCAGAACTGAAGAGGAACATGGACTAGGCCTGGTCCTGATGAATGGACAAAATGTTGTTTGCTTTGCGCATCAGTGTGTGGGCACCAGTTCTGACTCATTCCATCCATTAGTGCCATCTCTATATAATCCATACAAGCTTTGGAAGGAAAATTGGTTTCTTGAGCTTTTAGCAAAAATGCATCATACACAGAAATTGGGGTAATATAAAGCACATTTACACAGGTTTTTTTGAAACGGCAAACCACTGAGGAAAAGGATATTAGATTCAGAAAAACAAGGGAATTTGCAGAGGGAAAAATACACAACCGTGTTTACAGCATGGAGGGAATATAAACTGGGGGAAGAATGAAACAAAACAAAACCTGAAAGCCACTCAAATGAACAAACCTTATTCTCTTAATTATTATTAATTACTGCTTTAATTTAGTTACTTAAAGTGTCAATGGTCAATAGTGGTTAAAACTGTCGTAACTGCATGCAAATAAAATTACTGAGTTAATATTCACTTAAACACATGTAGAAACTTCCATGTTTGCTAAAAAAAAAAATCATGTATTGTGCAGATGCAGTAATTACAGTGCAAGGCTGGGTAATTATTTTAATCAAAGGCTGATTCAAATCAACTTACCAGCTTTTATTAAAGAGCTTTTCTCTTCCCCGTTCATTATATCTGCTCCTTTCTCGTCATTTGTTCTTGAATTTTGCGCTGCCATCTGATCCAGCACAGCATTAACGAAATATGTCAATAAAAAGGAATTTTGCATTCTACCCAATACACTATTATTTCACACACATGGCTGGAATGCCATTTCAAGTATTCAACTGTTGTTTAACGATTAATGAGACAATACACACGTCAGAAATCAATGGTGCATCAAACAAAACAAGCAAGTTATTTAATTGTTGAAAACGATAAAAGTCACAGCCCTTCTTTCAAGCGTTGGACACCACACACGGATACTAAACAGTGCATCCTCGAGAGGTTCGAGACTTCTGGAGCACTCAGACAACAGATTCACTCACACCGTCCTAAATTAAACTGATACGACTAGCTTCATAAACATAGTGAAATGCCGCGTACTCTACCTGAGGAAACCTTCCCAACAGAATACCAATAAGGCAGAGGCGAGACAGATTTTCCGTTCGAGCGCATCACAAGCCTCCTCAATCAGTCCATAGCGCCTCCACAGGACGCCTTGACCCACCCTCTCCAGCTTGTGACGTCGCCCCGAGCAACGTCTCCCCCTGACCTCTATGCGAATGCGCCATGCACGTTTTGTAAAGGTGGAAGTGACGGCTCTGTTTATCTCACATGCTAATTAAGTATTAGTGCAGTATGCATATGTATAAAAGTGTTGGCCACAGGGCCGGGATATTTTACTTGTGGATGTGAAGTAGAATTCCACGCTTGCAGGCCACGAGCTTCTAGCTTTTATAGTGTTTTATTCAGACTCCCATCAGAAAAAAGTGGGCATCCTCAACAGGTAAACCGGATATAATTCTGACGCTAAGTAAAAAAAAAAAGTAAAAGTAAAAACAATGTATAACGTCCAGGCAACGTGATTTTTAAGTCCAAGTACAGACAACTTGATTAAGAACGTTTGCAATGTCTATGGGGCAAACTGTCCCATTCATGTTGCTAATCTGTTGCTCAACTGTGGCGTGCTGTTTTTTAATGCACGTATGACCTCTGAACAACATCTACTTGTGTAACAACAGTGAGACTGGGAAGCTAATCGTTTACCATTCTCGTTCAGCAGACACCTCCAGATCAAGTTCTATGAGATCCAGGTGAGTGATCCCTTATGTTGGCATTCTCAACGTCTTTCCCATACTGGGGTATAAACTACAGGCCTAGAAAAAAAAGTTCCAAGTCCCACGAAGTGAGCTGAGGAGAATTTTTTTATGGTTCACATATTGCCTTGAAAAAGAATGACTTCAGTTTTAAAATGTACTTTTAGCAATAATATTACTCAAAACGTAACCCAGCTTTTTTCAGAATTCTAAGTTGCCAACTTGGCTTCAGAAACAGGAGCAGATAGCAAGCGGACCAATGCAATAAAGACAGTTAATCTATTTGAACACACTAACTTGACACACTTGCTTTTGTCTGGACATTGTAAGATGAAAGTGAGTGTGTCAAGTGTGACAGTATGTGTTTAACTTCACAATAGGTACAGTATTATGGCCATCACAACATTATAGTTTCTGAGGTGGAAGTTAGAACATATTGCAGCATTTATCAAAATTTTAAAGCACATTATCTGTAGAACTACAAAAAAAAAAAAAAAAAATCCTAGGACAAATGGCATGGTAAGCTACAACAGAACAAGACCTATTGTACATTTTTAAGGATTGTTGCTCTGTAATGTATTATAGCAGTATTGATCGTATTGAGCAGGACTGATGGCAGTATTATTGACAGAATTTCGTTTGTTAGAAATTATCTTACAACTCTAGCGCCTGTGATCATAAATGGCTGCAGTATGTACATATTTTCCCATGTGCTTAAGGTGCAAGGAACAGACTGTATGGTAGGCTGTATGTGAGGTATGCTGAATTACAATGATAGCAAGTTGTATTCAAATTTTTCAGAGTTTACAAGCCTGCCAATTTACACTCATTAGACTTCACATTAGTGTTGCATTTTAAAAGACGCCCTGCTGTGTTTGCATATGTTTAGAGTACAAGAGGCATGTTAATTGAAAAATTAAGATGTGAGTGTATTTGTCTATGAGGGTACTGCCAGATGCCTCATTCCTGGGAAAGAGCTTTGTAAATATGAAATCTTTAGAGAACTTAGGGGAAAAATACATTATATATTTTCTCTCAAAATTTTCTCCTCTACGATAACTATCCAAAAGGGGAATCAGCTCACCTCCCTGCACCTATTTTAATTTAGCAACATAACACTGTTTTTAATTTGTTGATGCTGTGTGAAGGTATGACAGAGGCTAAAATTTACTGTATGTTTGCTTATGCAGAATCTTGTTGGAAATTTCATCATCGGTTGATACCAAAAATTTGTCACTCATGGGTATTATATTTTGTGTTGGTCAGTAGGCCTCAAGACACAGATAGATTGCATTGTTGCTCTGCTACCTTCTTTATCTGATGTACTGATTGCTTTGTTGCTGAGAAACTGAAACCCAAAGGCTGGAGTCAAACAGAGAGCATTTATCCCAGAGAGGGAGAATGCCATAACTACCTAACAATGGACACTGATGATCCTGGGGTGTGTTGTCTTTCTTGGTTTTACTCTGATCTTTGTGTAAAGTTCCAGGTGAACATCATTAGTTTCTGACAAGCTGGGACGTGATGGCAATGTGCAGTGAGACATATGTCCGGACCCAAGTCTCTGGGCGTATGTTGAAAAGTCACTGTGGTTGACAGGGATCACATCAATGTCTGCCAGGCCAGATGGGGCAGAGCCTTGGATCATACTAAGATACAAATCGCCACATGTCCAAATGACACATCACGGACTCGGACCTGTTTGCACTGCTTGATATTCAACTGACCGCTTGCAGCAGCAGTGCGCATCAGATTGCGCAAATGAAAAATCTTTCTCACCTAGAGAGGTAGAACAGACAGACAGACAGACAGACAGACAGAGCGGAACTCTTTTCCTTTTATGACTTTCCCCCTTCATCACCTTAACTTTGAAACTGGCAATTGTACATTAGGCTCGCCTCACTGCTTACATCCCCTGTGCTCGCGAGGGAGGCTACAATGTGCTGAATGAAATCCTCCAATGCACACACGCGCCACCAAAGACTAGTTCTCACACTGTGTGCCAGGATGGCAAATGCTGGAAGGGTGTTGAACGCATCTCCCCAATGTCACCTGAGCAACTCATAGGGGCCTGATGAATCATTAGAGGGTGCTAATGAGGAGTGTAAAGAAGTGACCCTGATGGACATAAGCAATCCCACCCTGGCAGAGGAAACCAGATAATGTTCTGCTTCTGCTGCTCCTGGTCATTGTTGGTTAAACTCAGACTCAGACTTCTGAAAGAGAGCCTTTACTGGTGGGAGCCCCACTGTAATACATTTCAAGTTTTAAAAAAAGTCCATTAATATTTAGGGAGTAGGGCTGGGCGATATAGCTGTCGCGTTTTGAAATTTGAATTTTGTAACACAAGAAAGCTATAACATGAAACATTTAAGAGAAAGCTTTGGGGTTACTTGCCACTTAATTATTCAAATTACCATCCTTGTTAAATAAACAATCTTATGCTGTAGGTTTCGCAATAGCACACAAATTTCTGACAATCTGCGGTGTTTCGCGAGCATAATCATTTATTCTAATTACGCGATTGGTGTCAATTATTCTCTGAATTATTTGTTTTATTGTTAATCAAGGAGGATAAAGGGGAACAGGTTGAAAGTACTGATAGATTTAAAGGTAGTGTTTGGGCTTCCCCTATTTCCAGCTCACCCGGCGCCACTGCCGGAAGCATTTTACTGAACTTTGGAGGTGTGCTCCCGCATCAGGTACGTCTAAAGGGAAAACAACACGGGAAGAAACTTAACGCCACATACCGGGGATCGCTGTTATTGTGCTAAAAATAGCTATTCGCTATATCGCAATGGCTATATTGCCCAGCCCTATTAGGGAGTTATAGTGAAAAAATCCATCAAATACAAAGGAGCATATGGCAGCTAAAGGCATTTGCTTTGGAGCCATAGTTAATATGGAATCCAAGCTGACTAATAGCTATTTGCATGTTTTTCAACTTGAAAGTTGCACATTTCAAGATACGTATGTTAAACCTGGAATGTGCATTAGTGCATTTTCAAATCAATCAGGTGTAACTCGATGAGAGTGGTATGGTACAAATGCAATACATGGCTTGTTGGAAAGTGGATTGGATCAATTAGCTAGTCAACTAGTCCTAGAGAACTCCTACAGAATAAAAAGCTAAAATGCTCTTGTGTTAGAATAAGGATAGTATGTGTGATGTCATTAAAATATCTTAGTGTCCTAAAATATAGCCTTTGCACAATACAGCACATAGAACTCTCCTTCCTTACTTGGAGATATGTCTGGTTCATAAAGTGAAATATTAAACTAAATTATCGTTAATGTTATCATTATCACTGTGATTTTTTGAGATGACTTTGGCATGCAACAGTGTGTCTGTGTGGCTGCTCAAGGTTGTTGAACATTTTTGTGTCATTTTGATGAATTTTGTAGTGTGACATTGTAAACTGTAAGGCTACCAGTTTGAATCCAGAGTGATGCTGCTGTTGTATCCTCGAGCGAGGTACTTAACCTGAATTGCTACAGTAAATATCCATCTTTATAAATGCATTATATTTTAAATGTAAGCTCTGTAAGTTGCAGTGGATAGCGGTGCCGGCCAAGCAAATAGGTAATGTCAAAAATAAATAAAAGGTGATTTATCACAATGATATTAAATATTATGGGTTCTCATTAGGTGGTATTTGAGTTTTCTGGCAGGCTGAATGTGGAGAAGCAGTTGTAAGCCCCCGAAGATTGTACTGCCTTGGAAAAGTGAATGTCTTCTCTTGCCACCTTGACACAAAGACAAAGAAAAAGTGTTTCTTAAATAATATATTGATTTATAAAACCAGAATTATATATGGTGAACTGTGTCTCAAGTACTGTTAAGTCCCTTGGAATCAGATGGATGTAGAAATGGTCAAACAGAAAATGCAACAGGGAATTGATTTCTGGCATTTCCTTGTTATAGAAAAATAATGTAACATAAGCAGTATGTCTCACTAATCATCAGTCATTGGACCAGATAGGCTATGTTTTAAGGAGAGGCCCTCAAAAGGTGGATGGATATGGTAACATGCCTGAGAAAAGAAAAAGGAAAAAAAAAAGTAACAAAATGCATGAGTGAACTCTGCATGGACGCCGCCACTTGACATATACCAAAAGACCAATGTGAATTTACACAGGGCCCCAGAACTTTATTGGAAACGGACTATTTACGGCATGCCCCTGAATTTTCCATGTGTTTATGGACATCAATTAATTATCACGCTATCTGGGAGAGAAATATTTAATACTGCATGAAGGCTACGGGTGAACGTGCTCCAATACTAACATTAGACCATTCCTCCTCTGGATTAAATGCTAATCCCTCAAGTATCACCATGGAGAATTGGCCCTCACTTCTGATGGCTTTAAATAAAGACATGAATGCATTTTTCTGATGGACCTGGAGGAATTTTTTGTGAAGACGAATTTTGTCTAGTTTTAGAAGTGAAATGTACTGAGTGTAATGTTTGCTGCCAGCATGGCTTGTATTCCTGTCTTGTATGTATGCTCTGGGCTTAGGTTTTCGGCTCACTTCCTGATCCACTTAGATTTGTTTTCCTGTGGACATTACCCTTTATGCTTAGGGAGTATTGTAGCTCAACTCATTAAGCACTTGCTAATGTCATTTCATCCTAATTGAGCGTTTCTGTGTCATCTAGTTTCTCCGCCCACTTCAACACATTTGAAAGGACACCTGCTCTGCTTCCAAAGTAATCTTTAGTGTGTCAAATGGCAGAGAGGAAAAAAATCCTGCAGATTGACATCGGAAATAGGAATCTTCTGAAGCTTCCAAATTAAGACTATAGAAAAATGACCTCGCAAAATACAATATATCAAGGAAATATTGAAAAATGGAAATTGGATTCTTTCAACTCTAACAGTATATGACTTAAATCAACTGGGGATTCTTTATATAGTTGAGGAAGTATGGTTTCCTAAGGCAGTGGTCCCACAAGGGACTCTCTGAGATGATCCTTGGGGGTTCTTGGAAAATCCTGGAAGTTATTCAACCCAAAAAATGGCTAAATAGATTTTTTTTTCTATTAACCAAATCATCTGCAGTTGCTTCTTTTGGCACATTGGTTTATGGTTTATTTTAATCTGTTTAGACTTCTAAGATTCAGTATTGCAGTTATGCTGAAGGCCTAGATTTCCTTAATGAGAATGCTGTCCGGGAGTAGAATGGCAGGAGATGACTGGTGGAGGTAGATAATGTTGTAGAATCTTCTGCCAGAGGAATCGTTTGGCCGACAACATTTCTTTTGTACTTTCTACTCACTGATGGGTGCCGGTATGAAGGAGACACCTTTCAGACAATTTTATGGCATCTGGTAAATGTTTTCTCAAAGGTGCAAGAAAGGAACTAAGCATGTATTGTTTTTCTCTGCTTCTGCTGAATCTCTTCATGTACATATTCAGAGGATTTTATGTCTTCCTATATGGATCCCAGTCAGTGGCAATAGAACAGCACATAGCTATAGATTTTCTTTTTGGTTTGTTTTTTTGATTAATTTTTTCACAGGAGTATTTGCATTCCAAATATGTATGAAGAGACACTTCAATCTGACATTGTTAGAAATGTAATGATAAACAAGAAAAAAAGTAGCTGCAGCAATTATTTGATTTTAGAACTGGCATACCTCAAAAAGAATCATGCTCATTTTTTAAAATAGGTTTGTGTTGAAAGCATGCACATACCATTTTGAGATGCAACCAGTGGTGTATAACCTCATGAGGAGTTAGGAAGTCATGTTAGGGACTTACTGCTGGTTTAAGGAAAATTAAGACTGGTGATGATGTAGAATAAAGACGCTAGTAAACGTTTAAATGCACCCTATCTTTGATGTTTTACTATATCCCAAAAAGCAGTTTAAAATGACAAATTGGGTTGGGTGCTATGAAAAGCTAGGGCTTTGCTATTAGTGTAATGATGATATGACATCAGACATTTTCAGTAAAGTATTGTCTTGTTGTTATTGTACAAGACAGATTATGATTAGTCTTGAGCTACTGCACATTATGAGATGCTCTTTAAGTAGCATTCATAAAGAAAACCTCCTGGCCATGTCAAGCCCATAATAAGAGCTGTGATTCATACATACTTTAAAAGTCAAGGGTAACAAAAAGCTGAAGCCATATTTTCTTTTATTTGTCCTTGCTGTTAAGGATCTGTGAGCCCTTGCCTCTTCCCCCCCCCCCCCCCCCCCCCGTGCTCCAAAGGGTGTGCTCTGCACTCGAGCGTGGAACTTTCATTTATATGCCAATGCTGTTTTTACACGTTGTCAATCTGTCTCCCTCATTACTTTCATTAATAGGCACTCCAATACATCTCATTACAAGGTTAATTGGAACAAATCTAAAATCCATCCCCCTCCTTTTAAATATAATATCCCTCAAAAGCTCATCCCTCAAGGTAGGTTGCAGAACTTAAAAGGCAGTATATTAGGAAAGACCCTCCTTTGCAATGTTAAGGTCCCTAGCAGCTGTTATTACTTAAAAACACTCAGGTGTTGTATTGTAGGAATGATTATTATGTCTTGGATTACTGTTCAGTTGCTGTGTCTTAATGTCTGTACGCCTTGAGTGATTTCCATATACATGTATATGTTGAAAATAGTCTTGGCCCCCTTTAATTAGAATTTATCATTTTGATTGTTGATTTTAAATTGTACATTGTAAGATATATTTATTACTTGATCAGTCAAATTAGTGCTTGCCATGTTATTATCCTTTTAAGTACTTCACATTAAATGTTGACAAATAACAGAAGACACAGTTACAGTATACCCCAATCCTTTTTTCCCCCCCAAGTTAAAATTGAATTTGATCATTATGGTGGATTACATTATTCAGATTAGATTTAACCAGTCCACTGAGGTCATATTTGCTGAAGCATGATGCATGTATAAGTCACCTAAAGTAGAACCCTTGGAGTCCCCTGTGAGCAAGCCACAGAATCCAGATCCCTTTGGGAGTGTAAGGCTGGGGGGGGGGGGTGTGAGATACTCAGGAGACACATACACCTCCATTGAGCTGTATTACAGGCATTAAAATGCATGCCTCTGAGAATTCTTTATCTTTAAATTTATATGTAGCATCTTTTACCTTTTACCTCTCTGCTTCATTTACCATCCTACGTAAGAGCCACATGAAGTCCTTACCAGTCACAACTTAGTTTCCCCCCATAAATATTGACTTTGGGATATGATTATTAAGCAATTTCCACAAAACTTCAATTTACTTGCTGAACAATTATTTTAAAGATGTTATAAGACCCTGTAGACCCCCAAGGTCTTGAGACTGATTATGCAAAAAAAGATAATTGCTATGAAGATTTAAAATGAATTAAATTGGTCTGACGAACCTATGAGTTGTTAAGTACTGTTCAGCTCTAAAGAATACATTTGCTGACAAGCCACAAAGATCCGATGTATGAAGCTTTTCCCGTGTGCTCAGGTGGGCGGGAGGTAATGTTCCCTTTATTATCTATGCTAATGGCGTCCCAAATCTTTGTTCAATTATGTCTGATATGATGAACAATTAATTAATAATTCTTGGGATAGATAAATTGTGCCAGATTCAGCAAATGTACATTTTATAAAAAAGACATGACACTGTGATATTGACTAACAGAATATACAGATCAGATTATTTTTCTTTTTATGCATTTAAAAATGTAATTTGCAGTTTGACACATTTTACTGTATGCTTTTACTTATGCATCGTGCCTTACTGTATTCTTTTAGCTGTCAGTATATGATATGCACCGCTCAATGACGTTACTAATATATTATGTGTAAATTGAGCTTCAAATAAAATGGGGAGTGTGTAAATAGGGATACCAATAGCACTTTTGTTTTAAGAAGAGGGTTATTTTTCCAAAGGTTAAATACACAAGCTCTGAAAAATGATACATTAACTAAATATTTCTGGGCAACCTGGATTGTATAATTTTCCCATAAAACCCAAACATTTAAGTACAGAAAGGAAAAATTATATGTCTGCAAAGAGCCATCTTAATAGTGATATCACTCCTCTGAACAAAAGAGAGAAGCTTTGCTGAAGTGAAGCTCGATTGGCCATTTCCGTCTCCTACATTAGGGTCATGCTCTGTGCTACTGAGTAGGAGTGTACATGACTGGCAACACTCGCAAGATAAATCGAGCACTCCTCTACAAACCTCGTTAAGACTGAAATCACTGAAAAAATAATAGTTATTAAATTAATTGCAGTCATAATCTTGTAAAATATGTGTCGAAAAATTATACGCAGTTCGATTAACACATAACATGGGTGTCAAATCTGTAATAAAACCCTGATCAATAAAACAATAACCATGTTGTTAAAAGCAGTCATTGAAAGGTGTTGCTGGCAGTGTGTTCGAGGGGTGAGCAACCCTTTTAATATAAACGGATTTCATCTTTCCACTATGTCACCTAAATCACCACAATGTTTGTGTATACAATTATAATCAGATAATAAATTGCAGCAATGGATGGATTACGAATGCTCTCTCCGACCCCATATATCAGGCATTGTCATAGCCTCAGAAAATGCTTGTCTAACAATCTGTTGATTACAGTGTGGTGTGAGCAAAGCTGGAGAGAGGGGAGACAATGACAGTAGCAGTGTACATTATTTTTAACATACTGTAATGTTTAAATCGATAAGTCCCCACCAAGCATTAAGTTCTGTAATTAATGAGATGTTTTTTCTTTATCTTTTTTAGAGAAGTGACCACATCTGTTTCAGATTTATTGAAGGGTTTATTGTTTCATTTCACTGCCCTCTTCTGTTATTGCAGCCTTTATTTAAACAATTGGTTCTTTGCAGAGTGAGCATTTTAAAGGTTTGGGCTTTGGTAAAATGTTTCTAAATGAAACCACTTCAACTTGCACATCAATGCTTAAAACAAGCCAATATTCCCTACAGTAATGAATTGTCAGTAATGAATGTGCTAAAATACATTTAAAAACATTAAGACATTTATTTAAAGGTTTGAAAGATCCATGTTGGAGCTTTTCTTTTGAATGTTAACGTTTTTTTTGGAGAAAGGACAAATAATTGCAATGCATACAGCACATGCTACAATTGCTCTTTGCTGCTAAGCCATAATAAAATCATTTCCATGTCCAAAAGGTTTGCCTTTCAAAATGTTAATCTTTTTATCAGTGTTTATATTAAATAATTTGAGTGGAAGCTGTTAATTTGAAAATGAAAATTCCTCTGTCAGCTAGTCATTCACTGGAGTAAGCTAATGGTATGGCAATTAAAACCAGGGTATTTGCTTACAATTATGATAATGGCTGTAGCTGGAGGTGTGGAGTTTTTGGGGGTAGGGTTATTAAGAAGGGCACAACATTTCCACTGAAAGGATTGCTCCATTTTAGCAGTGTCAGAATAATATTACTCTTATTTGGATTATTTGCACATTAAGCATTTTCTAATATACCCATTTCTCGTTATCAAGCGTGGGTAAAATGTTGGGCACTTTTTCCCACATTGCCCTGTGGTATGGTGTCTACATCAGATTAACAGACCATTTTTCTCTCACTTCTGTAACCCCATTCCCAGTGTCAACTCAAGCTGATTTCAAAGCCAACTGAAACCATTTTTTTTCCCAATCACAGCGATAGAAAGTAAAACAAGACCATGTACAACAGTGCTGTTTGGATGTTTCTTGTATAGTTTAGCCCTAGAAAGTTTAGCATGTTTTTTTTTTTTTTTTTTTTGCCATACTAGTTAAGTTACACCTCCTCAAAATGGCCAGGTGGGCTAATGCATTAGCACTTTGGTAGAATGGGGACCGGATAAAAAAGGAGTTACATTAAGTGTCTGCTTAATCTGATTGAATCCTGGTTTCAAGATACCTTGGGTGTGTTTCCCATATAGGCTGGATTGGTTAATTAGCACACATTGAAAGTAGCTGTAGGCATAGCATGTGTGACGTTTATTTAAATTCAGATGATGTGATTTTTAACTAGCATCATACAGCCTCATGCTTTGTCAGATAATCAGACTATTAATGAAACATGTTTCCCTTTGTTCTATATCACAATAGAGATGGAGAAATCCTTTGAGATTATTTGTATTATTTTTGTATTAAGTATTAATTTGTTTAGCAGGCACCTTTATTTTGGGTGACTTGCACACCTTCCATTTTACACATTGTCTATTTATAAAGCTTGACATCTTAAAGAAACACCACAGGTTCAGTACTGTACCTTGTTCAAAAGCACAAAGATAGTGGCCATCCTGAAAACTGAACCTCTGGATTCAAGCCCGGTCCCTTAAGCAGGGCATCACACTGCCAACCTGCACAACTGTCTGATGAAGCTCTTCTGCTTCTGAATCTACCTATTCTCACTGGTCACTGCAAGCTCCTCCAAGACCTCCTTGCTCACCCAAATGTCTGTGGTGCCCCCTACCACCTGCAGCTTGCGCTTTTCTTAATTGTTAGCATACCATGACCAAATAAGCAATTTAATTTATAGTCCCTCTCTATTTGTGAAATTTTCACAATTTTGAGTGCTAAGCACCAAGCCACACTCTCTCAGTGCTGTGTGATAACTGCTGTCAGTATTCCATACTACATCACACCAAATTAAAAATATATTTTACACATTACATTTTTAAGGGGAAATATTAATCACTTGTTTATTATTTGGATTATTTATATACTGTAAAACTTGTTACTTTTCTTCTTTGCTTTCTGAACAGTAGAGTGTTTGTATTTTCCCATTTAGAGGGTTATATGTGCTCCTAATCTCAGGGATATTCTTTTTGGTCTCTAGATATTACCCTGTGGTGTGGGGTTTCATATTGTATCTGTGAGTAGCTGGAGTCAGTGTGGATTGCCTATGATTAGGAATAATGTGTCCTTTTCAGTCCCTGGAGGTTATACCTGCTTGTGGCTTAGCCCCCTCCAGCCATGTACCAGGGACTGACAGAGCTTTCTTTTCTTGCATCAGTTGGCTCAATGTAACTAGGCTTTTGTAAAAAAAATTAAAGAAGGCCTCAGTGTGTCTAACATCAGTGGGCTCAAGAAACACATTTAAGCAAGTGTTATGTATTTTTCTTTCTTTGGTAACATTTTGCATGAATTGTAGTGACTGCTGAATTTGTTGTGTAAATTGTTGTGTTATTTCAATTTGTTCTTCAAAGTTGAGGGCATGGCGGTTAGATTGAACAGAGCCTGAGTCTTGATTTAGTACTCAGCAATCAACATACTCACATTTTTATTTTATTATTTTTTTCTTTCTTTCTATTTTTTTCCCCACAAATGACCTGCAGTTATCATTGCAGTTTTTTGTACTTGTTACAGTGATTATGAAATCAACACCAGCGATTGTTGAAATTGGTCAAGGTTACAAGTGCCAAAATTTAAGTCTGAAGCAGCTCATTGAGATAAATGGTGCACTCTTCTCAATTGCTGTAGGTTTTGGATTAAAGCCAGCTATCAAATGCTATATATCCTTTATGGAGACTGTTTCCAGTGCAGATAAAAGGAGAGTGTTTATACATTACTTGTACTTTAGTCTATATGAGAAAAAACATAAATATAGCTGCAAAAGCACAGGGTACTTATGAAAAATAATTTTGATCTGCATGGTCAGTATTCATTATTCTTTAGGCCTTCTTTTTCTGTGGTAGTTCATTTTGAAATACAAATCAAATTAAAGATGCTGTCTGGATACTGTAATTATGGTTAGTATTATTCTGTGATGGGAAATTGTACTGAAATGTCTTTGCTGGTATTGTTTGTTCCACAGATGATTGTGAACTGTTTATTTTTCTAGTATCTGTTTTCTTTTTAGGCAGTTTGATTAATATTAATTCAACTGCCATTATCTTATAAACATTTTCTTGCAGTGTTGCATCTGTTTGGACAAATGCGAGGTAGCTAACATGGTGTCTTTTCACATTTAATCTTTGAGATACCATATGAGTTCCATCTTCAGTCTGAGAAGTAGGCAAAATTGTATGTCGACGCTGAAAGGGAATCGCTGCTCAATAATTGAATGAGAAAGATCCATTGTCCAATTACCTGAATTATCTGCGGATACTCCTCTCATTAACAGCTGAGGAAGGAGAATAATTAAAAAGATTTGCAGCGCCGGTTCTAAATGGTCGTGCTGCGTTTGCCCGATAGAGCTCCAGGAGCAATGAGGTCATGTGTGATTCAGTGCAGGGGAACCCAGCCGAAATTCCTCCTCAGCCGCCAAAAAAACGCCATTAGGAAATAGCTGCATATTCAGAACGTCAGCAGCAGTGCACATCTGAGGACATTTGGAAGAGATCAGCCCGTGGCCGGGATCGCTCAGTCCTCAGAATGTGCTGAGAGACTGTTGTTTGGCTGCGTCTGCTATTGGCAGTCCACGCACATACCTGTGGTGGGAATGCCTCCGTCAGGTAGAAATTCTTTGCGCCATTAAGCGTGTAAGTGCTCCAAGAAACACTTGCTCCCTCCTTGTTGTAAAATAGCATTTTAATTAGAGCAATTTGATGAATAACAGAAGTGCAGTTTTGTGGACATCCTGCGCCATGTTTTTAAGACACTTACCCAGGAGGCATCACATGATCAAGCACACGGTTGTTTCACCAGTAAGGAGGAGTGTTACCATAAACAGCCTTAAGGGGCACACAGGAAATCACAGCCTCGGCCCGCTGCATGTTTGATGAATGAGGCCCAGGGTTGCGTGAAACACAACTGCAGCAGCTGACCAAGTTTGATCCTCCCTTTTCATTAAAACACGCATAGATTTTTAACAGTGCTGTTAAGTACTGCTGGTCTTGATTTTTGCTGTTTATAACACTTCTAAATTGGCGTAAATATTAGTTCTAATGATTCCAGTCCCTTGGTGCCAGGCCAGGAGTGGTTCTGGGAAGGGTGCCGTGTTTGATCGTGAGCCGCTCCGAGCTGGGCAGTGCCAGGACTGGTGCCAGGCTCGAGAGGGCTGCTGGCTGAATGGAATAGGCTCAAACTGCAGGTAGAGTGAACCAGAATGAAAGCAGGGTCTCGACCCACGCGAGACCAGCTCGAGCATTGTTAAAGAGTTATCAGAAATCAGATGTGCCAGAATGTGTGAGCTCATCTTTTCAGATGCCAGTTATAAACAAACTGGGATTAATGTGCTTTTTATTCCTTTGTTTTGCAAGAAGTCAGTTACTCCCTAGCCCACTACAGTTCATGCCTCTTACACTCTTTGAAAAATATGTGCATATCTCTGTGTGTTATTAGAATTGATCAAATTCATAGAACTTACCAGAAAGGGTATGCTTTTTCAATATTGGTATCACTGGCAAAGAAGCAGATCAATGCACTGTTTATGATTGGACACCATCAGATCATTCTTGACACAGTAGTATCGCCCAAAATGCCAAAAGAAAAAAAAAAATTCCTCCAAGAAAATTCTGTTAGTTGTCGAAAGAAAAAAAGGCAAACAGTGTCTATTTCAGTTATGTTTTTAGACCCCATGATGAGTGTTTCCGCGTTTTTTCATAGTCTAGGTTGTACTTGCAGTGCTTTGAATGACACTAAATAAATATTTGTCAGGAGATGGAACCCTAGCATGATTTAGTTTTCCTGTAATTAGGCCTGCTTTTGCAAATTGACTGGTAATTTGGGTAAAAATTGTTCACTGATGTGAAGTATTCATTCATATATCGGATTGCCTCCCCCCTCCCCGCCTCTTTTATTATTTTTCGGTAAAGAAAGAGTGTTTCACAGAATCCTACCACTTGGCGTTAACAGCCAGGTCGTTTGCTACGACCGCAGGGAGGCATTCCTGCCGCTCATGGCTCCGCGATTGAACAACGGAGGGGCAGAAAGCAAAGAAAACAAAAGAGTCCCGTTCGGTTTCACACCCCGATGCGGTTTTAGGAGCTCCAAGTTTCAGAGTGCCGAGTTTCTCCCTCAAAGTTAAGCTGCGGCTTGGGCCAAGGATTTTCCTTAACCTCTTTTGAGAAATGGACTGGGGGTGAATTCATAAAGAGCAGGCGGTTGGACAATTTGTCTTTGACAGAAGGGAACATTGGAGGCCACCAGAGGGTGGTCAGTGCTGAGTGGCACAGACTTGCCTGGGGCGTTACCTGCAGGCAACACTGGGTCTTGATTTGCGCAGGATGTATAGGTAAATGTACTGCGTGCCATCTGGACCTGACGAGGGAATTGGGCCACTCGGGCCGGCAGGCCCGTGTCAGCCGCGCTCGATCCGGGCTGTTTGCGAACAGATGTTCTGTGGTGTGTTCGCACTGAATGGGCTCTGGAGAGAGGACATGTCTATCAATGGCTGGAGTGTTTCAGGGGAGCCGCAGAGTTTGACCTTGAGGACTGAGCACGTCAGTGTCTGCCTTGCAACAAAACAAGGCCGCCGAGGTTTTTAAATTAGCCATACAAGATTTGTGAAAAAATATCAAGACTGTAATGTAATTATGCTATTTTGCCTTTATTATAATATTTAGCTATTGGTTGGTGTCTTTTTTTGCATTTATACTCAGTCCAAAAATGCCTGACGATGTTAATACTCAGAGCTAATTATTTTTCACCAGGCCAGCTGATTACATGATATCCTGATCAAAGGGCAGAGTGGAAGCTTTTCTGCAGTAAGCACCGATTTCCATTTCCTCACTGAAATCTTCTTCCTTCTCACATGCAGCCACAGAGAGTGAGATGCTGCGATGGCAGAGAGAGGACAGGCTAAAAAAGAGGAGCACTTTCAGCACAAGGCTAAAATAGTGTCCATATCCTCCATCTCTATCATTGGGGTCCCAGCAATCAATACGCGTTTAATCAGCCAATTATATTCCATTAATTTAACACCCTCCAGGTAAGATCATTTTGGAGCACTTCTCCATGAAAGTACATGCTATAGGAAATTTATCTATTGGAAAATGTCAAGGCAGACAATTAAGTTTTCATGCAGGATGTAAAAATCGACAACCCGTCGGTTGAAATTGTAAGATAGAGCACATGGAATCCACAGGCCAACTTTCCTCCCAGCGATTCGCGCTCTGACTAGTTACCAGGGGGGCAAGGCGATAATGGAAAAAGACACGTAGCATTTTTTTCTCCGTTGAGAAAAGTTGGATTAATCTGGGTTTCCAACTGTGCTTACTAAACACTGGTGCTAATGGTGCCTTCGGCCGAGTTAATCATCTTCTGCCAGCAGACACACCACGAGCAGATAAGCCGGCCAGATAGACGCACTTATGGGGATATCTTGAAAGAGTTGCTAAGCAAGACAGGCCCATGATTCGCTCAATGGGGAGAAGTTTAATAAAAGCCAAACGGTATCCGCGGCTGCCGCAAAGGTGCCATAATGTAATGGAGCGAAACTCAAATTAGGTGGCACATTTTGAACGTATTGATTTCTGTATGTTTTTGCACCTTCCTGACAAGGGTCTTTTTTTATTTGAAATTTGAATGGGTAAATTCACGTATAAATAAGTGCGAAATGCAAAAAGCAAATCCCAGCAGCCAGAAGACAGTCTCTGGTAGCTGCAGCGTGACCTGTTGACTGACATCACACTTTACAGGGAAGGCATTCTCATCTTCTCCCCAGCTCGCTTATTATTTATTCAACAAATTTGCTTGCTTTCTTGCTGACAACAGTTGTATTTATAAAACTAAACCCTGCACTGCAAAATGTTTATCACTTTATAAACTAAAGGCTTATGTTTTATTTATGCGCAACGATGAGAGAAAACAGAACTGAATTGATGTTTACCTAATAAGCTGCAAAATAAGAACCCTAGCATAATAGCAGTGCTCGCAAGCAGCCTGGCTTGTAATTCCTGGTGTCAATATTTGAATTGCCGAAGGAAGTTTTGCAGACATGGCATATATAGGAGTGCAGTTTGGTTCTATGTCTATAAAAAATAACATCTGTTGAAGCATATATTAAGTTTGAAAATAACTGTACAGAGATCACCCGGTAAAGTACAGTTAACCAGATGTCGTTTTAAAGTGCCAGATGGAACAATGAAACCGAGATTGGAAATTAAAAGCACTGTGAAAGGTCAGATCAATTAAGAAACCTGCGTTGGCTGCCATATGACAATTAAGGCAAGTTTAAAGCACTTGAGCGATGGGCTGCATGGTGGCTGTCGCTGGGAGAACTTCTTGGGGGCATAAAACGTGTCTGCAATTGGAAGCCACACAGACTGAAGTGCATTTACACCAGGTCAGGGTTAATGACCTGCATAGATAAACCTGATAGAACGTCTCACAGCGAAGAGGGGGACCTTTGTCCGTCAGTATTAAGGAGCCAATAAATTACTCTCGTGACACAAAGTGACATTGAGATTTACTCCATGCTTAAAGAGAGAGCTGCGTTTTTCAGGAAAACACACAATTAGACTAATACATGGTGCGTCTAATTGTGTATTTGATTCCCGGTTTTAAAGCCACCCTGCATATATTTGAATTTATGTTTATGAATTTATTTATAATAAAGCTATTATTCCTCTGGTAGAGCAGACTGGAGTCTTCATCCGTTATGCTTAACCGTAGCAAAACTTCCTCTAATTTAAAACCCAGGGTGCACCTCATTAAGAGGACCCTACAGCTTAAACTACAGAACACAACAGTGACTTTTCAAAGTATCAACAAACAGCTATGTGAGCAAATCCAATTTTTCAAAGGCATAAGGCACAAGATGAGGCACAATATGTTTGCATTTCCTGAATTCCAGCTTCCAGTGTTACTGTCAATAGTAGTTTTCATTTTTTATCACATATTACAAAATATATGCACACACATACTGTTTTTATAATCTGGCCACATTCAATGTAATGAACACAAATTAATAATATATATAAGGAAAGAATAAGAAATGAATGGATGAACATTACATGAATGACAAAAATGTTGCATACATTACATATCATTTTTTTTTTCCATTGTAATCAATAGCACATCGACACTTCCAGTCTTAGATGAGGGTTCGAAGAAGCCTAAAGTAGAGTAGGGTCCCCTGGATGTTAAAGTGATCCCTGCAAGGATGGATTGTATTGGAAACTGGTAATACTACTGCCCCAGCACATCTTGCTTCTCTGGGAATGCAGGTGTACCACAAGGGGGCAGTAGTAGCATTGTTGTCTGCCCTGTTCCCCATGCACAGCAATTTCCATTTATGTTTTTCATTTGCATGTACCGATCAAAAGCAGTTTAGTTTGTTCATTTACATCGTAACATGCAAAAATATGTTAACAGAAACAATGATAAGATGTTTCCTGTACTTAATGGCGCACACTGGATGCTTGTTCTCACAATGGTCATGTGTGTTTGGTATCCAGTTTGTGAGTAATTATCTTAAATAGACAATCACCATCCACAACGGCAGCCTCTCTCTTTCCTCAGAAATGTTTTTAATGCTTATCACTGCATTTGATAATTTGCAAGCGTGTGTTCTCTTCCCTGCTCGTCATGTATTTTTAACCAGAAGAGGAACCCTCCATTGTTCAGTATAGTCAAGCTCTGTACACGTGTGAACTACTTGGCACTGTGAGCTCATAAAAAGCCTTTTCCTAAACACATTTACAAGCCTATTTAAGAATTTCTTAGACAATTTGTTCAACTGATTCCTTAAAAGTTCTGGCATAAGCACTTTTGTCATGTGTAAATGGATTTATTCATTGAATAATGATAACATAAATGCAGGGATAACAGATTTTAATGTTGCGCTGGTATTAAACTTTATTTACTCATAAAGAAGAATAAATTAATTGAGCTTCTTTTTAAATCTTGGGGCTCTGTAAAATGATTCATTTGAACTCTGCCATTATATGGAGAGCGATATATGTTGGCCTACTAATGTTTCCATTTGCTTGTCCCTAAAATACAGTTTTAATTATAGATAAGAACAACCTGTGATAGCACCAATGCAGGGCTATTACAGAGTAATATGAAGTGCTTATGTTGTTACACTGTAATTTTTTTTTAGATTATATTTTCCCCATTTCTAATGTTGTAGGTTTTCTTATTAAGATAACGAATGAAAATAAACCACGAGGCTTTGTTATATATCAGCCTGCTTTTTATACCCCCGAATCACAGTGCAGAAGAAAAAAAATATCAATGAAATATTTGCAGCATTTCCTGTTTGCAACTTTGCGGATAATAAAGACACATCCAGTTCTGTGGTTTGATTTTTCATGGGCACATTTACATGTTAAAGTCTATTATGTCCGACCTTCCCTACAGCATTAGAAAGTCACCCGTATAAGAAGATGCTTTTGTTAGAGATCACGGACATTTTTAATGGCTGCTCCACTGAGATGGGCTGTTTTGCGAATTAAAGGAATGATGTGGATAAAGGAACCGCGTGCTTTACATTTGCACAGTATATATGCATGTATGCAGTAGCAGTGTTTTTTTTTTCTTCCCCAGAATTTGGCCACATTGATTGTTAGATCAAGTGACCAAAGTGTTGGAATTAATTAGATCATTTGTGTAATGGACTTGAGGACGTAGCGAGCACATAAAGACGCGTGCGGTTCAACTCTGCACAGGGCATCTTGGGGGTTTCATTGTCCTTGAGGAACTCTTATCCAGATGTTCAAACGGATTGAAGGCTGACCTCTCGCCCGCTCCTAATTAGAATTTGAATGACAACATGCTCCAGATCAATAGTTCCCAGTCACAGTTTGAAGATCACGGATAAGAACTCACCTTGTTGTCAGAGTGAAAATGCTAATGCAATTAATGTACAATAATCCTCCCACTGTAAGGTGCACTTTGCATGCAGATGTGGACATACTCCACACACACAAAAATGGTGTATAAAAATAGTAATGCACAGTGATTAAAGAAGTCTATTCCAGTCATTTCTGGGATCTCCAGTATGACCAATCTGGACCAAAACAGGAAAACACGGTTTACATGCTTTGCCATATCAGTTGAATGATTGGCTGGATTGGGATGTTGTCCTCAAAAAGATGTCCCATGCTGGGAGAGGGGATGCGGGGTTTAAAGTGAAGCCTGGCAATTATGAGGATAATCACAGCCACTGTGAGATCTCACAAAAGAAAAAAAGGGAGAAGATTGCCCAGATTCTCTGCCTTGCCTCCCTGTTTGAGAGGGGGCCCAAGGATAGCGCGCTGTGGTCTCGCTGCAGCTGCTGCGGGTCTGGCCTTGCGTGTGCCAGAGCCTGCTGATGCGTGAACCGGAGACAGTGTGCCGAAAGACTGAGGGACGCGCCGCGCTGCCTCCGCTCTCAGTGACTTTCATACTACAGCCCAGGAATGTGAAAATACTCAGAGTAATGCAGTGTATTGTGTCATCTCTGTGGCTTTTCGCTGAGCAGATGTCCGTAGCCTTGAGGTCATTTGGTACTTTGTTTAACTTATACAACTTAACTTTCCCATATGCTGGAGGAGCTGCTCCACTCAGGGTACAGTACTAATGTGGAGCTGCCTGGATATGAATCGACAGTTCCCTCTTGTTAAAAGTCCTGTGTCTCATCTGACTAATCAAACCACAATTGCGACACGATCACAGTAGCACACTGCTGCTGTAGTGATTACTCCAAACTGCTGCCCGGAACATTATAACACAATACTGCTGTGACAACTGCTCAACATGTCTTCTTTTAGCATGATACAATAACACATTCTTACTCTGACCACTCCTCCACACTGCTGGTCTGACCGCTGCTCCACACTGCTGGTCTGACCGCTGCTCCACACTGCTGGTCTGACCGCTGCTCCACACTGCTGGTCTGACTGCTGCTCCACACTGCTGCCGTAAGCGCTGCTCCTCACTGCTGCTTATAGTAAACGGCACATTTGGTCCTTGTGGCACACATTATGCATGTTGCTGCTGTGGCCTTAGTCAGTGGTACCACAAGCAATCTGTCACTTCTGCATGTACATGATTAACCTATTTTCCCCTTCATTGAAGGGGCTGATCGTATTGAGGAATTTAGAATATAGTAGGAAATTCACACACCTCATGATTTCAGATCATAAAAACCAGCATGTGAAAATGCATATTCACCCACTGATTTCATACAGAGAAAAACAGGGCCTGTAAAATCGGGCTGAAATAGCTAATTAAAGAAATGGTTATAATAAGGTACCACCTCATTGAGATTTCTCTTGGTAGTCATCACATTTGAGATAAAATGATCTGTGTGAAGTAGTGATGAAATGAGCGGAGGGGGTGTGTTTGTGTGTGGGTGTGTGTGTTGGTTACGAGATGGAGAGAGAGAGAGAGAGAGAGAGTAATACAATTTACTCCTTAAGTGAGGTAAAGGCCTTATTGCCTGCCATTAACGGAGCGGAATGCAGGCATGGACTGGTAATTAAGTAATCCATGAGAGCCAAAGCAATATTGGACAATCACTAACATCTAATGCTCCTTTGCAACGCTGCGCCTTTTTCTTTTTTCACAGACATCCGTTTAGATTATGCTGGAAATGTTATTCCGTCGTGCTCTGAAATGATTACAATTGAAGGAAACGCAACGCTTTTGAGCTCAGAACTATTGATTCCAGTTGATTGGGCCTGGCTAGAGGAGAGAGTATGCTGCCGTACAGCGTTGGTTTCAATGTAGTGACATAATCTGCCTCATACTTTCACAGGGGTGATAGTCCACGTTTCACACTTTATCTTCACATTTCAATTAGTTGAATTAGTTAATGAGAACAGTATAATGTACAGTGTTAATTTAAATCACATATCGTTTTTAATGAAAGACATTGAATATTTTTCATTTTGGACGAATGGCAACATCCAGACAGCATGAAATCATTAGTGTTAACCATAAATAAATGAAATGTTAATTTTTGTAACTGGTTTGTGCCAGTTTTGTGAACCATTTGTGGCCCCATCGTCAACCAAATATTCATGAATTCCTAAAACGATAAATATACCTAAATGTAATAATGAATGTGTCAGTGAACTCAGAAGCAGCCTTTGTTAATTACTCGTTAGCAGGCAGCAGTTTTTACAAGTTGCAACATGTTTGTGCAAATCTACAGTGAAAATTGCACAGCCAGAATGAGAAGCCAGAATGCTGTACTTATGTTCAGTCTAATCATTCTCAGTGTAGTCAGATCTCATTGTGTACAGGAGTTATTTCAACATCATCAAAACATCAAGGAAACAACGACAACAGACTGACCTGCATTTAGCAGTCTCAGTGCAGCAATTTTCTGTTGAAATATTTATTCGTATTACAATTTACAACCATGAAATCTATGTCATCCACCTTTGATCTCCTGAAAAACTTTTTCAAACTGCACTGCAGGAGTTGGCAAATAGTTGAAGCCTAATCAAGTGTGACTAAAGACAAGGCTGTTACATTGGCAAAGTACATATTTTTTAAGTGGAAGGATGTTTTTCATTATTTTTTTTTTTTTTTGCATGCCTCAAGACTAAAACATGCTCGTACAATTTGATGAGGAACGTATTCTACTTCTAGTGTTTGTTAATTCTCAATTATTAAAGATCATATGTAAAAGGGTGCTGTATGCACCTAACACCAAGTGCTCCTTCAGATAACCTTCCAGCCACAGCAGAGCGTGTGCTCATCCACCTAGACATCATCGATGAGCACGCTTCACACGTTAACGGGTTACACCACCAAGACCCGCAGTGTTGTATTAATAATAAAACATTGTATTGTCCAGGAGGGAGTTTACTGTGTATCGCAAGTGGTGCCATTTTTTCCCTCCCAATTTGTTACGCAGTTTACCCAAACATTGCTCGAGCCATTGCGTGCACTGTGTGGTGCAATGTAGTAGAGTCACAGATGGGAAAACTTTGCACTCAAGAAAATAATAAAAAAAAAGGACCATGGGCATGCTACGGCTGTAGCATGAGACCAGATGGAAGGGAATCTTCAAACATGAATGCAAATGAGTGTATTTTGAGTACAACAAGTTTTTGGCAGCAGGTCAGTTTAATGATATTAGTATTTTTAGCAGGAATAGTACTGGCGGTAGTATCATTATAAATTATTGTTATTGATGATAATAATAAGAAGAAGAATAACAAGAATGAAATAGCTGTTGTTGTTGTAATAAAGAAGCATGCACAATTCCCCCTATAATGCACTGTAAGACCTAGAACAAGACCATTACTATCAGTCCCTGCAGGCAAGTCTGCCTTATGCAATGACTGATATTACTGACATTATCTAAGGAACAGCCAGGGTGAACCATGAAGAGACTGAGCTGCAATAAAAAAAAAAAAAATCATGCTACCCATGTTGTCACATGTAAGATATGTTTTTTGATGCACCCTCGAGGTCTCCCTCCTGAGCTCTCTTTGTTCCCTCTGGAGGCATCCCTTCTATTGTGCCTGGGTATTGCACCAGGGGCCCTCTTTCCAGCCCTGGAAGCTCTCTTTCATTAGACCCTGCCTCCGGCCGATGCTGCACAATCGCCTGCATGCTCATACACAGTTTTGCATTTGCTTGTATGGCGCTTGAAGATTTCCCACCTGCCCCTCTTCACGTGACATGGCTGCAGCTAGGCCTGCATTCTCACAGGTGTCCCTGCAGACAGAACAGTGGTTCTGGCCCACAAACGCCTCCGTAAACGCAATGAAATCTCTGCACAGCGGCCGGCGCCATGACCCAGTAACATGAAGGCACCACCTCTGCCCTCATATCTCTGAAACAAACAGTTTGCACCGTTGGATCAAGCGTCCGTTTTCTGGGAGCCTGGAATTCTCTGATAGCTTGGCCTCCCTCACCTGCTGTGAAGAGCTGACATATCCACTGCTTACAGGGTTGTTTCTTTCTTTTGAATTTTTCTCAGCTGACAATGTCAATTTGACTGAAACTCACCTCTGTGGCCTGAGTGGCTTTATACATTCAGCTGATTCTTTAAAGCGCTCCAGTTTCCCATTGCGATACTCAGTGAAAACTCTAAGGGCATGAGGTAGGACACGTGTCCGAGAAGTAGCGTTTGCATCATATTGACTACCCGCAGCTGGATATAGTTCGTTATACATGCTGTACTTCTCATTTCTCCCGCTTGCTGTTTGGCAGAGACGTATTATGAGGACTAATCATGCTGTCAGACTACAGTAGCACTACAGCTGTATGAACATCTCCTGCTATTGTGGCTCTCCCCAGCTGTATTGTGTGCTACTTTCTGGAGTATCTGGAGTATCTATTATCTGTTTTCATGTCAAACTTGCTTTGTACGCTTTGTGTATGTATTTATTTTTCAGATTACGTTTATCACAAATATGGGCAATGAAGAGAGTGACGTGTATTTTCTCACATAATCTTCTAAATGAAACCAATGCATGTTTGCACACATTTTAAACGGATGTAATTTGAAATCCATGATGAATCCAATATGAATCTGTATTTTTGGGTAATGTTTTATTATTTATACCTTTATTTGTATGCCAATACACTGTAATGTACCCCAGTTATACTGTATATTTCTCTTAATTAATGAGGCCTCTTCCTTCATAGCATGGATGTGTTATGGTCTCTTACACCATACCACAAGTGCTCAAGTTCACTCCTACATTTCTCTGTATTTCAGAAGCTTCTTAATTGGGTCAGTGATTGATCTTAAGATCTTAATGTGGCTGTGCATTTAAGGTATTCAGCCATTGTGACAATTTAGCCCTAGTCTTAGTTTCTTATTGGTCATCACACACACTTGAAAAAGCCCTGACACCTGAGAGGGAGGTCTTAATCCTGCTTTAGACCTTGTGACTTTGTTTTATTGTGAAGAAAAGCCAGCTGCTTTGAACGGAGCACTGAGCC